>NC_072770.1:36860151-37173217 GCF_022539595.1 Amphiprion ocellaris
AAAAGAGAACACATCTTTGCACTTTTAAACTTTATTTTTATTTTTTCTGTTAAAATTTTTTTTTCACCCTTGTATATATTGTAAATAAAGCTGCTGTAACAATGTAAATTTCCCCTGGAGTGGGGAGAAATAAAGAACTTTATCTTATCTTATCTTTATCTTATTAAGTTTCTTTAAGAACATTCACTAAAAAATCTACCAAAACCCAGCAAATTTTGGATTTTGGATTTTGGTTGATTTTTTAGTGAATGTTCTTAAAGAAAATATTAGAAGTTTTACTGATATATATGTAATCACTTTAGATATTTTTATGATTTTTTGAAAATCTTTACAAGAATTTTCTTGCCAAATTTGGTGTTTTTTTTTTTTTTTTAAATAACATTTTTCAGGGAAACTTTTAAGGAATTATTGGAATTTTTTTCCTCAAGGTTTTGCAATTTTTCAGACAGAAAACTTTTTTTCTAGCATTTATTTTATTTCCACCAAAAATGTTCAAAACTTTCACAGATATATTGAAAATGTGGACATCAGAAGTTTCACTGTGAAAATATATATATGTTTTCCCACATTTTCAAACTTTAAATTTGCAAAACCTTCAGGAAGAAAATTCCAATAATTCCTTAAAAATTTCCCTTAAAAGTTTTGTTAAAAAATAAAATATGCTCCTTAATTTGGCAAGAAAATTCTTGTAAATATTTTCAAAAAATTAGTAAAAATCCTCCAAAAAAATCCTAAAAATATCTAGTGATTACATATATATTAGTAAAACTTCTAATATTTTCTTTAGGATTATTCACAAAAATCAACCAAAATCCAGTGAATTTTGCTGGATTTTGGTTGATTTTTTGTGAATGTTCTTAAGAAACATTTTTAACATTTCTTTTTTTCCACCAAAAATGTTCAAAGATTTCCCAAAAATGGTGAAAATGTGGACATCAGAAGTTTCACTGTGAACATATATTTTTTCCACATTTTCAAACTTTAAAACAGATCAGTTTGACCCTCAGGACGACACCAGGGTTCAGACACTGCAGATATTTGAAATCATTGCTGGCGCTGGGCTTAGTGCATCCTCTGTTTGCGCTGTGGAGTGTTTGCTTTGGATGCGGGTCTGTTGACCGTTTGTCAGCGGCAGCTTCGCCCGTTTGTGTTGAACCCACAGGAGAGCGGCTAATGAGCTTTGCTGCCCATTTGTGCAGACATCGGTCGCTTTTTAGCACCGTCCCCAGAAGTGCTCGTCCAAATGGTGGACACTTACCCCCTCTGTCAACCCGGATCTGAACAAATACCACTTATGTCTGCGTGGCGACGACACAGAGGGCCTCAGAGGAGAAAAGCCTGCAGCTCTCAGCAGAAGAGCATTAATGACAATCTGGAGTACAATATGCAGTTTGACGCTAGCTAGCAGCGGCCGGGCTAAAGGGTGCAGTCGCATTGATAGGGCGCCTAGCATACTATGAGAGAGTGCAACATTTCAGCCCAATCTATCCTGAAACATGGCTCACTCAGTGGAAAAAATGCCCCGTTCAAAACAAGAAAAAAAACTCATTTCAAGGAACTTTTGCCTTGAATTAAGTGAAAAAATCTGCCATTAGAACAAGTGAAAAATGGCTTGATAAGATTTCTTGAAATACGATATGATATTTAGAATATTCAGATCTTAAAATTAGCTGGGAAAAATTGTTGTAACCCTCGTGTCATCCTGCAGGTCAAATTAACCCATTTTAAAGTTTGAAAATGTGGGGAAAAAAACAATATTTTCACAATGAAACTTCTGATGTCCACATTTTCAACATTTTTGAACATTTTTTGGTGGAAAAAAGAAATGCTGAAAAAAAATATGTTTCTTTAAGAACATTCACAAAAATCAACCAAAATTCAGCGAAATTTGCTGGATTATGGTTGATTTTTTTGTGAATGTTCTTAAAGAGAATATTGGAAGTTTTACTGCTATATACATGTAATCACAAGATATTTTTAGGATTTTTTTTGAAGATTTTTACAATTTTTAAAAAATATTTACAAGAATTTTCTTGCCAAATTTGGGGGAATTTTTAATATTTTTAAAATAAAACTTTTAAGGGAAACTTTTAAGGAATTTTCTTCCTAAAGGTTTTGCAAATTTTGGGAATTTTTTTGGCTGAATTTTTGGTTTTTGTTCAGACAAGGAAACAATATTTTTTGGTGCCCATAAATGAGGACAACAGGAAGGTGAAGTGAATTTATCGTAAATTGACTGGGATGAGACACTTTGACTAAAAATAAGACAAATAGACTTGGTAAGATTTAGAGTTTTTGCAGTGCTTTCAGAGTCCCCGCTTCCACAATTTATCAACATTGCATTCACATTAATGCACTGCACATGTTTACACATCCTCCAAGCCATGAGGTCTGAACAGATAAGCTTTCCGGCCTCCTGTTCGGAGCGCTCAGGGGAGGAGCCGGGGAGTGGCCTAGAACAGTGTACTCTTTGTGTCGGTTGTCCCCAAGTTGCTAAACGTTTCAGTTGTTCTTTCTGTGGCGACCGACTGTTGGGAGTGATGTTCCACAGAAATGTGCTCCAAAGAGGAAGAGCTGGGAGAGAAATGCCTGTGAGGGTGTTTGTTCCAGTGTCTGCGACCACTCTGGCCTCCATTACAGATAACAGGACGCTCACTGGCTGTCTGCTGTGTGTGTGTGTGTCTGTGTGTGTGTGTGTGTGTGTGTGTGTGTGTGTGTGTGGCCTGTGTGTTGCATTGGAGCTCCAGTGACCCAGGGGCACTCATGTGAAACTCCTTTAATCCCTCTGCTCGCTGTGTTTGGGTTGATCTCCTTCTGCAGCAGCTACTCATTTTGGTTTGACATGAAACAACGCAGCACGCTGGAATTCCAGCAGGGTGCCTGAATACTGACAGAAAACATACAGTGAAGCTATGTGTCCACTAGATGCATTTCTCCGGTGTGTAAATGTGCCGCATCTGAAAATCACACACATGGTGGGCGGTCACTAGTGGACAGCAACGTGGTCACATGACCGAGCTTTCACCTGGACGGTCCGGCAGATGAGTCGGATAAACGCAGCAGCTCGGCCACAAACTTTGTCTTTTATTTTGAAAACACTTCAGCGAAAAGTATTTCTGAAAGTATTTGAGGTGAGAAATAATCTGTGCAGCAGCTGAATCTGTCCTCGTTTTAGTTCACTGATGCCTAGTTTAGAAGTTTGAGGACAGTTTCACGATGCGTGGAATCTCCACACGCAGCATCCAATTTGCATAAAGTAGAGGTCAGTCTACTTTATGCAAATGAGCTGCAGGTAAACTCACCGGATCGCAGCTGGAAACGCACCGCAACTGGACCAGCATGCAACACGCGGTGTGTTTCCAGCTGCGATCCGGTGTGTAGCTGTTTATTATGTTGTGTCAACTGCTGCACAATAAAATGTGAATTGAAAACATAGTTTCTGCATTTATTGTTCAAGTATTTATCAGTAATACAGTGAAAATGAGAGGAAATGCGAATATTTACTTTGCAAGTTGATTTCAGTGTGCGACCGTAAATTTTCTGCTTGTGCTCCTAAAATTTGAAGTTAGGGGTCATTGTGCTCCCAGGAAACAAAGTTAGTCTGGAGCCCTGCATTTTCAAGTTTAATCTCTTGTCCTGCTTTTTTTAACGTCCGATTGCCGTTCTTTTCCAGGTGAAAATCTCTCGTCTGTGGCTGCTTTTAACGCCCCGTTCCACCATTTCTATGCTCAGATGAGTTATTGGCTGCTGCGTCCTGCTGCAAAAGCTCTGCATGTTGTAAAGGTTTCACAGATTACGGCCTCAAACCGCTCACCTCACCACTAAATGACCAATTCAGGCTGGGATGGCTTCTCTGCTACGTTCCCTGGAAAATTTCCGATTAAAATGCTGATTCAGACTGTACCGAGAAAAAAAAAAAAAGAAACCTCTGGCTCTCTGGCCCGGCTTTGTCAGTCTTTCCCTCTTGGAGCTTAATTCTGTAAAAGTGTGACAGTTGAAGGTGGACCACATAGCCAGCAGCATCCAGTGTGAAAATAGAACAACGGGTGAATGAATCAGGCCTTATGTTGGTGCTCCGGCTCGACGTGTGATACTCATTTCTACTTTCTAGGTGACTCATTTAGGAAACCAGTAACCTCCTTCTACCTCAGAGGATCTCGGCCTGTTTCCCTGCTGAGTGATTTCTGCAGAAGAAAGGAATAAATGAGAATTACTCGTCTTGATTTTGACTGTGAAAGTGTTCATTCTTGTGCGCGAGGCTGTGTTGTTTTTCTTAGACATGCAGCTGGTATCGGACTGCAAATGTTTGACTTGACGAGGGGTGCATATGGTGTGTTTGTCTCAGCTTTTCCCTCTGCTGCCGTGTGAGCTGTTGGCCGTCCAGCCCTCCTCTCACTCTCAGCTCTGATTGTTTCCTGAGCGCCGTGCCAGATAGGAAGTAGGAGGAAGTTATTGGAGGAGCTGCAGAGAATTTATTAGGGCCAAACACAGACGCAGGAGGGAGAGGGGAGGGTGGTGACTCTGATTTTTTTGTTTTTTTTCATTGGAGATGGGGCTTTCATGGCTGTGGTGTCAGCAGCAAACACGGAGCAGCGTGGCGCCTCATCACCTTCCATTTAGCCCTTAAATTAACCCTCCTGTTGTCCTCATTTACAGGCACCAAAAAATACTGTTTCCTTGTCTGAAAAAAATCTGCAAAAAATGCCCAAAATTTCAGAAAATTTGCAAAACCTTTAGGAAGAAAATTCCAATAATTCCTTAAAAGTTTCCCTTAAAAATTTTATTAAAAAAAAAATTTCCCAAATTTGGCAAGAAAATTCTTGTAAATATTTTTTAAAAAATGAGTAAAAACCTTCCAAAAAATCCTTAAAATATCTAAAGTGATTCCATATATATCAGTAAAACTTCTAATATTTTCTTTAAGAACATTCACATAAAAATCAACCAAAATCCAGCAAAATTCGCTGAATTTGGTTGATTTTTTGTGAATGTTCTTAAACATTTTTAACATTTCTTTTTTCTCTTTTCCACCAAAAAATGTTCAAAGATTTCCCAAAAATGTTGAAAATGTGGACATCAGAAGTTTCACTGTGAAAATACATATTTTTCCACATTTTCAAACTTTAAATTTGCAAAATGTTCAGGAAGAAAATTCCAATAATTCCTTAAAAATTTTCCTTAAAAGTTTTGTTAAAAAATAGAATAATCCCCCTAATTTGGCAAGAAAATTCTTGTAAATATTTTCAAAAAATGAGTAAAAATCTTCCACAAAAAATCCTAAAAACATCTATTTTTGAACATATTTTGGTGGAAATAATGCTATTTTTCTTAGCATTTCTTTTTTTCCACCAAAAAAAATGTTCAAAAATTTCCCAGAAATGTTGAAAATGTGGACATCAGAAGTTTCACTGTGCATTTTTTATTTTTTTTGTCCACATTTTCAAACTTTAAAATGGTTTAAACCGCAGGACGCCATGAGGGTTAAAGGCGCTGCAGTCATGTACAACATGTGCAGATGGCTGTAAATGCATCCGTGTGTCAGGAGGAAGAAGGCCGGGTTCTCCAGCTCTTGTCAGAGAGCAGCTCTCTTGGCCTGGAACCTAAAATGTTTTCTTTATCTGTAATCTGACCTCAGAGAGCAGCTGCTCCTTCTGCCGCCAAGACCTGTTGTTTCCCCTGTCAAGTGTGTGTTTGTGTGTCTGTCGGTGTGTGTGTGTGTGTGTGTGTGTGTGTGTGTGTGTGTGTGTGTGTGTGTGTGTGTGTGTGGAGGGGTCTACATCTGTGAGCGCCCTTCAGCCTTCACTAGACGTGGGCCAGTCATTTGTTGCTGCGTACAAACCTTCAGTTTGGTGGAGGTGTGTTGAACTCCCAGCTAAGCAGGGGGGCTTTTTGGCTGCCGGCAGGGGTCTGTTCTTTGCCAACAAGTGTCCCAAGTCTTACAGCAACCAAACAAAGGCTTCATTTTTTAAAGACAGGAACAGATCGTGTAGTGTAAAGGCCCGCGAACACATGGCGGTATATACGTTCTGACAGCGGGCAGCAATGGAAGGACGTGAGAACACAACAGGCTCTCTAGATGGAGACAGATTTGAAGGAAATCTGTTAACAATCTGCTTTGGGACATGAGTCAGTAGAACTGAGTCACGTTAATGGGGGAGAACAGAGTGGTGGATGAAGGAGGGAAGCTGGTTTTCACATCGTGTTTGTGGGTGATCAGAAATCTTTATCTTGAAACCGACAATGGATTGAGAAGATTTGCACCACTAGAAGTGACCAAATAAATCAGTTTAACCTTTGTGATGTCCTGAGGATCAAAACTGACCAGTTTTAAAGTTTGGAAATGTGGGGAAAAAAATATTTTCACAGGGAAACTTCTGATGTCCACATTTTCAACATTTTTGGGAAATTTTTGAAATGTTTTTGTGGAAATAGAATAAATGCTAAAAAAAAAATGTTTCTTTAAGAACATTCAGAAAAAAATCAACCAAAATCCAGCGAATTCCACTGGATTTTGGTTGATTTTTTTTGTGAATATTTTGAAAGAAAATATTAGAAGTTTCATTGATATGTATGTAATCACTTAGATATTTTTAGGATTTTTTTTTTTTTTTTACTCATTTCTTGAAAATATTTACAAGAATTTTCTTGCCAAATTAGGGGGATTTTTTAAAAATAAAATCTTTAGATAAACTTTTAAGGAATTATTGGAATTTTCTTCCTGACGGTTTTCCAAATTTTTCTGCTGAATTTTTGGATTTTTTTCAGACAAGGAAACAATATTTCTTGGTGCCCATAAATGAAGACAACAGGAGGGTTAAATCCATAAATGCAAGATAAACTGAAACAAAAAAACTATTTCTTCAATATTTTCCTGCTAGTATTTGTTGAATAAAGTGCAGTTGTTGTGAGTATCTTCTCTTATCTAGCTTGAAAAGTTGTCTCCATTCCATCTATAAGTCTAAATGAGCAGATCCCCTGAATAATCATGTTAGATATTTACCCATCAGGTGACTTGCTGCCTCATTTTGAAGAGAGATCTAGAACCTTGATGAAAGGCTGGAAATAACTTGGAGAAAATACGTCGTGTTTGTGTCAGTTTGAGCTTCAGTCTGGTGTGTGAACCAGGTGCAGAAACACAACAGCTTCTGATGATGTTTGCACTGATTTACTTATTGCATCAGCCTCTGGTATTTATAGCATTTTAAATGAGTAACATGGAAAAGGTTGTGTCTTTATGCATCCAGCTCAGGTCATGTTGGCGTCATTAATAAATAGTTCTCAAGTGTTACCAGATTGGATGGTTCTGTGATCATATCTTTACAAATTTCACAATTATTTATTCTGGAAACAATCACTTACTAATAAAAAATGACTGGATATCATTAAATAGATGTCCAAATTTAATAACAACCACCTTCTAATTAGCTAAACAATAACAAAATGAGCTTATTCAGAAATAGTTTTGATTGTGTTCTTTTTATTAAGTCGAGATAATCATGACAGATATTTCTTTTTTGGTATATATCAAATTATATACAGAAAATAACAAATTAAATCACTTTCAACTAATTTCCCCACTACAAAAACATCTCTCAAGGAAGTCACATGACCTGCTTCACATGATGTAATTTCCTCCTGAAGAAAAGACTGGAAAGACTCCAAGGCTTTCTTAGTTATTTAATACAGAGTAGTGGATTTATTGCCTGTCAACAGGTTTAAATTTAATTTTTACTCAATTGTATATATAATATTTAGAAGAATCTTTTTCTAAAAATACCATGTGGTGTTTGGTTATTGGTGTCCATGTCGATTTTAGGCCTGAAAACAGCAAAAATGTGTTACAGAAAGTCCCGCAATTCTATATTGACCCTTCTGCTGAACAGAGGATATTAATGTAAAGTTCCTCAGACTGATCCTTTGCTCCACTAATGCTGCTGTCTGGGCTCACCGGGCTCTCAGTGGGGGGATGTTTAGTCTCTGTTAAAGTGTATTCCTATGATCCATCCTGTTTGGTCTTCAGTGTCCACCGGTTGGACAGCGTTCTTTTCCCACCGCTGGACTCGACAGGAGATGTTGCCATCAGGCAGTAAAAGTCGGACACGACAGAGTAATTTGGACTCGAGGTCTTTGAATTCTGCTGCTTAAGTAGAAACCCATCTGGTTGGTCCATCTGAGAGGATGAGCTCATGGTCAGTGAAAGATATAGTTGGTGGAACACGAGGGAAGACGGTTTTAACTCTCCTGTTGTCTTCATTTATGGGCAGCAAAAAATATTGTTTCCTTGTCTGAAAAAAATCCAAAAATTCAGAAAAAAAATTCCCCAAATTTCTGAAAATGTGCAAAACCTTCAGGCAGAAAATTCCAATATTTCCTTAACAGTTTCCCTTAAAAATTTTATTAACAAATATAGAATCCCCCAAATTTGGCAAGAAAACTCTTGTAAATATTTTCAAAAAAATAAGTAAAAATCTTCCAAAAAAATCCTAAAAAATTCTAAAGTGATTACATATATATCAGTAAAACTTGTAATATTTTCTTTAAGAACATTCCCAAAAAAAATCAACCAAAATCCAGTGAATTTCGCTGGATTTTGGTTGATTTTTTGTGAATGTTCTTAAGAAACTTTTTTTTTAGCATTTATTTTATTTCCACCAAAAAATGTTCAAAAATTTTCCAAAAATGTTGAAAATGTGGACATCAGAAGTTTAACTGTGAAAATATATTTTTTCAAAATTTTCAGACTTCAAATTTGCAAAACCTTCAAGAAGAAAATTCCAATAATTCCTTAAAAGTTTCCTTTAAAAGTTTTATTACAAAAAATAATTCCCCAAATTTGGCAAGAAAATTCTTGTAAATATTTTCAAAAAATGACTAAAAATCTTCCCAAAAAAATCCTAAAAATATCTGAAATGATTACATATATATCAGCAACACAAAAATCAACCAAAATCCAGCGAGTTTTGCTGGATTTTGGTTGATTTTTTTTGTCAATGTTCTTAAGAAACATTTTTTTCCACCAAAAAATATTCCAAAATTTCCCCAAAATGTTGAAAATGTGGACATCAGAAGTTTCACTGTGAAAATGTATATTTTTTCCACATTTTCAAACTTTAAAATGACACGAGGGTTAAAGAATGCATCAGCTCTGCCTTCTTTTGGTTGCGTTGTTGTGCCGACTCGTCAGCATTAGCTCATCTGTTTGTTAACATGAAACACAGACTCTGTTTGCTACATGTAGGTGTTTGTCAGGGATTTCCTACGAGCTGTGGCACACCTATACGTGATGGAATCCCTCTCCAGATTTATCCTGCATCCACAGCTTTCCTGCGTGTGACCCAGCAGTCTGAGGGTGACTCAGTAGAATTACTGGAATTCGTTGCTACATTTCTCCGGCTCACAATCCCGTCTAGGAAGAAGAAGAAGAAGGGAAACGCAGCACAGTGCCAACAAAGCTCTGGTGGGTTGGTGGATGGAGCCGGAGCAGAGATAAGCCGATTGCTGAAAACAGACTGCAATGTGATCGCTCTGGTCGGGGCTGGGAAAACGGGAAGAGGGATTCTGGTGCATGAATGGTGCTGTTTCAATGAATGTGCGCGGCGCATAGCTTTGCAGCGTTATTTACATTCCTGCTGCACATTGGAATTCTGTAGCATGTTGGTCTGCGAGTCCCTGTGGCCCGACTCCCAGAAAGAGGCAGGGGAGTTAAATGTGAGCGCAGTGTGTCGATCAATCAGGGTTCTTCATGATCCCTAACATTTGGCAACAGCATGAGAGGGTGTCACATGCAGGTTTGGTCTGTAAAATAACTGAATATAGTTAAAAAAAAAAAAAGTGGCTCCAAAGTGTCACAGTTTGTTAACCCTCCTGTTGTCCTGCGGGTCAAAATTGACCCGTTTTAAAGTTTGAAAATGTGGAAAAAATATATTTTCACAGTGAAACTTCTGATGTCCACGTTTTCAACATTTTTGGGAAATTTTTGAACATTTTTTGTGGAAATAAAATAAATACAAAAAAAATGTTTGTTTAAGAACATTCACATAAAAATCGATTTATTGTGAACGTTCTTAAGAAAATCTAATATATATGCTAATATATATTAATATATATGTAATCACTTTAGATATTTTTAGGATTTTTTTGGAAGATTTTTACTCATTTTTTGAAAATATTTACAAGAATTTTCTTGCCCAAATTTGGGAGATTTTTAAAAAATAAAACTTTTAAGGAATTATTGGAATTTTCTTCTTGAAGGTTTTGCAAATTTTCAGAAATTTGGGAAATTTTTTGCTGAATTTTTGGATTTTTTTCAGACAAGCAAACAATATTTTTTGGTGCCCGTAAATGAGGACAACAGGAAGGTTAAGAACATTCACATAAAAATCAACCAAAATCCAGCGAATTTTGCTGGATTTTGGTTGATTTTTCTGTGAATGTTCTTAAAGAAAATATTAGAAGTTTTACTGGTATACATGTAATCATTTTAGATATTTTTAAGATTTTTTTTGGAAGATTTTTGCTAATTTTTTGAAAATATTTAAAAGAATTTTCTTGCCAAATTTGGGGGGATTTTTTTTCTAAAACTTTTAAGGAATTATTGGAATATTCTTCCTGAAGGTTTTGCAAATTTTTCTGAAATTTGGGGTAATTTTTTTCCTGAATTTTGGGATTTTTTTCAGACAAGGAAACAATATTTTTTGGCGCCTGTAAATGAGGATAACAGGAGGGTTAACACAATCAATATGTTTGGTACGACAGCTTTTTTTCTTCCAAAACGATGAGCTGGCAGTAAATCACGTTGGACAAGTGGGCCCCAGAGGACTTCATCTGGTGTGATTTTGTTGGAACGCTCTGCGGGTGTGGAACTAGATGTTGCGTTAGCGTCCGTAAAGCTGTCCGTGTGGCGTTCCCGTTTATCGGCGAGTCGTGACGGCTGCCGTCCAGACTTTAAATCCTGTGACTCTGGCTGGAGGATGTGCTGGAGAATGGCTCGGGGCTGACAATGCCCTCCCTTCTGCGTGTTCGCTGCTGATGTTGCATTCCAGCTGGAACAATCCCACTGTTTTCCAGACTCCAAAGTGGACGCCTAAATTGGACAACACCTCCCCCCTCTTGCCCTCCCTCCCCTCCACCTCCCCCAATTACACCCCTCCACCTCCCCCCTTTCTCTCTCTCTGCTCTCCAAACCAACCCACCCACCCACCCACCCACTCCTCCCATACACGCATCCCCTGGTCTCCTGTCCTTATTTGGGTAGAGACGTTCTGAGCGCTGGGTGGAGGGGTGGTGGTGGTGGAGGGGTGAGGCAGGGGAGGGAGGGAGGGAGGGAGGGCATTGGGTTGACATAAGGGAGGCAGGAGGAGAAACAGTGAGCACTTGCAGCCCTTTCTTAATAAGGACATGTCTGGAATTCAGGCCCCTCTCTCGGTGAAGAGCCTCTCTTTCGCAGCACCTCGCTCCGACAGACTCTTGTGAGCACTTGGAGCTCCGTGGAAGGTCGTCGAAGCCCAGCGCCGGAGGTTTGCGGTGTTTTCTCTGCTATAATTGGAGATAAACAATGGAAGCGGCCGCCTCCCCCCCTCGCTGTGCCATCGGCCTTTGATTACTGCCCCCCTCAGCACCTGCACATTCATTAACGATACACTCTGAAAGACGTTTTCACACCACAGAAACCGGCATCTGCTGCACTCGAGGCCGAGACACAAATGTTTGTTTAAGGTTTACAGTAGTGTTGATGTCTGCGGACCTTTGTGCTGTTTTAGTTAATTTGTACCAACACAGACGACAGACAGCAGCGCAGAGAATTAAGTGAAACCACAATTGTTAGGTTGCCATAATGTTAAGGTAGCTGCTTAGCAATAATGTGACCCTTCTGCTTCATTTTATTTCACCTTTTTTTCTTAGAATTAAAGGTGGAAACTAATGGTTCTGTCCATTGTTGCTGGAATATTTCCTTGATGAATCACTAAGTTCTAATGAGCTGAAGGACACATGTTTGTAGTGAAATGCCCAATTTTTGCTTCTCAGATGTGAAGGTTTGATGCTTTTCTTTGCCGTGCATGATGGTAAATTGACAGTTTGGAGGGTTTGAACCATTGGTTAAATAAAACGTCATGTCTGAAGACATTTTCGTAGATTTTCACAATGGTCAGTGAAAGATACAAACCATACTGCCAAGATAGGGGAGAGTCTGTTGAGGACTACTTTATTAGTTGGTGTCTTCAAGCTTTATAGCTCTAGTTTAGGTAGCTCTGTCCTCATGGTTTTATGTACCCTATGAAAGCTAAAATCTGCTTTGTTGTGTAGCTGATGCAAAGGCACTGACAGCAGCACTGAGTCCCTTCTAGAAGTATTCAGATACCTTCACTTTTTGAACACTTTGTGTTGCAGAATGAATTTATAATGATAAAATTGACATTTTCAGGATGGTTTATGATTTATCGACAAAATGAATAACAGATCAAATGAGATTTAGTTAAAACCCAAAACCTTCTTTTTTTGTCTCACTAACAGGTATCTCATTGAATGAGCTGGAACCACAAAAAATGTCTCGAATGATGGAAGCACTAATTGACACATTATCAGCCTGTTGCAGATTGAATTCTATTTTTATTGATTTGTTTACTTCTCCCTGTAAAACCCACTGTTATAAATAAATAAATAAATAAATCAGTTTTATTTTTTGTAAATATTATTTTCACTCATATATATATATATATATATATATATATATATATATATTAAAAAAATTTAGTTTTTTGCTCATTTTCTTCTATATTTAGGTATATGTGTTTTTTTCTTATTTTTACCCTATTTTATTTTTATTTTTTGCCCATATATATATTTGCTTATATACATGTGTAATTCTTTTTTGTTTATTTTATTGATATTTTTGCTCAGTTTTTCTACATTTGGGTCTTACAGGGTAAAATGTGTGTTATCCCCCTGTTCTGTGTTTCTGTGTTGTCTTTTGGATGCTAATTTTTTTAAAAATAAAATTTCCAGTAGAAATGACCAGGACAGAATATGATGAAGCTAATCCTTGCTAAAGTCCTGTGTAGTTAGCAGTCATTGGGAGCGATGGAGCCATGTGATCTGTGAGGACTGAGGTGGATTATTTGAGCTGCTGATGAGTGCTCAGTTTCAGTGCTGAGTTTTAACACCGTGACCCTGTCGCGAAGGGGCCGCCATAAACAGCACCCTCTCAGCTAAAATTAGCAGGCCGACTTGTGGATATTTGTCAAACTCTCATTCGGGTTCAGTGACATCCATAAATTTAATGTTGTGTGTTGTGTGTGGTAACGGTCCTGAAACGCTGCAGCCGCCTTTGATCTTTTGTAATTCCTTCTGAACGATGATGGGAGGGAATGGAAGCATCACTAATTCTTTTTTTTACCAGTCGGTGGTTCTCCGATGATGTGATGTAACTGCAGTAATTCTAAAGTGTTTTATTTCTAGATACAGAGAAGGAAAGCCGAAGGGAGATTTCCGGATTATCATAAATTGTATGTTTTGTTTTCGAACATTCATAAATGCATGTGGGTCAATATATAATTGAGGGATTTTTGAAGTCCATGGGATATCTAGCATACATTTTTATTATAGGTAAAAAAAAATGTTTTATGTTCATTATAATCATGTCTTTACAAACTCCATAATTATTTATTAAGGAAACAATCACTAATTAATAAAAAAAAATGACTGGATATAGCTAAAATGTGAACTAAATAACCGTCCAAATTTAATAACAACCACCTTCTAATTAGCTAAACAATAATAAAATGAGCTGATTCAGAAATAGTTCTGTGTTCTTGAGGTAATCATGACATATGTTTGTTTTTGGGCAATATATCAAATTTTATTTGGAAATAACAAATGGTAACTGTGTCTGAGAAATCACTTTAAACTAAGTTACCCATTACAAAAACACCTCTCAAGGAAGTCACATGACCTGCTGTCATGATGTCATTTCCTCCTGAAGAAAAGACTGGAAAGACTCTGAGGCTTTCTTAGTTATTCAATATAAAGTAGTGGATTTATCACAAAATCTTTATAAATAACTTTCAATTTCAGTTTTACTCAATTGTATATGTAATATTTAGAAGAATCTTTCTCTTAAAATGCCATGTGGTGTTTGTTTATTGGCGATTTTAGGCCTGAAAACAGCAAAAATGTTAACTATGATACAAAAAGTCCTGCAATTATATATCAAGATGATATATAACTTTTTGGCTGAAGCTTTTGGTGTAATTAAACTATGAAGAATCATACAGAAGAGATTTACATGGCATGAAGAACAAGGGTTTTACTGATAAAACATTTTCATATTTGTATTTTATTACTCGTGCAAATCATATTTCAAGACTGAAGGGTTCATTTGTATGTTACAAGAAATTCACTGTTCAAATTGTCCGACTCTCTGACTGTGCTAAACCTCATAAAAGCGTAAAACTTTGTCCTATTATGGAGCTGAAAACAGAAGATGTATCATCCAAACTCTACTGATACATATAATTTGATCATTGTACTTTCCCCCACAGGATCATTCATTGAGCGCTGTCTGTAGTCGTCTCTTGTGCTTTATCTTCGTCAGTTTCTGCAGAAATGCTGAAGCAGAAACACAAGCATCCTGGGAGGATCAGGGTTACCTCATAGACTTCCATTTCAGAAACAATACAATGCTGAAAAGGCAGCTTGAAAAATACTTAAGATCTTTGCCTGCAGTCAGCCATAAGCCAACCACATTGGGACACAGTTCCCAGACCACAAGAATTCTTTGAGGCCAGCGTTGATTAGTGAGGTCTTTAAACTTCGTTTTATGGAATATCTTGAATTCATTTGGCCATCTCAGAGAAATAAAATCAAGGAAATTATAGTAATAATTACGGTTTGCACTGTTTATTCATACAAATTTAATGACTGCAATAAAGAAAATGTCAAAGGAAGTCATGGCCCGTAGACGAATGGCATTCCTCATTCATGTGCATCTCTTATTCTGCTTTGCATGACCTCGCACAACTCAAGACCTTCTTTGCAGTTCCTTAAATGATTCCAGTTGCGTTGGATTTCCAAGAGAGACAAAAACACAGTAGATACACTTTGCAGAGAGTTTAAATTTGCGCCGTTCCGAAACTCGTTTTAGGTTGTACACATAGTTGAATTGAACTTCATCAAATCCCTCTTCAGAGTTCTCAAAGTGAAAATTAGTCGGTGAAGATCCCAACTTCAAACTAAGGAACGGCAGAATAAAGTTGTTCCATCTGCTGACCTGCTTTCCTGCCGGTTTAACACGGTTCCAAGATTCATGAAAGTCGCTCATCCAGCACAAACACCAAAAGGGTTTTCATGCTTCTTCATACTTGCCCAGCTGGCTGATTGCCTCCACACATGAACGCCACAAAAATAATATGTTGGTGAGACAAATTATGGTTTGTAATTACACGTTATGCCCAATCAAAGAGTTGGGCTTCACTTTCTGAGTGATAGCTGTACAGTCATTCCAAATTTTTTCAGCATGTTGCGTGATCTGCAGTTCCAACTGTGGCCACTAGGCAGGAGTTTATAGACTTCATGCTTGAATTCATAATTCAGTGTAATCCAGGAAACAAAATTTTAAGTTTTGTACATAGAGACTGGGCTGGTGATTAACCATTTTTACTTTTCTAGTATTGTGACGCTTGTTAATGTGGTTTTTATTGGACAAAAACACAAATACACAAATATAATAATGATGCATTACGGTTGATCACAGCACACAGTTTTGTACTTTACCGTATAAACAGTGTATGTATGGAAGGATGAGGTGTGTTTTTGTTGCTGTTAGCACTGTGTGGTAGTTTATTTATATCTATCTGTCTGTCTGTCTGTCTGTCTGTCTGTCTGTCTGTCTGTCTGTCTGTCTGTCTGTCTGTCTATCTATCTATCTATCTATCTATCTATCTATCTATCTATCTATCTATCCATCTATCCATCTATCCATCTATCCATCTATCCATCTATCCATCTATCCATCCATCCATCCATCCATCCATCCATCCATCCATCCATCCATCTATCTATCTATCCTTTCTGACTTACCAGCTTCTGTTTTTGGCACTCACAGTCAAGCCCATTCACTGCCGCTAAAAACATAAATATCTAAAAATGAGTCAGAAAAAATCCAGGTTTGTGTGTAAATAAACCAGAAGAACTTGTTTGTTAATAGTTTCTCATAGTTACAAAATCTGGCACTCAGTGTAACACTGTGACTCACGCTGTGATCTGATTTCATTGTTTTGGACAACAAGCACGGCCTGTAGCACAGATGAATAAGTTACATTAGGCTTTGTGTAGAGCAGGGCTGTCAAACATACGGCCTGTGGTCCAACACCGGCCCGCTAGAGGGTCCAGTCTGGCCCACAGTACGACTCCTCAAACTGTAAAAATTAATCTTTCTGTAAAAGTTCAAGCTGTTTTAAATTTGTCCGCTACACTGCCCCAACTTCTGGAATATTCTTTGTTTATACATTTTCAAGGCAGGGGGATAACTTAACCTTCTTCCTTAAAAGTTCCCATTTAGTTTGTGTGGTGTGTCAGTTCAGGAGGTCAGGATTATTACACAGATGTTGAGAAAAATCATTTTCAGATCTTGTTTTGATCATACAGTAAAATACTATATCGTTCAGTTCCAGATAGCTTTGGCTTAATGTTTTGTTCCTTAGTAGATAAACTGTGATCTGCTACCGCTTGCTGTGACGATTATGAAGATGAAGGTTTGCTTCAGTTTTATATTGTAACTTCCGTGCTCCTTTCTTCCACAGATCTCCTACAGATCTGTTGATATCGGGGCTCGGGGTCGGGCCCAGGGGGAGCCGCCACCATTGCGTCCAACGAGTGGAGCGCCAACGGTAGCCCAGAGGATGGGCTGGACGGGGACAACGAGGACAAGACCATGGACGGGGACGCCGAGGGGGTGTGGAGCCCGGACATCGAGCAGAGCTTCCAGGAGGCCCTCGCCATCTACCCGCCGTGTGGCAGGAGGAAAATCATCCTGTCAGATGAGGGGAAGATGTACGGTGAGTACGCTGGGAAGGCAACGAAAGAGCAACAACTACATGGAAATGAGTCCCGTAGTAATGAACATGCAAAAATGAGAAAATCATTCATTCTGCAGAGATCTGTGGCTGAAACAAAACAAACACTGGAAAAAATGCTCATCTCAAAACAATAAAAAAAACTTATTTCAAGGAACTTTTACCTTGAGATAAGTGAAAAAATCTGCCAATAGAACAAGTGAAAAATGGCTTGGTCAGATTTCTTGAAATAAGATATGATAATTAGAATATTGAGATCTTAAAATTAGCTGGGAAAACTTATTTTAAGCTCTATTTTACCAGGATTGTCAAGCTTAGGTGCTTTAAAATAAGCCACACATGCTTAAAAAAAAATAGTAGTTTTTCACTCAAAAATAGATTTTTGCTTTCATGTAACCTCCTAATTTGAGATGTATTAAACTTATTTTGAGTTTTCTTGTAAAATACAGCTCAAAACAAGATAATTTCAAGATTGTTTGACTTAACAAGATATTTAAGATGCGTTGTCTTAACCTTCCTTTTGTCTTCATTTACGGGCAACAAAAAACATTGCTTCCTTGTCTGAAAAAAATCCAAAAAATCTGCAAAAAAAAATTCCCCAGATTTCTGAAAATTTGCAAAACCTTCAGGAAGAAAACTCCAATAATTCCTTAAAAGTTTCCCTTCAAATTTTTATTTTAAAAAATCCCCCAAATTTGGCAAGAAAATTCTTGTAAATATTTTCAAAAAATGAGTAAAAATCTTCCAAAAAATCCTAAAAATATCTAAAGTGATTCCATATATATCAGTTAAACTTCTAATATTTTTTTTAACCAAAATCCAGCGAAATTCGCTGGATTTTGGTTGATTTTATTGTGAATGTTCTTAAGAAACATGTTCAACATTTCTTTTTTTCCACCAAAAAATGTTCAAAAATTCCCCAAAAATGTTTCACTGTGAAATTTTCTTTTTTTTGGTCCATATTTTCAAACTTTAAAACGGGTCAATTTTGACCTGCAGGACGACACGAGGGTTAAAACAAGTCCCTCCATCTTGCTGAAATGTCACTTGTTAAGTGAATTTATCTTAAATCGAGTGGGATGAGACATTCTGACTAAAAATAAGACAAATAGAATTAGTAAGATTCAGAGTTTTTGCAGTGAACATGAACTGCCTGAAAAGAGAAATGAGAAGAATGCTTTTCTTCCTCTTGCGCTCATGTCACCACTTCGACACGGAGGTGAATGTTTTCTTTCCACAGAGCTGTCTTTAACAGGTCTGTACCTGTCGAGCTGTGACCCAGGGGCAGGTTCTTCCAGTCACACCAGCACTTCTCAGAGCTGGTTATTGCAGTCCTGAGAGCCACTCAGCTCCTCTCCCCTTGATTTACACCTGTCTGTTCCTCCACACTGTTTTTCTTTACAGCCCGGTTTTTATGCCCACACTTTTACGACGTCTTCTCTTCCTCGTTGCACTTTTAGTCGCAAAACCTGCCCTGCTTTGTGTTTTTGTTGTTTTTTTTCGTGCTCGTCTCTCCCCACACCGGTTTCGCTGGGAGAACTTTTGCCCGTGGGTGACTGGTTAGAGCTGGTTTTCTGGAGAAGTGCTGTGTTTGAAGCTGGACGGCTCGGTTAAATTAGCAATAATTAGCCCAGCGTGAACCGAGACTCAGGAACAAAAACATCACATTGGCATGCTGTTTTGTCCAAGATTTTACACTTTCATATGGTTTCGGGATAGTTGCTCCGTTTCCTGCAGCGTGTTCATTAAATTGCAGGTGTTGAGTCCTTAATGTCCTGAAGAAGTCCAGATGGATAAGTTGGCAAGTGTTCTGGTGGAATCACTGACATCCAGGTGTAGGAAATTGAACACACTTGTTTTTCGTTATTTGGATCCCACTTTCCCATTGTTGAGACAGCGCTCTTTTAATTAGATTTAGCATTTGAAGCTGGAAATTTATCTGAACAGCGCTAAACGTTGATTGACAGAAACGGCGGCGCTTTGTTCGCTGTTTTCCTTGGCTGTGCCCTCAACAAACCTCTCTTTGGTTTGCAGAGTTATGTTCTTTTCACCATTGTAACTCCACTCCCCCAAGTCCTGTTTTGTAAGAATTCGCTGCCCTTTAATTAATGTCCATCATGTTCTAAAAAGTTGAAATTGATTCTGGCTTCAGTGGAACCATAAAAACCATCAATCATTGCCACCAAAGTCTCCAACTGACTGTCTTGTAAAAGCATTAGTGTTTGTTTTGAAAGTGCTGATTTTTGGGGGTGGCTTTTTTATGCGCTTGACGTCAGATGGGATTCTTTTGGTGTGATTCACCCAAGATGGAATCTCATTCCCTCGTTTGTCAGGCAGATTTGGATATTCAAGGGTGAGCACATACCTAAGATTACTCAGCTACTGTTGCAGCTTCTGCTCTTCCTCTCAACCTGTTTCAGAACAAAGTAGTGAGGAAACAAGTATTGGATTAAACGATTAGTCCAACGATACGTCATCATCTTTTGTTTGCAGATAATAATAGTTTCTAATGCTTTTCATCTTGTTCAACATGCTCCCTTAACCCTCGTGTCGTCCTGCGGGTCAAAATTGACCCGTTTTAAAGTTTGAAAATGTGGAAAAAAAATATATTTTCATAGTGAAACTTCTGATGTCCACATTTTCAACATTTTTGACAAATCTTTGAACATTTTTTGGTGGGGAAAAAAAGAAAAGTTAAAAATGTTTCTTAAAAACATTCACATAAAAATGGATTTTGAATTTTGGTTGATTTTTCTTTGAATGTTCTTAAAGAAAATATTAGAAGTTTTACTGGTATATATGTAATCACTTTAGATATTTTTAAGATTTTTTTTGGAAGATTTTTGCTAATTTTTGGAAAATATTTACAAGAATTTTCTTGCCAAATTTGGGGGGATTTTTTTTCTAAAACTTTTAAGGAATTGTTGGAATATTCTTCCTGAAGGTTTTGCAAATTTTCAGAAATTTGGGGAATTTTTTTGCAGAATTTTTGGATTTTTTTCAGACAAGGAAACAATATTTTTTGGTGCCCGTAAATGACGACAACAGGAGCGTTAAATTCAATATTTTTGGGGTTTTAACCTCTAGTTCGGACCAAATAAATAAGGAATGTTAAAATTTAATACTGAACTCAAGGACATTTTACACCAAAACAATTAATCAGTTAATTGTGAGAAAAATTACACAATGAATCTAATCAAAAGTCCCCAGAACATATAAACGGACAAAAATATGGACTAAACTGATGGACTAATAATGTTTCAAAGCAGCTAATATAACTTTAGTTGGATCAAATCTTAACTTTAGGCTGAGTTGAAGAGCTTAAACATAACATTATATATTTGCAGTTTTCCTGAATGGCAAAGCTCATTCACAACATGTGTCTAATTTGACTTTTGTGTACAGCCTTTAAATAGAAGCCTTTGAAACGGTCTCTAAATTGACCTAAGTAACTTTCCAGCTCCGTTTCGCAGGCCGGTGTTGTGTCCCCGGCTCTATACATTTATCATGAGAACGTCAACAAAGCGGCCCCCTTAGCAACAAACTGTCAGGACCCCTTTTAGAGGCGCGTCTTTTTTTCTAGAGCACTAAACACCCTCTCCATTTACAATAAGTCATCTGAGGCTGTGCTGGCAGAGCCGAGGCATGCCCCAGAAGAAGCCTTCTCACAAGGTGATTACCTCAGACGTCTAAAAGCTGCCCTGACGTGAGGCTGGGGGAATGTTAACGATTGCACTGTATGTAATACTGTCTACCTTGCAGTCCCAGACTCCCAGTGGCCTCCAAAAGTAGGCAAGTCATCCCTCCCATTGGGAATTCCGCTTTTTCTGCCAGGATTTTTTTTTCTTATTTGGTGGGAAACCTTTGCAAATTTCCATTAGCAAGAGAACTACTTTATGCATGCGTATTCTCTGTTCCACAAGCCTGTCTAGACTTCCCAGTAGCATTTCCAGTCATTTCCATAGCTCGGGGGTGACGAGGAGTTCAAAGGAGCATAACACTCAGTTTTAATAAGACACACATGTTAATAATCACTGCAGTTGTTTCAGAGCATGAGAAACACTTAAGAAGCTAAACTTTACTTTATGATTTCATCACATTATTACAGTTAGAATATATGTAAGTGTCGCCTCGTGTCAGAGTCCTTTTCATGTGATGCTTCCACAATCTGCCAACAGTAGCGCTGTTCCATTATTTTTTATCTGAAGCTTCTATCTTCACATTAAATAGAGCACAACATGAAACTCAGTATACCTGGCATTAGCAAATAAAGATGGATGGATGGATGAATGGATGGATGGATGGATGGATGGATGGATGGATAGATAGATAGATAGATAGATAGATAGATAGATAGATAGATAGATAGATAGACTATAGATAGATAGATAGATAGATAGATAGATAGATAGATAGATAGATAGATAGATTATAGATTATAGATAGATAGATAGATAGATAGATAGATAGATAGATAGATAGATAGATAGATAGATAGATAGATAGATAGATAGATAGACTATAGATAGATAGATAGATAGATAGATAGATAGATAGATAGATAGATGGATGATAGACTATAGATAGATAGATAGATGGATGGATAGACTATAGATAGATAGATAGATAGATGGATAGACTATAGATAGATAGATAGATAGACTATAGATAGATACATAGATAGATAGATAGATAGATAGATAGATAGATAGATAGATAGATAGACTATAGATAGATAGATAGATAGATAGATAGATAGATAGATAGATAGACGATGGATGGATGGATGGATGGATGGATGGATGGATGGATGGATGGATGGATGGATGGATGGATGGATGGATAGATTATAGTTGTTTATGTAGATTTAAACTTGGGAATAATTCAAAACAAACAGGTTAGATGGACTACACTGAAAATACAGGCCTAAAAATCCAACCAAAAACAACCAGCAAAAGAGATCACACTGTCAGCCGTGGTTGACAGGTACAGGATTAGTCACACTAACAGGAGTTGAAGGGACGTCTTCAAATAATGACATCACACATAGTTTGCTCATTTATGCAGCCATGCATGGAAACATGATGCATAAGTGCTTCTGGCTTGGGGCCCGGATTATCTGGTGTTTAAGCAGCTACAGGCAGTCGAAAAAAAAAAAAAAACAACTGCAAGAATAAACTTTGCCAAAGTGGACCTTTTGTTATATTTTAATTAGTCAAACCATCCGTTTTTCAAATTATTTGACTTTACTTTCTTTGGGCTGTGGCAAAACAAAAAATAAATGTGTATTTTAGCCATAGTGAGCGGGGATGTGCTACGTTATAAGGCCGTAGCCAGCAGCTTGTTAGCTTAGCTTAGCATAAAGACTTGAAACACAGGGAAACAGCTTACCTGGCTCTGTCCAAAGGTAGCAAAATCCACTTAGCAGCACTGCTTAAGCTCACAAATTTATTGCTATGTAAAGTTATGTCTACCTAAATCTGCACAAAAACCAGAAATAACATGAGGGTTACATCCTAGACCTCGAGGTCACTGCCTCCGGTCAGGAAAGTGTTTGGCACATTATCCCCATAGCAACCACAAAATGTCGTCTTTACACTTTGATTTATGTCCGGGTTAAACTGAAGATATGAAGATATGTGGGTACAGATTTTTAGAGCTGCTGGTTGGTGGATGTTGGTTCCTGAGAAGACCGAGCAACTGGTTTCCTTTGATGCTAAGCTATGCTAATCAACTCCTGGCTGTAGTCTTAGATATAAGAGTGTTATCAATCTTCTCATTTTACCCCCAGAGAGCAAATAAGTTTTGCTTATTTCCCATAATGTTAAACCTTTTGCTACTTTGATTTTCCACTCCAATTCATTTAGAGCAGGGGTGTGAAACATGCGGCCCGCAGGCCAAAACCAGTTCTCCAGAGGGTCCAATCCGGCCCTCAAAGTGTAAAAATTACAGAGAAGACATTAACTGCAGATTATAAATTAGTAAAACTATAAATTTAAAATAATTTCTAGACCATGACAAGTTGTTTTGATCATAAAGTAAAATACTGGATTGTTCATTGTTCTTTTTTGTCTTGTTTTTGTAATATTTTGTCTTGTTTTTGTTGTTTTTTCTCTGACTTTTGTCGTTTGTCTCATGTTTTTGTCGTTTTGTGTTTCCTTTTTGTCTCGTGTTTTTTGTCTTATTTTTGTCATTTTGTGTTTTGCTGTATTTGTTGTTTTGTGTATTGTTGGTGTTGTTTTGTGTTTTTTTTGTCTTGCTTCTGTTGTTTGTCTACAGTTCTGTTGTTTTGTTTCTGGCTTTTGTCATTTGTGTAATTTTTTTGTCTCGTTTTTGTCGTTTGCCCATTTTTGTCATTTTGTAACTTTTAGTCTAATTTTTTGTCTTTTTGTTTTGTTTCGTGTCATTTGTCTCATTTTTTGTCATTTTGTGTCTCGTTTTTGTAATATTTTGTCTTGTTTTTGTTGTTTTTTGCCTGACTTTTGTCGTTTTGATCATAAAGTAAAATACTATATCATTCATTTCCAGATGTGACTAAATGTTGTGTTCCTTTGTAGACACTCTGTGATCTGGAAGTTGTAATGTGTAAATGATAAGCTGAGGCATAATATTTTAAATTGAACTTATTTTTCTTAAGAAATTTCAGGTTGTTTATGATGTTTTGTAAAAACAAAAAAATGAAAAAGAAACAAAGGAAAGGTTTGGAGTTGTTTTGTTTCTCGCTTTTGTCATTTTTGGTCTCATTTGTGTCATTTGTATAATTTTTTTGTCTCGTTTTTGTCTTTTGTCCATTTCTTTGTCTATTGTGTAACTTATTTGTCTAATTTTTGGTCTGTTTTTTGTTTTGTTTCATGTCTTTTCTGTCATTTTTGTCTCTTTTTTCTCATTTTGTGTCTCGTTTTTGTCATTTTGCATCTCATTTTTGTAATACTTTGTCTTGTTTTTGTCTTTTTTGTCTGACTTTTGTCATTTTGATTTGAAATTTAATGTATTTTTCTTCAGAAATTTCAGGTTGTTCATGTTTTGTAAAAAAAAAAAAAAAAAAAAACTCCTTAAATGTGAACATTTTCAGAATGTACTTTTTTTGCACTAAAACAAAGGAAACATTTGGAGTTGTGGTTATTTCTAGGTTATTATGCTGTGATTTTACTGGTAACTGGAGATCAAATTGGGCTGAATGTGGAACTAATCTGAACTAGAATGAGTTTGATGCCCCTGATTTAGATGTAGACATTCATTCTCGGTCAAATTAAATAGTTGGCACATTTTACACTCAGCACACAAGTTCAGAGGAAGTAGCTTCAGAAGATACAGAAAAAATGTTGCCTGTCTTGTTTTGCTTCAGGGCTGTGCTGACATGTTGTTCACCTGCGTTTTCTGGCCTCGACAGGTGTGTCAAACCCCGAGCACACACCTTTCTCTCACTCAGCCCTGCAGCTGTCACCACTGCAAAGCACTCTGGGTGTGAAAAAAGGGAAAGATTTGAGAACTAGAGCAAGGCTTGTGTGTGTCCTGACCTTATGAAGACCATGAAGTTCGATGCGTGTGCACAGTTGTGAGAAAATGTGCAAGGTGAAGGTATAAGAATGATGACTGAGCAGCCCTGGTGCTTCCCTGTCAGCCCCCTCACTGAGATGTTAGGAATGTTTTCAGTCATGGCTGAGCAGTATGTTAGCAATTTAGGATTACCTCAATGTTATGAGAAGGGAGGAGGGAAGGAAAGGGTTCAGAGCGCTGGAGATGGAGAGGGAGGTGGGGGGAAAGTTATGGGGAGCGAGGAGAGATTACCTTTTTGCTCGCTGTCTTAGTGTGGAAGTGGAAAATTCCAGCGGTCGTGTAGTAAAAGAGAAAGAGAGGCGTGTCCTGGCGGGGAAGAGGTTAAGAACGGCAGCCTGCAACCATCTGAGTGGGTGTTGAGCAATCGGCAAGGGAGTCGTGAGCGGTTCGAAAGGGGGAAGAGGGATGGAGGGAGCGAATGTGGGGAAATCAGAGGCAGAGGACAGCCAGGTTGTGCGTATGATTGTACGAGTGTGTATCAGTGTGTGTTCCTATGCACCTGTCGGGTTTCCCTGCTGTGTCTTGAGACCCCGACCATGAGAGGTCAGAGCAGATCCCGGCTACTGAAGACTCAGTTATTCTCTTTGTCGAGGTTTGAAGAAGCAACGTGTCTAAAACGTGATCAGATCTTTACTGGGTCTAACTGGTGATAAAATGTGCATCTGTGAGCTTTTTTTTTAACTTTATTTTTGTTTTTTTTTTAATAGTCATCACAGTATAATGCAATAAAAGCCAATAAGTGTCCAAGATTGTCAGGATAAATTGTGGATCCTCTAAGTCAGGGGTGGCAAACATGTGGCCCGTGGGCCAAAAGCGACTCTCCTGAAGGTCCATTCTGGTCCTCAAAGTGTAAAAATTCCAGAGAAGACATTAACTGCAGATTGTAAATTAGTAAAACTATAAGTTTAAAATCATTTCTAGACCATGACAAGTTGTGTTGATCATAAAGTAAAATACTAGATTGTTCATTGTTCTTTTGTGTCTCATTTTTGTAACATTTTGTCCTGTTTTTGTTGTTTTTTGTCTGACTTTTGTTGTTCTGTTTCTCGTTTTTGTCCTTTTGTGTTTCCTTTTTCTTGCTTGTTTTTTGTCTTATTTTTATAATTTTGTGTTTTGATTTATTTGATGTTTTGTCTTGTTTTGTTGTTTCGTGTATTTTGTTGTCTTGCTTGTGTTGCTAGTCTACTTTTTTGTTTTGTTTATCGCTTTTGTCATTTTTGGTCTTGTTTGTGTCATTTGTGTCATTTTTTGTCTTGGTTTTGTCATTTGTCAATTTCTTTGTCCCTTTTTAACTTTTTTTGTCTAATTTTTGGTCTGTTTTTTGTTATGTTTCGTGTCTTTTCTCTCATTTTTTGTCTCTTTTTTGTTGTTTTGTGTCTCATTTTTGTAATTTTTTGTCTTGCTTTTGTCATTATTTGTCGTGTTTTGTAAGACATTTGTTGTTTGTCTCATGTTTTTGTTGTTTTGTTTGTGGTTTTTGTGTTTTCTTTTTGTGTCGCTTGTGTTTTTTATCTTATTTTTGTCATTTTGTTTCTTTTTTTGTCTCGCTTTACAATACTACTAGCACTGTCTGCAGCACATGTAGCACAGAATGCTTCATAGTTGAGGGGGCGGTGGTGCGGAGTCAAGTGGTGTCTTCGCAGTATAACAGTTTGTCAGGCTGTAATTTAGATAAGCTGCTAAAAATCACGATTCTTGTCAACTTGTCGCGATATATCCGGAACTAGTTTGTCTTTTTTCACAGTTCCATTTTCCATTTGTAAGTCATTGTAACATTCGATTTTATACAGATTTACTTGAGGCTTTGAAACCAAATGCTGGAGTCATGTTGCTGTCTGAGAGGCAGGCTGTATATCACATAAAACAACACCAATGTTTTAAAATATCTCAACACCAACCAGATGTTTTGGGGGGAAAAACACTGAAGATGTCATCTCAGCTCACAACCAAAGACCTCGACCGTCCAAAAGATGAATAAAACAGATTGTTGATTTACCGCACACTTCGAAGCCATCAACACTGCAGCAAGCTAGAAGCGTGTACAGGGTTATTCAGAAAGAACGAACCGATTTCATGACGCAGTATTTTAATAAGGAAAAGCAATAGAAAACTCCAGCCAAGTCACAAGTATTCTACTCACAATCAACTTTTATAATCGGTTCATTCTTTCTGAATAACCCTGTATAGTGTGCTAAAATCATTTCTGTAATGTCTGTAACTGTAAAAAAAAAAAAAAAAAAAAGCAACAAATGATTTGGTTTTCCTCAGCCTAGAAGCTCTGAGAGTCCACCTCACTCTTCTCAGACTCGTTTTTATCTCCACCTCTAGCACCTACTTCATACTGTATGTAATGTACACTGTAAAAAAAAACTGTTGTTTTTACGGTAAAATTCCAACAGCTATGTTTGCCAGAACGCTACTGTAAAATTACGGTAAAACATTTTCTACATTTACGGTAAAGAAATGTATTGATATTGTTGGTTGTAGGGTTAGAAAACGTGCTTCATTCCCTATTTTACTGCTTAAAAAAAAGACTTTCAACCTTTAAAAATGTGGAAATTTACATAAATATTACAGCATTTTTCCATTAATAGCACAACATTTAATGTATTTAACATTAAATATATGGATTTTTAGCAAAAAATGCGGTTAAAGCTGTCATAAATATTAAAGCATATGTCCGTTATTATCACAAAACTACATCAATTTGACCAGTACAAACTGTATTTTTTACATTACCATGTTACTTGTTATAAATATTGCAGCATGTGTCCATTATCAGTACAACAATATGTACATTTAACTGGGAAAAACTGTAGTCTTTTCAAGAATTAAATGCAAAAATTACAGTATTGTCATACATATTACGGCATTTTTCCATTAAAAACTGTGCAGGAGTCAGGGCTGCAGCTATCGATTAGTTTAGTAATCAAGTCTTCTATTGATTATTCTGGCGATTAATCGAGTAATCGGATTACACATTAAGCATGCGTGTTACAGCATCAGAAGCGGAAGTGAGCGTGTTGTGCAACAGAAATAACCGTCCTGGACACATATAGGCTATAGTATAATATAGGGGCATTGTAAATACATAGTATAGTATAGGTGTATTGTACATATATAGTATAGTACAGGTGTATTGTACATATATAGTATATTACAGGTTCATTGTACATATATAGTTGGAAATTATACAACGACTGAGAAGCCTTGGCAGAGTACTGTGCTCTCTGTGTGCTGGTATGGACTCAAATTTAGCTGGATCTCAGCGTCTTTCTATAACCCGCCCCCACGCTACTTCCCATTGGCTGGTGATATTAGTTTGGTTGAGAGCAAAAGCTGCTTTCCCCTCATTCCATTGGTAGATGAACTGGATTGGCAATGTAGTCCGATCTTTCTTTCTTTTTTTGCGCCAGAATTCCAGCATGGTGCCTGAATGCTTACAGAAAACATACAGTGAAGCTACGTGTCACTAGATGCGTTTTTCCTGCATGTAAACATGCCGCGGTCCGTCATTTCATGGCCTGGGATCTAGCATGTAGTTGATTAAACAAAGTCTCAATTCAGAGAATTTTGCCTCGAGGAAATTTAGTAATTGAATAACTCGAGGAATGGTTTCAGCCCTAGCAGGAGTCGGGAAATGTATTTTTTCAAGAGGAAAAAAATCTAAAAACCCCACTTTTCTCCTGATTAACCTGTTTATGGTGATTCGGTGTTATATAAACAGCATCAAACTGTTTTAGAGTTTACAGATTTATACCGTCATGGTTTGACAGTTTTTCACCGTAAAATGTGCAAACATTTTTTATACTGTAGAGTAACTTGCAACAAGATATCTGTGAAATTCTTGGCAGAACTGTGTGGGTGAAGGGATGCAATGTTTCCCCCGTTGCTCCTCTTCTACCCCCAGCTGAAGAGATTGAGAGTGGCAGTTGGGTGGGGGTCGTCCTGGCATTGTTCTTCCCCTGCCATCCTCTGCTGGGACGGTCTGCAGCAGGTGCTGCCGTCCGTTGACTGCAGGGTCACACTGTGGTGTTGTTTTGGGAAAAGGGCTGCTTTGCTGCCAGGTGGCAGTTGTTGGCAGAGACAGTTATGGCTTTGTGTTTCCTCCAAGAGTTACTGCCCTTTTCAGCTGCCCTTCTAACCGACGACCCCCTACCCCAACCTAATGGCCCTCACCCCCGGCTCTAACCCGGCTTCTCCCAGAGCTAGTGTGTGTTGGCCTGAGCTCCGGCTGTGTTCGCAGGCCCAGGCCAATCAGACCGGCTAGCACAGATGTGACAGGCTTAGAGGAATGCTAGGAATGCGGAGGCGCTGGAGCGGGTGTGTCCATGCTTGGCCCGGGGCAGAAGGGGAGGGACTACCTCGGTATCGGCAGACGGCTCAGCTCTGCCCTGCTGGCCGAGCGCCGGGCCGGCTGCTGGGCTAGTAGGGCGAGCCTGCAGGACTTTTATGGTAATTACACTAACCGAGTCCTAAAGAGCGTATGAAAGAAAAACACTGGAAGAAATGCCCCTCTCAAAACACAAAAAAAACTTATTTCAAAGAAGTTTTACCTTGAAATAAGTGAAAAAATCTGCTAATAGAACAAGTGAAAAATGTCTTGGTAAGATTTCTTGAAATGAGATGTGATATTTAGAATATTGAGATCTTAAAATTAGCTGGGAAAACTTATTTTAAGCTATATTTTACCAGGATTGTCAAGCTTAGGTGTCTTAACCCTCCTGTTGTCCTCATTTATGGCACCAAAAAATATTGTTTCCTTGTCTGAAAAAAATCCAAAAATGCAGCAAAAAATTCCCCAAAATTATAAAAAAATTGCAAAATCTTCAGGAAGAAAATTCCTTAAAAGTTTCCCCTAAAAGTTTTTTTTTTAAAGAAAATCCCCAAAGTTGGCAAGAAATAAAAATTAAAAAAATAAAAATTGTAAGTATTTAAAAAAAATAAAAATCTTTTTAAAAACTCAACCAAAATCCAGCAACATTTGCTGATTTTTTTGTGCAAAAAAAATCAAATCAAGAAATCAAATCAAATCAAAAAAGCAAAAAAAATCCCCAAATTTCTGAAAATTTGCAAAATCTTCAGGAAGAAAACTCCAATAATTCCTTGAACGTTTCTCTCAAAAACTTTATTAAAAAAATCCCCCAAATGTGGCAAGAAAATTCTTGTAAATATTTTCAAAAAATTAGTAAAAATCTTCCCAAAAAATCCTAAAAATATCTAAAGTGATTCCATCTATTCCATTCCATTCTATCAGTAAAACTTCAGATATTTTCTTTAAAAACATTCACAAAAAAATCAACCAAAATCCAGCAAAATTCACTGGATTTTGGTTGATTTTTTTGTGAATGTTCTTAAGAAACATTTTCAACATTTCTTTTTTTCCACCAAAAAATGTTCAAAGATTTCCCAGAAATGTTGAAAATGTGGACATCAGAAGTTTCATTGTGGAAATATTTTTTTGTCCACATTTTCAAACTTTAAACCAGGTCAATTTTGACCTGCAGGACGACACGAGGGTGAAAACAAGTCCCTCCATCTTGCTGAAATGTCACTTGTTCAGTGAATTTATCTTAAATCGAGTGGGATGAGACATTTTGACTAAAAATAAGACAAATAGACTTGGTAAGATTGAGAGTTTTTGCAGTGCAGGGCCTGTTTCTCTTTTCCTTACGTGTCTCATGGTGTATTGTGTGTATGTGTTCTAAAGAACACATCTCCACCAGTTTTGTTGGTGCAAATATCTGTCAGCGAGTTTCTAAGAGTTCAGGTCATTATTCATAATGATGCAGCGGTTCAACCTCTCCCTTTGGCCCGATTTTCAGCCACAGAAACCCAGTAAGCGTGACTTGGCAGAGAGCAGCGCTGCAAAAGACTGATGGACTGATTTTCCCTTGAGACAACATAATCATGCTTTTTGCACTCCTCGTACACCAGAGATGATTTTTGCTTGATGGCGGCTGCAGTTTCGCCAAGAAGGCAGCGCTTGTTAAAGTGCACGGCTCAAAGTGTAAAGCAGGGGTGTCAAACTCATTCTAGTTCAGGTTAGTTCCACATTCAGCCCACTTTGATCTCCAGTGGGCCGAACCAGTAAAATCACAGCATAATAACCTATAAAAAATAGCCCCAACTCCAAATGTTTCCTTTGTTTTAGCGCAAAAAAGTACATTCTGAAAACGTTCACATTTAAGGAATTATCTTTTTACAAAACATCACGAGCAACCTGAAATTTCCTAAGAAAAATAACTTCAGTTTCAGCAATATTATGCCTCAGTTTATCATTTACACATTACAACTTCCAGATCACAGATTATCTGCAAAGGAACAAAACATTTAGTAACAGATATCTGGAACTGCATGATGTATTTTACTTTATGATCAAAACGACAAAAAAAGACAGAAAACAACAAAATATTACAAATATGAGACACAAAGCAACAAAACAGAGACAAACAACACAAGGGAGAAAAAAAATACACAAAATTACAAAAACAAGACAAAAAACAATGAATAAAGCGAAACACAAAATGAGAAAAATAAGACAGAAAACACGAACGAGACGAAAAGGAAATGACAAAAACAAGACAAACGACAAAAATTACACAAAAAAACAAGACAAAATATTACGAAAACGAGGCACTAAATTAGAGGTAGACCGATATATCGGCCGGCCGATATTTTGGGCTGATATATGGACTTTTTCAATATCGGCCATCGGCGGATATTTACAAATAAAAAGCCGATTTGTGATCAGGCACCCATACGGGCAGCTGCCTCGACCACTTTTCCCTTAGAAGGACCCCCGGCACTCAGAGAGCGGAGCATGAACGGAGCGAGTGAGCCAGGCAACAACAAGCCTAACCCTAACCACTTTCAGGTTACTTTTTAATTGTATTTTGTGTAAACTTTAAGTATTTTTTTTATGTTATGGTACTTTTTCACTTTTTGTGTTCAATAAATGTTAGCGTTCTACTAGTGTATTTAATTTGTAATATATACATGTATATACTTTTAGTGTTTAAATTGCCTTTTGTAATCGATGTGCTTTTAAAAAAAAAAAAGGATATCTGCCTTAAAAATCGGCTTCTACAATCGGCTTTAGATATCGGCCATCGGCTGAAAATTTTTTAAAAAATCGGCATCGGCCTTTGAAAATCCCATATCGGTCGACCTCTACACTAAATGACAAAAACGAGAAACAAAATGACAAAAGCATGAGATATACAACAAAAATCAGATGAAAAAACAACAAAAACAAGACAAAACATTATAAAAATGAGACACAAAATGACAAAAGAACAATGAACAATCTAGGAATTTACTTTATGATCAAACCAACTTGTCATGGTCTAGAAATTATTTAAAATTTATAGTTTTACTAATTTGCAATCTGCAGTTAATGTCTTCTCTGGAATTTTTACACTTTAAGGACCGGTTTTGGCCCGTGAGCCGCATGCTTGACACCCCTGGTGTAAAGAGTGTAAAGAGGAGCATGAAAGCCCAGAATAGAAGCCTGTTCTCTGCACAACCTGTTTGTGCAGAATGTCGAGTGGAGATGTTATGTCATGAAAAACACGGTTCTGTTTTCTAAGCACTTTGTGTAATTAAGCTGAAGGACTATGTGAGCCGACATGAACCCTCCTGTCGTCCTGAGGATCAAAATTGACCCATTTTAAAGTTTGAAATGTGGAAAAAAAATCTTTGAACATTTTTTGGTGGAAAAAAGAAATGTCAAAAATGTTTCTTAAGAACATTCGCAAAAAAATCAACCAAAATCCTGCAAATTTCGCTGGATTTTGGTTGAATTTTTTTCTGAATGTTCTTAAAGAAAATATTAGAAGTTTTACTGATACATATGTAATCATTCTAGATATTTTTAGGATTTTTTGGAAGATTTTTACTCATTTTTTGAAAATATTTACAATAATTTTCTTGCCAAATTTAACAAAACTTTTAAGGGAAACTTTTAAGGAATTAATGGAATTTTCTTCCTGAAGGTTTTGCAAAATTTCAGAAATTTGGGGAATTTTTTGGATGAATTTTTATATTTTTTTCAGACAAGGAAACCATACTTTTTGGTGCCTGTAAATGAGGACAACAGGAGGGTTAAGAAGGTGTGAAACGAGCCGATGAAAACGTAGCGGCAAAACAAGCAAATCTTCATTTTAATGTCTGGCTGCTTTCATAGATGTAACCCTGTAGAAAACACAGGTGTTATAGTGACAAAAGTGTGTTTGCTTTGTGTCTGATGAGAGAAAGGTCACATCGCTGTTCTCTTAGCAGGATATCGGAGCTGAAGATATGACAACAGCGACACCTTCTGTCCAGTTTGGGGAATTATCAACAAACGCTGAAGTTGCTTTCTGTTTTCTTTCTCACAGGTCGCAATGAATTGATAGCGAGGTACATCAAGCTGAGGACGGGAAAAACCCGCACAAGAAAGCAGGTAAACACGCTTTAATAACTTACGTTTAGATCAGAAGATTTTAGTCTCTGACAGCGACGCAGCAAATGTGTCATAAAAGTGCATTTTAAGCCAAGTTGTTTAAAGGATAAGGTTCTATTATGCATAATTATTTCAACAAATTCCATAAAGTTGCCACAAAAGACACCCTGGTTTAGTCAGCCCCACATTCCTGAACGAAGCATTTTAAGTTTAATCTAGTATCTCTAGCTTTATTTTAGTAGGAGTGAAGCATGCATTTGTTTGGAAAAAGAATTTACTGAGGGTTTGTTGCAGCAGGATGTCAAAGTAAACGGTGTTCATATTCATGGTAGCAAAGGAGCCAGTTTTCCACTACATTAACCCTCCTGCTGTTTTCATTTACAGGCACCAAAAAATAGTTTCCTTGTCTGAAAAAAAATCAGTAAAAAATTCTCCAAATTTCTGAAAATTTGCAAAACCTTCAGGAAGAAAATTCCAATAATTCCTTAAAAGTTTTATTTAAAAAAAAAAATGCCCCAAATTTGGCAAGAAAATCCTTGTAAATATTTTCCAAAAAATGAGTAAAAAATCTTCCAAAAACATCCCCAAAATATCTGAAGTGATTACATATATATCAGCAAAACCTCTAATATTTTCTTTTCAATCAACCATTGATTGTTGATTTTTTTTTTTGTGAATGTTCTTAAGGAAACATTTTTTTTCTAGCATTTATTTTATTTCCACCAAAAAATGGTCAATAGATTTTTTCCACATTTTCAAACTTTAAATTTGCAAAGCCTTCAGGAAGAAAATTCCAATAATTCCTTAAAAGTTTACCTTAAAAGTTTTATTTAAAAAAATAAAATAAATTTAAAAAAAAAAAAATATATATATATATATATATATATATATAAAAATAAATAAAATAAAGGATAACAAACACACTAATTGACAGCAAATGTTTGTTAATGAGGTTGTGTAGGTTGGCAGCTGAATTAAATAAGTAAATAAAAAGAATATATAAAAAAAGAATATATATATATTCTTTTTTGTTTTTTAATTTTTTTGCTCATTTCTTCTCTCTCTCTCTCTCTCTCTCTCTCTCTCTCTCTCTCTCTCTCTCTCTCTCTCTCTCTCTCTCTCTCTCTCTCTATCTATATATATATATATATATATATATATATATATATATATATATATATATATATATATATATTGGTATTAGTAAGTAAAGATAACAAACACTAACTGACAGCAAATGCTTGTTAAAAAGGTAATATGTAGGTTGGTTAAGCCAGCTAAATTAAATCAAAACCAAATATAGAAAAATATTATTAATGTAGCTCCAGAGCATTAAGAGACGAGTGACGGCGACTGTGGATGAATGAATTTTTCAAACACACTAAGATGAGTAAATTTGGGTCAGTTAGAAAATCATAATGTTGAATAAATGTTTTATTCAGTTAAATTTCCTGCCCTGTAATATGGAATATCACCAACCTTATTCTTTAAACCAGCTTCCAGTGTTTGCTGAACTGTTTGTGAAGAATTTATGCTTGCTGTACATGTGTGCACGGATGTGTGTGTGTGTGTGTGTGTATGTGTGCGTGTGCCTGTGGATCTGAGTGCATGTTATTTTTATGCTCAAACACTGTTTCACACTCCTTTAGGTGTCTAGTCACATACAGGTGTTAGCACGGAAGAAAGTTCGTGAATACCAGGCAGGTATAAAGGTAGGTGCCTCCAGCCTGCCTCTGGCTACACTGACTGGGCGTCTCTTTCCTCTGTGGTTACGGCTTCTCTCTCTTCCCTTGTCTTTTCTCTCCCTGTCTCCTTTCCTCTTCCCTCCTCTTGGCTATTCTTCTGTGCAGGTTTCTAGCCACTTGCAGGTTCTCGCCCGGAGAAAATCTCGCGAGATCCAGTCAAAGCTAAAGGTATGCGCTTCACCGCGGCCTCGGCGGGGCTGATTCAGGCTTGGCTTTGCACTAACCGGCTACTTTGTGAATGTCATCATAAGCCCACGGTCCTGCTACACAAGCGGATGCTCAGGATAAGTTATTTAACAATTAGGGATTATTCCTCTGAAATAAACCAGTCATAATTAATCCTGCTCCTGTACTATGCATGCAGTGCAGCACGGACGAAGCTGTTCCACTTCTGCTGTCTGGATTTAATCTCATCCCTAAAATTAAAGTGTATATCTGGTTCCAAAGCCTTTGCTTTAAATAAAGGCTACACAAACTGTTAGAAGGAGCCCAGTGAGAAGAGTTTAAGCTGCATGTTGCTCCAGCTGTGATCTGTCCTTTGTGCCAGCAATGCTTCTGCAGCTCACTGTACTCCTCTCAGATTCTTCTTCCCCTCAGACTCTCTTTACTTTAATGTCTTTAGCTCCTGCAGTGTCTGTGCTGTCTTTTATACTTTAACTCTGTTTAATTCATCTTTGATTGTCATCCTCATATGACTCCTTTTTGTCGTTTTCCGTCTTGTTTTTGTCGTTTTGTGTCTTGTTTTTGTCGTTTTGTATCGTTTTGTGTCTAGTTTTTGTCATTTTGTGTCTCGTTTTTGTCGTTTTGTGTCTCGTTTTTGTCGTTTTTGTCCTTTTGTGTAGCGTTTTTGTCATTTTCTGTCTCCTTTTTGTCGTTTTGTGTCGCAGTTTTGCTGTTTTGTGTCCCGTTTTTTGCCATTTTGTGTAGCACTTTTGTCGTTTTGTCTCATTTTTGTCATTTTGTGTCTCGTTTTTGTCGTTTTTCATCTTGTTTTTGTCGTTTTATGTCGCATTTTTGCCGTTTTGTATAGCGTTTTTGTGGTTTTGTGTTGTTTTTGTGTTTTTGTGTCTAGTTTTTTGTCATTTTGTGTCTCGTTTTTGTCGTTTTGTGTAGTGTTTTTGTCGTTTTGTGTCTTTTATAAAACTCTTTAAATTAATCTTTGACTGTTGTCGTCATGTGACTCCTGTTGACTCGTCCTGTCGTTCTTCCAATCCCTCTGGTCTCCTCATGCTTCTTTTTATTATTATTTTTGCATATATATATACACATGTGTATAGATAATGCTGAAGGCTAAAGATACCGTGACATTCTGTAGTGCTAACTTCAACCTAAATTAACCCCATAATGCAGACTAATCCGGGGGACACAGGCATCAGAGCGGTCATGGGTAAAGATAAGGCATTGCTGAATGCAACAATGATACAAAGAAAATGTCTTTGAAAATCAGAACAAAATCTAAGATGAGTTTTTAGCCCTGATGTGCGATAAACGGCTTCAGTGGTGAATGTCCGGATAATTAACAGAGAAGGAAGGTGTGAAATCAGATCTACCATCTCCTTTTCACTTTATATTTAACCCTCGTGTCGTCCTGCGGGTCAAACTGATCCGTTTTAAAGTTTGAAAATATGGGAAAAAAATTATTTTCACAGTGAAACTTCTGATGTCCACATTTTTGGGAATTTTCTGAACATTTTTTGGTGGAAAAAAAAAAAGAAATGTTAAAAAAAATATTTCTTTAAGAACATTCACAAAAAATCATTTTTCGTTGAATTTTTTGTGAATGTTCTTGAAGAAAATATTCGAAGTTTTATTGATATATATGTAATCACTTTAGATATTTTTAGGATTTGTTTTTGGAAGATTTTTACTCTTTTTTAAAAAAATTATTTACAAGAATTTTCCTGCCAAATTTGGGGGATTTTTTAAAAATAAAAGGTAAGGTTTTAAGGTAAACTTTTAAGGAATTATTAGAATTTTCTTGCAAAACCTTTGTTTTGCAAATTTTCAGGAATTTTGGGGATTTTTTTGCTAAATTTTGGGATTTTTTTTGCACACAAGGAAACAATATATTTTGGTGCCCATAAATGAGGACAACAGGAGGGTTAAGTATTTTTGTTGTATTTTGTGGAAAGGTCTAAAATCAGAATAAGAATCAGCTCTAATGCCCAAAACATTGAAGGAATTTGGTTTCAGCTGTTGGTGTCACTCTCGGAATAAGGAAGGAGAAGAATAAAAATTAAAAAAAAAAAAAAACTGTAGAAAGAAGAAGAGGGGAACAATGTAAATATATCACAATATATACAGATATTTACAAGCTAGAAAGGAATATATAAACACAGTAGAGCAAAATGATAATTGTTAGATGATGACTCAGCTGTTTATTCTTGTATCTAAAAATGTGTTTATTTTTTCCCCGACTTGAAATATATGATCATTACTATCCTTCTTATATGAGGGGGTTAATGACGCTCCTTGCATTTGAAAGAGTTCACAAATTGATGAGCAAAAGAGATGTTTTTTTTAGATAATAATAATACATTTTATTTGTAAGCACCTTTCTGACACCCAAGGTCACGTTACAGGAAAACAAATACAGCAGAACAGATAAAAAACATACAAAAAGATCTAAAAAACCATACATAAAGAAAGAGGCAGTTAGAGCAAATAAATAGTCTTGAACAGATGAGTTTTGAGTCACGTTGACATGAGTTTTAGACATTTTTTACAAAGAAAACACCAGTTACCTTTTAACCCTCCTTGTCCTCATTTACAGGCACCAAAAAAAATTGTTTCCTTCTCTGAAAAAAATCCAAAAATTCAGCAAAAAAAATCTCCAGATTTCAGAAAAATTGCAAAACCTTCAGGAAGAAAATTCCAATAATTCTTTAAAAGTTTCACTTAAAAGTTGTATTTTTAAAAAATCCCCAAATTTGGCAAGAACATTCTTGTAAATATTTTCAAAAAGTGAGTAAAAATCTTCCCCAAAAATTCCTAAAAATATCTAAAGTGATTACATATATATCAGTAAAACTTCTAATATTTTCTTTAAGAACATTCACAAAAAATTCACTGGATTTTGGTTGGATTTTTAATATATTTTCACAGTAAAACTTCTGATGTCCACATTTTCAACATTTTTGTGAAATTTTTGAACATTTTTGGTGGAAATAAAATAAATGCTTGAAAAAAAATAGATTTTTTGGTGAATGTTCTTAAAGAAAATATTGTAAGTTTTACTGATATATATGTAATCACTTAAGATATTTTTAGGATTTTTTTTGAAAGATTTTTCTCATTTTTTGAGAATATTTACAAGAATTTTCTTGCCAAATTTGGGGGATTTTTTAAAAAATAAATCTTTTAAGGGAAACTTTGAAGGAATTACTGGAATTTTCTTCCTGAAGGTTTTGCAAATTTTCAGAAATTTGGGGAATTTTTTTGCTGAATTTCTGGGTTTTTTTCAGACAAGGAAACAATATTTTTTGGTGCCTGTAAATGAGGACAACAGGAGGGTTAAGAAATGATAAAGGTTTAAAAAGAAATCAAGTGGCATTTTGTTGTTGGGGGCTGCATGGTAATCCAGATTTGATCTTTTCCCTTGCTTTAATATTATTCTTAAAATCTCAACTTGCTGCTACACCAGAGCCAACTGTCATTCATGGTATAATTATATAGACATTGAAGTTTTATCCACTGAATTATGAGCTGTCGAACTTACACGGCCACCTGAGAACTGATCTCAACACATCATGTAGAACTGCTCGGTACTAATGGTTTTTCTCTCTTTTGATTCAGGCGATGAATTTGGTAAGTGACTCTGTACTCGTGCAACATGCTTCCCTCCTCCACTTTGTTTGGCAGCACCAGCCCTGTCCCTTCTGCTACGGCCCTCTGCCGGCATGGCGTCCCCCCCCCCGCCCAGCCCCGTTGCTATCCCATAATAATGCAGCAATGCTTTAGGAAGCAGCCACACTGATGCAGCATAATCTCCTCTCAGCCTCTGGCAAAAGTCAAAGTCTTGCTTGCTCTGCATACGGTGTCCGTCTTTGACTGGGGGTCTCGCTTCTGAGGCGTCTTTCCTTTAATTGCAAAGTCGCAGCTTACTGATTCTTTTGCAAATAAAGAAGGAAAATAAAAGTGCAAGAAAATACAGTTTTGAAATATCATTTCATGTGTAAATGAGAAGCAAAATAAAATCACCTCCTTGTGATTTGGATGCAAATTGGTTGGTTTTGGATTTTTTTTTGCTTCGGATTTTAATTTGTAAGCAAAAAGCTGAAATGATCCATAATCATGCAGCTTGAGTCTCTGCTTTTTCTGTTGTGATCCTGATAACACACTGACCTTTAATTTGCTTCATTTTCTCTCTTCTTCTCTTGGCTTCATTCTGTCAAACTGCTCCTTCAGACAGACTTCATTAGAACAGCTGATGTCAGTCAATTATATTCATTTTGAATTCAGATGTGTTAAAAAATTCACCAGAAATGACACAGACAGCTCAGTGTTTACATCAGGGGTGTCAAACTCATTCTCATTTGACCTCAAGTGGGCCGGACCAGTAAGATCACAGCATAATAACCTATAAATAACCACAACTCCAAATGTTTCCTTTGTTTTCATGCAAAAAAGTACGTTCTGAAAATGTTCACATTTAAGGAATTATCTTTTTACAAAACATCATGAACAAAATGGAAATTTGTTAAGAAAGATAAAATCAGTTTCAGCAACATTAAGCCTCAGATTATCATTTCTACATTACAACGTCCAGATCACAGAGTGTCTACAAAGGAACACAACATTTAGTCACAGCTATGTGGAACTGAACAATATAGTATTTTACTTTAAAAAAGACAAAAAAAATGACAAAAAAGTTACAAAGGGAGAAAGAAATGGACAAATGACAAAAACGAGGCAAAAAAATGACACAAATGACACAAACAAGACCAAAAATGAAAAAAGCCAGAAACAAAGCAACAAAAACATGGACAAAGAACACAAGCGAGACAAAAAAAAACAGGAAAGGACACAAATGATGCACAAAACGACGAATAACGCAAAACACAAAATGATAAAAATAAGACAAAAACACAAGCGAGACAAAAAGGAAGCAGAAAAAGTAGAAACAAAATGACAAAAACACAAGACAAATGACAAAAATCTGATAAAAAAAACAACAAAAACAAGACAAAATGTTACAAAAATGAGATGCAAAATGACAAAAACGACAACCAAAGTGACAAAACTGAGACAAATGACATGAAACAGAACAAAAAAGAGACAAAAAAGTTACAAAGTGGCAAAAAAATGGACAAACGACAAAAATGAGACAAAAAATGACAAAAGCGTGGAACAAAACGACAAAAAGACCCACAAAACAATGACTAAAGCAGAACACAAAATGACAAAAATAAGACAAAAAACACACGCGAGACAAAAAAGAAACACAAAGCAACAAAAACGAGAAGCAAAATGGCAAATTCGTGGGGACGAACAACAAAAGTCAGACAAAAAAACCGACAAAATATTAAAAAACTTATTTTTATGATCAAAACAACTTGTCATGGTCTAGAAATTATTTAAAATTCATAGTTTTACTAATTTACAATCAGCAGTTAATGTCTTCTCTGTAATTTTTACGCTTTGAAGGCCGCTTGTGGCCCGCGGGCCTCATGTTTGACACCCCTGGTTTACATCATGACTGCTTGGGTTCACAGACGGCAGCAGTAGATTATGTTCTGCTGCCACCTTGTGGTTGACTCCCCTCATTTCTCTCTGTCGCCTTGTAGGATCAGGCGTCTAAAGACAAAGCCCTGCAGAACATGGCAGCGCTCTCGTCTGCACAGATCGTCTCACCGAGTATGATGAAGAATCATCTTCCGCCGCTGCCTCCTGCCCCCTACCAACAAGCCAGAGTGAGAAATACGTCCCTTTAACCCTCGTGTCGTCCTGCGGGTCAGATTGACCCGTTTTAAAGTTTGACAATGTGGAGAAAAAATTATATTTTCACAGTGAAACTTCTGATGTCCACATTTTCAACATTTTTGGGAAATCTTTGAACATTTTTTGGTGGAAAAAAATGTTTAAAATGTTTCTTAAGAACATTCACAAAAAAAATCCAGTGAATTTCGCTGGATTTTGGTTGATTTTTATGTGAATGTTCTTAAAGAAAATATTAGAAGTTTTACTGATATATATAGAATCCCTTTAGATATTTTTAGGATTTTTTTTGAAGTTTTTACTCAATTTTTGATAATATTTACAAGAATTTCTTTGCCAAATTTGGGGGATTTTTTTAAAAAACAAAACCTTTAAGGGAAACTTTTAAGGAATTAATGGAGTTTTCTTCCTGAAGGTTTTGCAAATTTTCTGAAATTTGGGGAACTTTTTTGCAGATTTTTGGGATTTTTTTCAGACAAGGAAACAACATTTTTTGTTCCTGTAAATGAGGACAACAGGAGGGTTAATGACCAGTTATAGAACACTAACATGTCTAGTTGCAGTTTTCAATTCTGAAAATGGTTTTGATTCTTCAGAGGCACTTAACCTTTATTTCCTCCTCTTCAGTTCTGGCCGGCTCCAATCCCAGGACAGCCTGGACCCTCTCAGGAGTAAGTAAACCCACAACATCTGTGTGGTGTGAAGTTTCTGAAGGGAGAACTTGAGGGTAGAGATGAGTAGAAGTGAGGAGGTTAGGTTTGTGTCAGGTGGCTACTGCAGGGCGTGTTTAACGGATCACGTTTCTGCACACCAGGCTGGTTCTAGATCTCAACCCGGGAAGGACTCCTGGGCTTGGCCGCACCAGCCATGCGTAAGTTCCCCCTAGCCGAGGTCCAACTGTGAGCACCGAGCAGCACTAACTCCTCATCTGTACTGTATGTTTCCTGCACTGATGTAAACCACCACCGGGCAAATTAACTGCTTCAGATCTGACTGAAAAAAGAAAAAGAGTCCTAGGGCAGATTAATTCTCCTAGTGTTTGATGACTTAGCAAAGTGTAAATATGTCCATCAGCTGATTTGTCAGTAAAAGCATAATGACCTGATGCTGTTTTGCATCGTTACGAAGCAATGAAGCAGGTGGACTTACGCCTAGCTGGTGCAGCAACACATGCTTACACAGTGGCACTAACAAATCTGCACAAAAAAGCCGTTTAGCAGAAATGCAAACATGATAGGACCCGTGTGCCGCCAGCGCCTCATACTGAGGGCTTTGTTTCACTGAATCATTTACTGTCTTTCAGCATCAAACCTTTTGCACAGCCCCCATACCCCAGCCTCTCAGGTCCTGTACCACCATCCATACCAAGTAAGTAGGAAGCTTGATTGAAAAGGCTTTAAAAAAATGAAAAGTGTCTGTGTTTATTCATGCTTGTGTGTGTTTGTTCAGGCTATGAGCCCTTGGCGCCTCCTCCTGCTCCTACTGCTACTGCAGTGCCAGTGTGGCAGGATCGGACCATCGCCTCCTCTAAGCTGCGGATGCTGGAGTACTCAGCCTTCATGGAGGTCCAGAGAGACCCGGATAATGTGAGATGAAGTTAAAAATGCAATGTTTGGCAACCAAACCTGATGTAAAGCTTTTCAGTTACAGGAAAATGTTTTGCATTTGGGTGGTAGATCACATGCCTGACCGAATCTGAATTGTCTTGATGGTGTAAATCCTATGTTCTTATTTCAGATAGACAACAAATGCTTTGAAATGCAGAATCTTTAAGTGATTACAGCATTTAAACACTGGAAAAAATGCTCCTCTCAAAACAAGAAAAAAACTTATTTCAAGGAACTTTTACCTTGAAATAAGTGAAAAAATCTGCTAATAGAACAAGTGAAAAATGGCTTGGTAAGACTTCTTGAAATAAGATATGATATTTAGAATACTGAGATCTTAAAATTAGCTGGGAAAACTTATTTTAAGCTCTATTTTACCAGGATTGTCAAGCTTAGGTGTCTTAAAATAAGCCAAATATGCAAAAAAAAAAAAAAAGAAGCAGTTTTTCACTTTCATGTAACCTCCTAATTTGAGATGTATTAACCCTCCTGCCATCTTCATTTATGGGCACCAAAAAATATTGTTTCCTTGTCTGAAAAAAATCCAAAGGTTTTGCAAATTTTCAGAAATTTGAGGGATTTTTTTGCTGAATTTTTGTATTTTTTTCAGACAAGGAAACAATATTTTTTGGTGCCCGTAAATGAAGATAACAGGAGGGTTAAGGAAAAAGACTCTGGAATGTCTCATCACAACTGGACAAACTAATGGGAAGAGAGGACGAGGCAGACAGAGAATGAAAATGATAGACAGACTGACATTATTATTAGCAAAAGATCAGATTAGATGGAGATAAATGATCGCCAACACTGCATGGCATGGCACTGGACTGATTGACTGAGTGATTTTGTGTTACATCTGGCCTCCCTTCTCATCATATTCCCTCTACTGTTGCTGACATTCTTGTCTCCTCTGTCTCTGTCCACTGCAGTACAGCAAACACCTGTTTGTCCACATTGGACAAACCAATCCTTCCTACAGCGATCCGCTACTCGAGGCTGTGGACATCCGGCAGATCTACGACAAGTTTCCTGAGAAGAAGGGCGGGCTCAAAGAGCTTTATGAGAAAGGCCCCCAGAATGCTTTCTTCCTAGTAAAATTCTGGGTGGGTGCTTGATATATTCTGCTGCTTAACGTTATTGTGCATGTTGTCGTCTACAGTAGTGCAGCTCATGCCAACTGCTTCATTACATTATGACACCATGGTGCTTGTAGCAGTGGAGTGCACAATCCTAGGATTACAGACAACAAGGTGTTTCACAATGTGTTGCTTCTTCGTGTTTTTGCTTTTTTTTGTTAGGTCTCATGCATTGTTTCTCCCCAAATATGTACACTACCATTCAAAAGTTTGGGGTCATCCAGACAAATTCATGTTTTCCATGAAAACTCCCACTTTTATCCATGTGCTAACATAACTGTACAAGGGTTTTCTAATCATCAATTAGTCTTTCAACACCATTAGCTAACACAATGTAGCATTAGAACACAGGAGTGATGGTTGCTGGAAATGTTCCTCTGTACCCCGATGGAGATTTTCCATTCGAAATTTCCAGCTAGAATAGTCATTTACCTCATTAACCATTTCTAGACTGGATTCCTGATTCATTTAATGTTATCTTCATTGAGAAAAACTGCTTGTCTTTGAAAAATAAGGACATTTCTAAGTGACCATAAACTTTTGAACGGTGGTGTAGTTTCAATAATTTGTGATTTTAAAGATACTGAAGAAGCTGCTTTGCTTTTGGAACTTAAAATTTCTTCACTATAGGTGGCTTTCATTATGCGATAATCCTCACTGCTGAAATGTGTGCGTTCTGCAGGCTGACCTGAACAGCAGCGGGATGCCGGATGGCCCAGGTTCATTCTACGGAGTCAGCAGCCAATACGGCAGCATTGAGAACATGACCATCACTGTTTCTACCAAAGTCTGCTCATTTGGCAAGCAGGTTGTCGAGAAAGTAGAGGTAAGGATGGATAGATAGATAGATAGATAGACAGATAGATAGATAGATAGATAGATAGATAGATAGATAGATAGATAGATAGATAGATAGATAGATAGATAGACAGACAGACAGACAGACAGACAGACAGACAGACAGACAGACAGACAGACAGACAGACAGACAGACAGACAGACAGACAGACAGACAGACAGACAGATAGATAGATACTTTTTTAATCCCGAGGGAAATTCAAGTGTTGAGCAGTTTACATACAACAACAGACAGACAGACAGACAGACAGATAGATAGATACTTTTTTAATCCCGAGGGAAATTCAAGTGTTGAGCAGTTTACATACAACAACATAAAATAACAAAAAGGACGGTTAGTATCATTAACATTAAAGGTCAATATATACTCTGAAGGTCTTGTATAATACTATAAAAACACTTCTCATTTTAAAATCTACAGGATTCTAAATGTAGTTAAAATTTAATATACAATATTTACACATTTCAAGGCACGGGGATTTAAAGTGAATTGACAGGTAGTAGGAAAACAGTTTTATCAAACTACCTAAGGTGCTTAGACATTTTGCAGTCACATTGGTATTGGTATTGGTATTGGTATTGATACACACCCAGCTCATGGCCTTGTGTTTTTCACTCTCCTGTGTGTGTTGCAGACAGAGTATGCCCGCATGGAGGGAGGAAAGTGTGTTTACAGGATCCACCGCTCTCCTATGTGTGAATACATGATCAACTTTATCCACAAACTCAAACACTTGCCTGAAAAATACATGATGAACAGTGTTCTTGAAAACTTCACTATCTTACAGGTAACAGACAGTCAATTATAATGAAGTGTAAAAAAGGAATAGTTTGACATTTGGTGACATCTCGAGTTCGCGAAGACAAACTTGGTTGTCACGGTGCAGCGTGCTTTTCGAAGGCGATTCAACATTAATCCATCTTCTCCTAACCTAACGGTGCCACTAACCTCAATGACCTTAACATCGAATAACAGCAGCGATCAACTCAGTGGTTTGCGATATGCTGATAAGTGTCTGGGAGGAATTCTCTTATCGCATTGATGTTGCCCATGCTGCAGGTGGTGGCCACATTGAACACTTGTAAGACAGGAAATGAAAGTTGATTTTGAGTAGAATATTTGTGACTTGTCTGCAGTTTTCTATTGCTTTTCCGTATTAAAATATTGCATAATGAAATTGGCTCATTCTTTTTGAATAACCCTGCCATGATTTCTGCCATGGATTTTTTCAAGATTTCAGCCGTTGGAAATGATACGATGACTGAGCAGCCTTGGAGGAGTGCTGCGCTCTCTGTGCTTTTCTTGTTGTGTGGATTAATCAAGCAAAATATAGCATGAAATTAAGTGAGTTTCACAGATGCTAGTGGAAGGTTGGAGTCAGACTAGCTGTTTCTCCTCATCTGCAGCTTCACATTTAGTGCACAGAAGTGACAGTGTTATCAACTAATACCAGATTACTTCCCAAAATGTCAAACTGTTCCTTCTACAAATGACTAAGTGGTTGTCCCGGCCAGATTTCTGCACATTTTTCACTTTATTTCTTCTCCTCGCCCCTCCAGGTGGTGACGAACCGCGACACCCAGGAGACCTTGCTCTGTATAGCATTTGTATTTGAGGTTTCCACGAGTGAACACGGAGCTCAGTATCACGTCTACAGACTCGTTAAAGACTAACAGCTCTTCAGGGAGGTTTTTGGAAAAGCCAGACAAAAGCGTGACACAATCTCTCTTCGACCAGCTCAACCATCCAGGAAAAATGACAAAAAAAATCACACATCGCTAGACCGAACTAACATGGACACATTTTATGCTTTAAAAAAAAAAGTATGCAAGGTCAATCTCGACGTGCCAACACGCAAAGAAATTTTGAAGAACTGCGACAACTACTAGCTACTTTTCCATGTGTTTAAACATGATTTAGATGAAGTGGGTCACTTTTGCCATGGTGATTTGATGGAGCTTGAAATGTTTTACTGAGGGAATGAGAATGTGTGGAAAAGACTCTCACAGTATCCAAGGGAACACGCTCTGAACAACAAGAGAAGTGTAAAATATGGTTGAAAAAACACAGAGAGAACAGGACCACGGAGGGGAAAACCAGAGCCAAGGGGTGACGTTGCGGTAGGTTTGTTAGGGAAAGCAAGTGCCTTTTCTCCAAAGATTATATCATTACCTGCCACTTTGGATTGCCTTTTTTTTTACTACCTCTTGTTTTTAAATGAACAGAAAATAGTCATACAGGTGTATTTTGTTAAAAAAATAATAATTGGAAAGAAACCTCAAAGCAACATTTTGAGGCAGATTTTGTTTTCGGGCACACAGAGGAATGAGATGGGATAACCAATTTTCGCGTTTTACAAAAAAAATAATCCCAAGTTTTACAGTCCAAGTGTACGATGAGAAGGTTAATTGTGTCGCCATGTTATTAAGGTTCTGCGTTTTTTTAAATGCATATTTTATTACACAATTTAAAAGAATCAGGTCTTACAAGCATCTATCTATAACTGACTGTTGACACTAGGGATGTCTTGTACCTTTGCCTTACTTACGAGATGCCCTGTTATTTCTCTCTGTTTGAAGACGTGTGCTCAGTTGCACTTAAAAGATCAAGAAGGGGGTGCAGCAACAGCAGTGCTTATTTTCTGCCTTGAGGTATGTAGCGTAATTGAACAAAAAAAAAAAAAAGAATTGTTTCTGTACTGTGAGTCAGCGGATGCTAAAGGAATACGTGTTACATAGGAGTATTTTTTTTTCTGGGGCGGGTGGGCTTTCTGTTCATATTTGTGATCAAGTAACTCAGCACAGAGACCATGGTTTAAAATGGAGGGAAGTTAATCACTGTTTCTTTTGTTTAAAAAAGAGATTGTATGCTGTGAAGTCGGCTCATTTGCTTCACTCTTCTCCCTGCGACGTGTGGAGAAGCTGCATTCATTGATAAAAGTTCAGTTTTGATATTTAAGACTTTTTTTTCCATGACACTACACATGAAATATGTTTGAAATCAATCTAACTAATCATCTTGAATGAGAGCTATTGTCTCTGTGCTGTGGAGTATGACCATTGATTGTTATTTATAGGGTTGGATAAGAAATAGCGGGAGGGCAGGGTGGGGTACTGGAGATGTGTTGATAATTTTCCATTATGATGGAGATGTTAAAAGTATTGCAGGACCCACATCAGAGACAGGATTAACTGTCATCCAGTGGGTCCTGCTAGACAAGTGTCTACTCTGTGTGGTTCACTGGACAATTTATGGTATAAAAGTTCAAATTATTGTACGGTGGCAAAATTGCACCTGGCTTTGAATGTCATTTTTCACAAGCTAGATACAATAACACTCCTCCTCTAGCAGGTCTCTCAGTTTATCTTTTATACAGACGTTTGTTTTTGCCATTATCAAGATTACTGTTTTTGTTTTGATTCTGTTGTCTTTTGACTTTCAGTGTTTGCCATATGCTTCACTGAAAATAATGTGTGATTGTGCTGGTATTGATAATTAATAATGAGATATCTAATGTATCATATTCTGAATGGTGTGGGCAGTTTTTTTGTTTTTGGTTTTTTTTTTGGTTTAAGGTGGTTTAGTATTGTCTTTGTTACCATTGTGCATTGCAATTTTATACTTTAAAGTAGAGGTTGGACTATGTAATCAACAAATGTATCTAACAATAAAAGACGCATGGTGCCTTTGGGGCCATTTTCCCCAGAAAACTCATTAAACATGTTTGTAAATTTGCTTTGTCTGTGATGTTTTTTTTTTTTTTTTGTTTTTGTTTTATCATTCTAATATTACAAAGGGTTGCAGCAGCAAATATTGTGGTAAGGTTGTAGTAAGATACGCTGACTGTCCAAAAAGTCGCCACCTGGATTTATCTAAGCAAACAGGTTAGAGCCCTCTATTGGACAATTACTGCAGTGATGACAACAATTTATTTAACCCTAGCTGATGCAGTGAGGAGCTTCTCATTTCTTAAACCTCGTGTCGACCCGTTTTAAAGTTTGAAAATGTGGAAAAAATATATATTTTCACAGTGAAACTTCTGATGTCCACATTTTCAACATTTTTGGGAAATTTTTGAAATTTTTTTTGGTGGAAAAAAGAAATGTTAAAAATGTTTCTTAAGAACATTCACAAAAAAATCAACCAAAATCCAGCAAAATTCGCTGGATTTTGGTTGATTTTTATGTGAATGTTCTTAAAGAAAATATTAGAAGTTTTACTGATATATATGTAATCACTTTATATATTTTTAGGATTTTTGGAAGATTTTTACTAATTTTTAGAAAATCTTTACAAGAACTTTCTTGCCAAATTTGGGGGATTTTTTAAAATAAAATTTTTAAGGGAAACTTTTAAGGGATTGGAATTTTCTTCCTGAAGGTTTTGCAAATTTAAAGTTTGAAAATGTGGGAAAAAAATATTTTCACAGTGAAACTTCTGATGTCCACATTTTCAACATTTTTGGGAAATTTTTGGACATTTTTTGGTGGAAATAAAATAAATGCTAAAAAAAATGTTTCTTTTAGAACATTCACAAAAAAATTACCAAAATCCATCAAAATTCACTGGATTTTGGTTGATTTTTTTGTGAATGTTCTCAAAGAAAATATTAGAAGTTTTACTGATATATATGTAATCACTTCATATATTTTTAGGATTTTTTTGGAAAATTTTTACTCATTTTCTGAAAATATTTACAAGAATTTTCTTGCCAAATTTGGGGGATTTTTTTTAAAAATAAAACTTTTAAGGGAAATTTTTAAGGAATTATTGGAATTTTCTTCCTGAAGGTTTTGCAATTTTTCAGAAATTTGGAGAATTTTTTTTTGCTGAATTTATGGATTTTTTTCAGACAAAGAAATATTTTTTTGGGTGCCAGTAAATGAGGACAACAGGAGGGTTAAACAACCATGTTGGAAGACATCCTGTGGTCATGGAAAGGATGTTAATCTGTCTCAGAAGGGTCAAATTATTGGCCTGTATCAAGCAAAGAAAACAACTAAGAAGATTTCTGAAACTACTAAAATCATGTTAAGAACCATCCAACGCGTAAATAGAGCCTGAAGGATAGCGGTGGACCAAGAACAAACTCTTAGATGATTACAGGAAATCAACAGTAAAACTCATGGTTATGTTTGACAGTGAAAGGAAGAACATTTCCACAGGGAACTCCAAGGATTGGGACTAAACAGCTGTAGCTCTAAGAAAACGGTCCGTAACCCGTGTATGGTCCGTGTATATTTTCACAATTGGATTTTCCGTTCTGAAACGGGTATTGAAAAACAACAAACGAGTGGTTAGTTGATTTTCGTTTTAAAATACAAAAATTAAAATTGAAATACAAGGCGTTTTTCCTTTTCATGATCGAAAAGGGATATACGAAATTTTAAAAATGCTTTGATTTTCATTTTATATTTAGAATAACAAAAAAATAAAACAGTAAGAGACAGGACCGAAAAAGATTCCGTTTTTTCATTTTCTGAGACCGGAAGTGGTCATCAGCAAGTGTGGAGCCAAACAGAGTACGGTGCATAGGCTGGATATAATTGATATAGTGTTTTTCCGTTAGTTTTCATGGTCAAAATGAGAGATCAGGTGGCCGATCTTAAAATAAATCAATATTGTTTTTTTTTTTTTTTTTATAGAGCGTTAAGTTTTGCGAAGCCAGGGGGCGGGGCTACTTGATTGACAGTCCGGTCTGGAATGATTGACAGATCCTATGGAGGAGGCAGCAGAGACTCTGCTCTCCTCGTTTGGATTAATTCTGATATAATAACTGTTGGTTTATTTATCAGTACAGCAGCAGAACATTTTCCACAGACAGGTTTTCTGCCCGTTGGCTTGTTTTAACCAGTTTTCTACCTTCGGCTGATTCTACCAGCAGACACTGAAAGGACTCTGATTGTTCGGTAAGTTAATGTTTATTTTCGTATCGGTTCCGCTTTTAATGCACTTTATATGCAGCTTTAGTGTCAGATATAATGTGTGTCATGCACTCCAGATGTTGGTGGAGTTTATTTCTGTGTGTGTTGACCAGAGAAGAAAGTTAGCATCCGGTAAATATTAGCTTTAATGTTAGCGATGCTAACCGAGCTAGCTGCTCAGTTATAGCCTGATTAAAGCTAACGTAGCATTAAGCTAACGATGTTTGTGTTGAGTTTCATGTAAACAGCTGAAGTCTGTTGTGTTACAGTAATGTGGTGCATTTAGTTGATAAAACTGTTCATGGAGACGCTGGTTCACATTAATATAACGTTTAGAAAACTTAAATGTGATTAAAACGTTAAGGTTCTGTGTTGTCAGTAGTCCTGAATATCTGCTGAGCAATGAAATGTTCATCAGTGATTCATCTTTAACGTGAAACTTTTACTTTGCACCGATATTTTTTAAAAATGTAGGTCATTTTATGGTAAGACATTAAAGGATGGTTTTCTTAGGTCAATGAATTTAAAGTTTAATTGACTGAAATCTTTCAGTCAATGTTGTGTTTCTTTCAATTTGAAATATCTCGATTTAATTAATACAGCTCAGTTAGTTACATTTTATATTATTAAGAATTCTTATTCAGTTTAACACTAGATGACGTATCAGGTCATTGAGTATTTCAGAGCCAGTTTTTTTCTTTTCAATTATCTGTATTTAAAGTGATATTATTAAAATATAATTGCAATGAAACAGCAGCAACATAAGAAACGACCAAATATACAAAAGAAGTGCAGCTATTTTATTTATTTTTGTCATTTACATTTTTACTGGACGATATGAGACAATGACAAAGCTTATTTGACATTTTTATGGTTACAGAGTTGTTATAATATAAACAATCAAAAAACAAGAAACAGGTTATGATTACACAACTCCTTCTGTCTCTATCCTCTTATATATATATATATATATATATATATATATATATATATATATATATATATATATATATATATATATATATATATTTTAATACAAACAAAAGAACAAATGAACTACCAGAGAGTTTACATTGTATCGTCTCAAGTTGAAGAAACATTCTCTGTATAATCTCAGGCATATACTGTTTTGCATATTTTTCCCATTTTTGCCAATGTGCATGAAAGAAGTCCATCTTTAAATTGACTGCAAATGTGATCTTTTCCATTTTGTAAATGTTAGTCATTATTTGGGCCCAGTCCTGAATCGTTGGGGGTCTCTGTTCCGTCCATTTCCTTGTTATGGCCTTTTTTCCTGCTACTAGTGATATATTCCAAAGATATCCATCAATCGTTTGCATTGTTTTAGTTTTACAACCTAAAAACATAGTTTTAAAGTTGAGAGGTATCATCATTTGAAAAATATGTTTTAAAGCACTGTTAATTTCCAACCAGTATTTCTGTAGAATCTGACAATCCCAAAACACATGGTAATGATGCGCTCTCTGGTAACCACATTTTCTCCAACACTAGTTGTTTCCTTGTGAGAAATGTGCACTTTGACATGGTGTTATAAAGTAGCGAGTTACACTTTTCCAACAGAATTCTTTCCAAATATGAGAACTTGAGCTTCTCCATTGCATTACACATATATTTTTCCACTCGTCGTCTGTTATAATTAGGTTGGCTTCCTTTTCCCATCTTCCCTTAATATAATTTGTTGAGAAACTGTTGAGATTGTTAATAGCCTTGTACAGTTGGGAAATTACTGCTCTTGTAAGTTCTGATTCATATGCTTTTGTAAAAAGGTCAATTAGTGGATTGTATTCAATGTTTTGTTTGATTTCTGTAACATAATAGTTCCTAATTTGCAAATACCTATAAAAATCTTCTTTCTCTAAGTGGAATTTATTCTGTAGTGTAGCAAAACTTTCTAATTGATTATCCTTTACAATCTGGAAAAAGACTGTTATACCTTTTGTGATCCAGGTCTTAAATCTGGAATCATAACTGTTTGGGATAAAATTCTGATCATATGCAAACCAGCTGAGTGTTTTTATTTCCTTGTCTAGTTTACACCTTTTAACTAGCTCTTTCCAAATTGTAAATACAGATTTTATCCATGGATTCTCCAAATTATCAATGGATTCAAGTTGTTTATAATCTGCTATTATTGCTTGTAAGGGGATGTCAGTAGTCCCTTTGAATTCTGTATCCTTCCATTTAGCTTCATATTTTGGATCGCACCAGTAAAAACAATATTAAAAACAATATATCATCTGCATAGCAGGCTATTTTATGTTCCTCCTTGTTAATTGTAATACCACTTATTGTTTTTGTTTGTCTAATATGTTGAGCTAAGGGTTCTAGATAGAAACTGAAGAGGAGGGGAGACCAGGCACAGCCCTGCCTTACCCCCCTTTCTAATGTTAGTGGGTCTGTCAGATACCCATTTATTCTTATTCTTGATATTGGGTTGTTATAAAGGGTCTTAATATTGTTTATTATTAAGTCACTCAGTTGAATTTTTTTAACACTTTAAACAAGTAAAACCAACTAACCGAATCAAATGCCTTTTCAGCGTCTAAACTAATAATCATTGCCTTTTCTTTATATTTTTGTATATGATTCATTATATGCAAAGTACGTCTAATTTTACCTTGAGTTTGTCTTTTACTAATAAATCCTGTTTGGCCATTGTTTATCAGATTGGGGAGAACATTTTCCATTCTTTTAGACATAATTGAAGTATAAATACGGTAGTCTACATTGAGTATTGAAATGGGCCTATATGATCCACATTCTAGACTATCTTTTCCTTCCTTAGGTATTAATGATATGATCCCTTCTTTCCAGCTTGGGGGGGTTTGAGTTTTCTTCAGTGCCCAGTTAAAGGTTGTTAAGAGTATAGGGGAAAGTACCTCTCTAAAGGCCTTATACCATTCTGAGGTGAACCCGTCGCTTCCCGGTGAGTTGTTGTTTTTTAGCCTCTTGATTGCATTTTTTATTTCTATTATGGTAATTTCAGCTCCTAATTTGTTATTTTGCTCCTCAGTTGTTACCGGAAGTTTTAATGTATCTTAAAAAGAGTTAATTTCATCTTCTTTTTCTTCTGTCGCTTTAGAGAATAATTTTCTATAGAAAGATTCAAAAACTGATTGTATTTTGTCTTGTTTGGTTACAATTGTATTGTTTTGACTGTCTTGGATTTTGAAAATTACGTTATGTGGAGAGTGAAGTTTCTGTTTCATCCACAGCGTGCTTTAGGGCAGCCAGGTCGGACTTGATGTTTGAAATACTGACCGACAGCTCAGATTTAACTGTCTGTAGTTCAGTTTTGATGGATGTTAAATTTCCACTCAAAGCCGCCAGGAGCTGGGTCTTTAAAATAACCACCGTCTCGTTACAGAGTGAAAGTAGCAGTTCCTCCTTAAGGTCAGAGATTGCAGCATCTGAGGGCCTCTTCAAAAGAAGACGTAGTTGATGAAGGCGTTCTGGAGCAGGACCAGAAAGACCACGACCAAGCAGCCTTGAGATCTTAGGCAGCGTCTCCCTGAGGTGGGTGTCAACGGTGTTCACAGTCAGGTCTGTGGTAATCCCGTCAAAAAACAAAACAGAAAAAAATCTAGATTATAAATCAACATGTAACCAAAGCACTCTGTGTATAACGCCATAGTATAGAATGTAGTTCAGAAAATGTCAAAGTATAGTATACTTTTCAAGAATAGCATAGTGTGGCCTGTAGTTCATAGTACGGCATGTTGGCAAGAAAAAAAAACAAAACAGATTATTATGTGGTTCAAAAAGCGCAAAATGATAGGATGTTGCCTAAAATTGTCATGTCGTTGTCATGTGGTTCAAATAATGTCATAGTGCAGTATATTGTCAAAATAGTATGTTATTCAAGAAAACATCAGAGTATAATATGTCATCTAAAAAATGCCATAGAATAATATTTCATTGCACAAGTAAAAGTATTGTAATTTTTAAAACTGTTCAAATTCTTATAAAATGTTGCTAAAAAAACAACCACAAAAACTAAAACAAAAAAAGTCATAGTAATATGTCAATTAAAAAAGCCTATAGTATAGTGTGTCGCTCTAAAAACGTCATAGTATAGCATGTCGCTCAAAAACATCACAGTATAGCCTTTAGTCCACAGCTGTCAGTAGGTGAGGAGCAACACAAAAACAGTCCAAACGCTGGTTTCCAGAGGGTTAGACGAGAATTTATTTGAAAGAGTAAGTTTACAACAACACAACATGTGAGGGGGTTAAAAACAAATGGGTGTTAGTAAAATAAAAATAAATAAACAGAACTAAAAGTGAACTTCATGTTGACATTGATGGGCATTCCAACCAGGAACAAAGTAAAAGATAATCAATACAAAAAAAAACTCTTCCTGTTCACCTCTTAAAACCCAAAAACACACCGCAGTAGCACCCTAAACTAAAACTACCAATGGGTTCCCTGTTTTCCTTTGTGAACAATTCAAAGGTCCCTCTCTATCTCCCCACAGATCCACCAACCACTGGAACACATCTCCAAAGTTCTGCTGGACCAGCTCAGCTTCCCCTCAGAAGAAGTGCCGCCACCTGCCAGATGAAGGAGCCTTTTGAGAGGCAGCTGGCATCGTGATTGGACTGTACTTTGGTCTGTTCCAATCCAGCTTCAGCTCCAGAGACGGCAGGCGGGACGAGTCAACGGAGGCCGGGTGGACGAAGGCATGAAGCTGAGTACAATCCAGAAAACAACAGAGGAGGAGTGCAGCAGCCCAGAGCCAGAATAAACAGAGAAGCACATTATGTCTCTTAGAAAACATCATAGTATAGCCTTTGGTATGAAAAAACACCATCATATACATCGTATATTGTACAAATAACAAGTCAAAGGAAAGAGACATCCACTGTAGAATTGTAGTAATTGTGGGCTGACTGATTTACTGATTATCAGTATTTTATTTTTTATTGATTTACGGTAATAAATACATTTAAAAATGGTGCTACTTTGGCTCTGAACCTTTATCTACCTGTGGTCGCTCTGTCTTCTGGAGTGATTTGATTGGTTATACGTCACGAATAAAACTCCTTTAACTTAACATCTGTAAACAAAACAAAAACGTATCAACAACGTTTTCTGTTAGTTTGTGTTCTTCTGAGTTTAACTCCAAGATTTTAAATACTTTCATTCACTGCAAATGATTATCTACTCCAAATGTCTCACTAATAATCATTATCAGCCTTAAAAACCCACAAAACACCCTTTTATACTCGACCACACTTAGTACAGTCCAGTTCCCCCTTCTATAAATCTGCTTGGAATCTTCCACTTCCTGTTTGTCAAAGTGGCCTTCTACCTGGACAGGTTTTGTTGGAGCTCATGCAACAAACATTTTGGGTAACTGCACTTAAACATGGATGGATGACACTGAATTAGAGTCTGTTTTAATGAGACTGAGTTAAGATGTGTAGCTCTGTCATTAAATAGGAAATTATTTCTCAGAATTCACAGAGAAAAGTCTGAAATGTTTGCTAGGTTAGCGTCCCACATGTTCTTTGGCTCAGCTAAAGCTAACTCTCTCCAACTTCTGGATCTCTTGAGTTGCTTGTTGTTAAAATATCTTGCTAGAGGTGCTGAAGCTCAGAAAGTCTGAGATGTTTGTTCAAAATAAGCTCATTCTAAAGTCTGATCTGAACTGTCCTCTTTTGTTTGAACTTTCCCTAAACTTAGGAGTTAATGACAGAGCAGCACATCCAGACTCAGTCTCATTTATGTAGAGATTAAACTTCAGTGTCATTCATTGATGTGAAAGTGCAGATTTTCAAATGTTTGTTGCACATCCTCCCGACCAAACCAGTCCAGGTGGAAGACGATGTGAAGAGAAAGCTCCAGAAGATGAATATCACACATTTACGTTGGAAATAAATGTCCTTTAATTAGACATTGTCATGCAAAAGTTGGATTTCCCTTTAATGATGTTCAAATCTTTGTTGAGTGTTTTGTTGATGTTGGTTTCTAAATGTTTTCTGACACTCTGCCCCAAAGATTAAAACCTTTTACGGCTCACAAGCTGCAACAATTCACACATTATCAACTATCTTTCTGACTAAACTAAGATAAAAAGTGAAAAACTGCCTGATTCCTGCATCATGAATGTAAATCTTTTAGGTTTTTATGACAGTAAACTGAATATATTTGGGTTTGACATTTTATAAACTAAAACAAGAAATGAATTAGTGGAGAAAACAATCAACAGATTAATGGAGAAAGAAAATGGGTTTTCCAACATATATGGCCGAATTACTCCATTACAAGATACATACAGTTTTAATTCAATTTTATTTATATAACGCCAATTACAGGTCAAATTGTCTGAAGACGCTTTATTTTTATATTTTTTGTATTTTTTAAAAATATGACAAAGTAAGAAATTTAAAGCTCTTGACTAATCCAATTTATTATTTGGTTTTTAAGAGACTAATGGACAATTAAAATAAGTTTCTCCACTAAAACTAATAAACATGAGGTCAAATAGAAGGAAGACTTTTAAATACTGCAGTCCCATGACGACAAGAATAAAGTTTGTCAACAAAAAGTCAATCTGCTGGTGGATTCCATTAAAGTCCTTATAAAGGATAATAAAGTGTGATACTAAAGGTTTGTGGTGCTAAAAATGTCCAAGTAAAGATATGAAGTTGAACATGTGGATGGAGGTTGATAAAAGTTGACCTCCCTTCATTTCTGTGGAGCGACTCCATGGATTTTCTGGATGGTGGTTAAAGACCTGCTCTTCTAGTGGTCTTCCTTCTAGTTGCTGTAAAAAGTCAGTCCATCCTGGCCGACTTCAACACCTCTTCATGACAACTTGTTCTACCTCCAACCTGGTGGAAACTCCAGAAACTCGGGAAAACCTGTGGAGACTGGAAGAACTCGTGGAGGCTCGAAGAACTCGTCGGGCGGGGGAAGGTGTGGTGGGAGGTGGAGGGAGTTGGGGGGAGTAGAGGGGGGAGGCCGCCACCCACCTCCCCGCCTACTCTCCGCCCTGACTCCACCCAGACTCCACCTTGACTCTGCCTTGGCTCCACCCATGTGGAGGAACAGCAACTACGATGCCAAAGGGACGACGAAATTATGTTTTTTTATCTGATCTGTAGCTCAGTGAGTTAAGGATTTGCCTGTGGAGCTGCAGGTCGCTGGTTCAAGACCAGACCCTTCTTAAAGTTTTTGAAAATCCTGACAAAGACAAAGAAAGAAAAAGGCCGGTGGCGGGTCTTGAACCGGCTACCTTCCACTTGGTAGTCTACCCTCTTATCCCCCTGAGCTACTCGCTCAGATACTAATTCTTCTTTTTTTTGCGCATTTATCATCTATTTTTTGTCGTTTTCGAGTTTTTTTTAAACTTGAGTCTTGTCTTGACCGTTTTTCTCAGGAGGTTGGGCTTCAGTCTTTGTGCTGGAGGGTGGAACCCTCAGTTCCAAGATTTTCCAAAGCCTCCACACCTCCTGAGTCCTCAGGATCTGAGCTTTCACACAGTCTGAGGGCTGAAATTTTCTCAGTCCCACAGTAGTTCTCTGTTAGACTGAACCTTTAGACAGTCTGAGGGCTGAATTCTTCTAAGTCCCACAGTAGTTCTCTGGTAGATTTAACTGTCAGACAGTCCAAGGACTGGTATCTTCTAAGTTCCTGAGTAGTTCTCTGTTAGTTTGAACCTTCAGACAGTCTGAGGACTGAAATTTTCTAAGTTCCTGAGTAGTTCTCTGTTAGTTTGAACCTTTTGACAGTCCAAGGACTGAAATCTTAAAAGTTCTTGAGCAGTTCTCTGTTAGTTTGAACCTTTAGACAGTCCAAGGACTGAAATTTTAAAAGTTTCTCAGTACTTCTCTGTTAGTTTGAACCTTCAGTCTGAGGGCTGAAGTTTTAAAAGTTTCTCAGTACTTCTCTGTTAGTTTGAACTTTCCGGTTAACAGAAGCCTTAAAACTTGTGACCATGAGTCTTGATTTCACATTTAGACCATCCATCCGAGTTCTTCTCAGACCTTCACCTGTGGGTTTTTTAGAAATCCTCAACAAACTTTGATTCTCTTCACTGAACAGTAAAGTTTGTGGAGATCAGAAGGTAACATTAGTTTGATCAATGCCTTCAACTACTAGTAGACTTTATCTGGAAAGCAGTTTTCTTAAATTAGTTCTTTGTAAATCTGTCCACAATCAAACCAAGAACATAGAAAGAGGAAATGTTTGAAGGAACAACTTGATGTTTTCATTTCAGACTAGAAAATGCTTTAAGATCTTTATCTGTTTTTGCTCTTTTTGATCGTTTTATTGTCTCTTCTGTTTAATTTGATCTTCTAAAGTCTAACTGGTGTCTTTTCAAATGTTTTGTCTTTAGTTTGATTCTTCTTAAATGTTTAGTTTTGCTCTTTTCTCACCTTTTATTCTTTTCTAATGTCTGATTTGATTTCCAAATGTTTTGTCTTTTCAATGTTTGTTGTTTTTTCAAATGTTTTATCGACTTGTTTGAAAAATTTCCTTTTCTTTCCCTATATTTAATTTTTCAGTTAAATCTTTAAGGTTTTTCTTTTTAAATGTTTTACCACCTTTTAATGTTTAATTTTCTTTTTTAAATGCTTCATTGTATTTTCTGTTTAATTCATATTTAAAATTTTATTGTCTTTAAGATTTAATTTTCTAATTAAACACTTAATTTTCTAATTAAATGTTTTGTATTTTTTTAAATGTTTAATATTCTTCTTGTTTAATTGTATTTTTTAAATGTTTAATTTTCTAAACTATTTCATCTTTAAAGTAATATTTTGTTTAAAAAAAAATTAATTTCATAATTACACTTTTTTTGTTTATCTAATTAAATATTTTGTGTTTAATTGAATTGTATTTAATGTTTAATTTTCTTTTTAAAAGTTTTATTGTATTAAATGTTTTTTTCCTTTGATTTAATTGCTTTTTTAAATATAGTTTATTTCTTTAATCTTTTTACTGTCAAGATTTTAACCCCACCCGTAAAAATGAAACAAACCCTTAAATCACAATGAAAATACTTCTGTTGTCACAATCATGAGTTAGTCAATTATTCAGTTTATCAATTCAACTTTATTTGTTTAGCACCTTTCACACAGATGACAAAACTAAACAAGCAAAGAGAAAAAACTATGCTAAAACTATGATTAAAACTCAAACGTATTTTAAAAAAAAAAAAAAAAAAAAAAAAAGATTTAACATGCTGATAAAATGTGTCGTGTCCAGGGGATGGAGGGAGTTTATTGAAGTCTTCTTGGGCTCACATGGGAAATCATTTAAAATATAAACTTGATATTCAGTCTAAGGAAACTGAAAACTGCAGAGCGACAGAAGAACCAACAATATCTCCTGTTTTCTCCTTTAATGAGTCGACTCTTCTTGTGCTTTCAGACTAAAGAACTACAGACTCTTCACAACCTGCTCAAACTCCTGGTACAGGACCTCACCACACGGGTCAAGAAGGTTTCTGTCTCATTTCTACTCTGAAGCTCACCTTCTCCTGCTCAAACTGCTGACAAATGTTTCTGCTGCTCTAAAGTCTGGCCTCCAGAACTTCCTAAAAACTCTCAAAGTCTCTTCTGCTGCAGGTTGCTTTGTAGAACTGTTCCAGAAAACCTCACTAAACCACATGGAGGGGCCTCAAGATAGTCGTCCAAATGAAACCATACAAAAACCAAACTAGTACAACCCAAACGCTAAAGTCTCCTGCAGCCTACCAGAGAACCTCTGAGAACAGAGAATCAGGACAGGAACTCTTACCTTCTGGACAACCAACGCTGGTTCTCAAACAAGAACACAGAATGTGTCTGACCAAAAACCTCTGAAGACTCGCTACAGCCAAGATAAAGACACAACTCAGCTGCAGCAAATCCACTAATCACTGCACACATTAGCACCATGTGCTAACTGTGGCTAAAGAACCACATGTACCAAGACAACTATCTAGTACAAAGCCCTAAAACACACCAAGAAACACATTAAAGACAATTTTACTGCTGGAAGCTGCAAGCCAACGCCTAAAGAACAAACTCAAGCAATGGAGCCAAACCCACTTCAGTGGTGAAGAGAAGCAGAGGAAATGTTTGTCTGCAGCTAAATAAAGCAGGAAGACACTGAGCTGCTCAGGTGTTCCTGATAACACCAAGCAGCCACCTGGACAGCCAATAGGAACACAGCTTCCTGGAAGTCCAGAGGGCTGGCTTAGTGAAGGAAATTTAGTTTAAATTTGAAGCAGAAAGTAAACAAAGAAAGTTGAAAACCACCCTCTGTTACCTGAAATCTCTGAGTTTTCACACAAAGAACACCTGAACATGTCAAACTGGTTCCATAGTCGAACCCTCATTGTAAAAACGTCATAGTATGGTGTGTTGCTTAAAAAACATTAGGACCCGGCTGTCTAGGGTCGCCGAGGAGCAACACAAAAACAGGACAAACGCTGGTTTCCAGGGGGTTAGGCGGCTATTTATTTGAAAGAGGAAGTTTACAACAACACAACACACACAACACTGCACCTGTGGGTTTGTCGTGTAGAAAGTGTGTTTATACTTGCAATTTTCAAATCAGTGTCATTACAGTTAATAGAACTGTGTCCATAAAATGTTGCTTTCTGCTGTAAATAATTTTTTTGTGTCACTGATATATGAATCTTGTGTTAAAAACATAAACAAATGCACAGCCTGCATTTTAAAATATATGCATATGGTACATGATGCATTCAATAAATAAATATACAATTGTAGTTGTAAACTGTGTTTGCTGTGCATCTTTCCACAGATAGCAGCGAGTCCAGGAATGATGTACGACTCCTCAGTATAGAATCCAGACAGATCAAGGCCTTGGATCTTAACATATTTGAGGACCAGTTTCCCAGACAGCATCACCACCGTATCCTGTTGCTGTAGTTTTAGGATTTTGAATGTCAGGGAACCAAACCACTTTTGTAACATGATTGATTTCAAATGTTTCTGATGTTACACATTTCAACATCGGCCCTGATAGCCTCATTGTTTCAATTGATGCATTTTTTGTAAAAACAAACAAACAAAAACAAATTTATTATTTTAATATAAAGTAAATAAAACATTAAAAAAATTAGTGCTTAAATATCATTGTTGTCATTGTTAATGTCCCCTGTGATTAAACGCTGCACCCCCCAAGTAAAATTTGTGTAGAACCGTCACTGATTAAAGTGCTTCTTTCACCGCTGCCTGCAGGAAGCTTTTGGCTAAAAGAACTTCACTTCCCAGAAGTCCTTGCGCTTAGGGGGCCTCAAATGTATGTCAGCTGACTTTCCGCCGGCAGGAAAATCATGCTGCAATGGAAACAGCCAAACACCACTAAGTCATTCTTTGTTTTGTGACATGCTGAGAGTCCGACTTTGTTTTCTCATAATAAATATTGACTCGGGTGACAATAGCAGTTAGCTAACACGCAGCTAACAGGAAGCGCTTTGAGTCCGAAGCGAAAAACTGAAATTACGACACCGTGACTACATCTCCACATCTACGGTCAGGTTCACTTCAGCTGACGTCCACGGCTTTGTGAGGTGAGTTGAATTAACGAATAAACCGGTGACAAGTTAACGGAAACCGGCTAAAAGGCTAGCTCGGGTCGTTTTTAGCAACTTCATGGTTAACTGCGGTTACCTGCTAGCGGCTACAAGCTAACAGCATCATAAGTGAGTGTTTCATCGAAATATCTGCTGGGGAAACATCGAGGGGGCTAACAGGTGTGCTGATTGAAGTATTTAGCTTAAAACATCCTCATTATCTACGGGTTAATGTTAACGTAGCCGCATGCTTTCTCCCTAGCCTACATTTTTCAGCATCCGTCTAACGGTATTTCGCAGACTAACTGTACACCTTCAGGTTAATGTGAGGTTTTCAACAGCAAACACGTTGTTTATTTGGGTTCTGGCTCATTGAATAAGTTCGGTCTGTTCAAAAGCACTGGTGCCTCTGACCCTTTTCTCTCCAGACAGAGCAAAGCCATGTCAGCACTCTGGGGCCAGTGAATGCAGCATACTCATTATTACTTTGTCTTCTTTAAAAAAGAGAAAACAAATGGTAGATTTATCTGAAGGTTTTTGTAAGGCAGACAGTACAGAAAACTTATGTCAGGGGGTGTCAAACTCATTTTAGTTCAGGGGCCACATTCAGCCCAATTTGATCTCCAGTGATCAGTAAAATCGCAGCATTAAAACCTATAATAAATAACCACAACTCCAAATGTTTCCTTTGTTTTAGTGCAAAAAGTTCACATTTCAGGAATTATCTTTTTACAGAACATTATGAGCAACCTGAAGTTTCTTAAGAAAAAAAAATTTGATTTCAACAATATTAGCCTCAGTTTATCATTTCCACATTACAACTTCCAGATCACAGTTTATCTACAAAGGAACACAACATTTAGTCACAGGTTTCTATATAGTATTTTACTTTTTGTCATTTTTGTCATTTTGTGTTTCCTTTTTGTCTCACGTGCAGTTATTCTACTTTTTTGCTGTTTTGTTTCTCACTTCTGTCATTTTTGGTCTTGCTTGTGTCATTTGTGTAATTTTTTTGTCTCGTTTTTGTCGTTTGTCCGTTTTTTGTCGCTTTTTTTGTCTAAGTTTTTATCTTTTTTGTCTTGTTCCGTGTCATTTGTCTCAGTTTTTGTCGTTTTGTGTCTCATTTTTGTCATTGTACACCTGGTTTTTGTAATATTTTGTCTTGTTTTTTGTCTTTTTTTGTCATTTTGATCATACAATAAAATGCTACATCATGCAGTTCAACATAGCCGTGACTAAATGTTTTGTTCCTTTGTAGATAAACTGTGATCTGGAAGTTGTAATGTGTAAATGATAAACTGAGGCAAAATGTTTTAAATTGAATTTATTTTTCTTAAGAAATGTCAGGTTGTTCATGATGTTTTGTAAGAAAATAATTCCTTAAATGTGAACATTTTCAGAATGTACTTTTTTGCACTAAAACAAAGGAAAAGTTTGGAGTTGTGGTTATTTAGAGGTTATTATGTTGTGATTTTACTGGTCACTTGACATCAAATTGGGCTGAATGTGGGCCTGAACTAGAATGAGTTTGATTGAAAGCCCTGCCATACAAGATCTAGTGTCAGATTACAATAGCTGGATGAATTGCTCCTGTTTAATCAGTGCTTATGTGCATACAGTTGATGTTTGGGCCTCGGACGACAACATCTAACAGTCATTTTTGTGTGAAACATCAGTATCTGTCCCAGTCGCCTCACCTGATCTGACACTCCATCGTCACTCCTACTGATCTCTGATCTGCCGGCATGGACAACGCAGACTCTGTCAATGTGCGGGTTTTCTCTCTGAACTGCTGGTCAGTGTCTCTGACAGATTCTAGTGCTCAAATATCAGATTCTTGATGCATTTTCTTCTTGATACATATATGCTACAAGCTTCCCCATTCAGACTTCCTGTGTTTCTTTTTGCAGGGGGATCCGCTACCTCAGCAAACACTGTCCTCAGCGCTACGCCATGATCGGGGAAATGCTGTCCAAGGAAGAACATGATATCGTCTTACTGCAAGAGGTAGGTTGAAGGCAAAAATGTGAAGACTTTTTCAGCTCATGCGCTCCATTATAGTGAGTGTTTTCTGAAATGAGAACCAACCTCATGTCATAAATCTGCATTTAGACTTGTATTCTGCATTTTTAACCCTCCTGTTGTCCTCATTTACAGGCAGCAAAAGATATTGTTTCCTTGTCTGAAAAAAATCCAAAAATTCAGCAAAAAAATTTCCCAAATTTGTGAGAATTTACAAAACTTTCAGGAAGAAAATTCCAATAATTCCTTAAAAGTTTCCCTTAAAAGTTTTATTTGAAAAAAAAAAAAAAAATCCCCCAAATTCGCCAAGAAAATTCTTGTAAATATTTTCCAAAAATGACTAAAAATCTTCCAAAGTAATCCTTAAAAATTCTAAAATGATTACATATATATCAGTAAAACTTCTAATATTTTCTTTAAGAACATTCACAAAAAAAAAAAATCAACCAAAATCCAGCGAAATTCACTGGATTTTGGTTGATTTTTATGTGAATGTTCTTAAGAAATATTTTTAACATTTCTTTTTTTTCCACCAAAAAAATGTTCAAAAATGTTGAAAATGTGGGCATCAGAAGTTTCACTGTGAAGATATTTTTTTTTCCACATTTTCAAACTTTAAAACGGGTCAGTTTTGACCCGCAGGATGACATGAGGGTTAAGTGACACAAAGATGTTTTTCAGGTGTGGAGTGAGAAAGACTACCTCTGCTTGAAAAAGAAACTCGCCTGCACTCATCCTCACTCTCATTACTTCAAAAGGTAAGGCTTTTATTCTCTCCCACACTCAGTGCTGTACAATTATTTGTCAGATTGTTAACTTTGAATGTCTTTCAGTCAGAAAAAATTGTACTTGCACAGCTTTGAAGCCCAGGAGCTAGCTAAAGGATTAACTTTTTGCTGCTTAATTCTGTCTTGACCTTCATACCAAGGCATTAATCAAAGGCTCTACCTCTGTAATTCCCTCTGCAGCTCACAAAAATGTCAGCTCTAGTTGAAAAGCTCTCACATCTCCCGCAGATAACAACCTACTTGTTCTTAGAGTGATGTTATGCACATCTACAGAGAACGATAAATAAAAGTAGCCACACAACTTCAGCTCCTGTCTTGCTTTTTTGCTCTTGTTCTGCAGTGGAGTCATCGGCAGCGGACTGGCCATTTTCACCAAGTACAGAATCCATGACACGTTTGTTTATCGCTACTCACTGAATGGTTATCCTTACATGGTAAGTTGGGAGAGTTGCGACGCACAAAATAGTGTTTGACTCAAGTGTGGAGGAAGTATTCTGATCCTTTCCATTAGTAGATGTAGCAATACTTGGATGCAAAAGCTTTAAAAGTTCAACTTTCTACATGCAAAATTTGTAAAAGTAAACAGTAAAAGCACCTGTTTTTGCTAAATGCCTTTTCTTAAATTAAATATATTTAAAAAATTATACTATTATATATGAGCAGCATTTTTTGTTCTTGTGGTTGAGGAGGAAGTGGTTGCTTAGAGCCTTCAGTTCTATCCTGAGGGACAGACAGCGTGAGACCATTGAACGGTGCCCCTTGTGAAAGAGATCCTGATCTCAGTGGGTTTTATCTGGTTAAATTAAGGTTATATGTCTACCAATGAGTCTTAGAAATACATTTTGCCATCTAGTGAGACTGTAACAATTTTTCAGTATGCTCAACATGTCCTGAAACAACAAAAAAAAAATACAAAATGCAGAAGTTTGTTGAAACTGGAAGCTTATTTGTGTTGAAAACCAGTTAACATACCGATCCAAGAGAGCTTGTAAATGCAGATGTCAGATAAAGTAAAAATAACAATATTTTTTCTGAGGCAAAGTAAATGTATAACCCGGGTAGCTGAACAGTAATTTTGATTGACATAAAAGTCATGAAGTGAAGCTGAATTCATTCAGTGTGTGTGCCTTCTGTTTTCTCTGGAGTATGGACAGCGTTACCAAATGTTACATCTCTTTGTGGCTCATAATATTTTGTCTCTTCTCTTTTCTACTTGACGTTTTCCCTCACATTAAGGCTCACCATGGAGACTGGTTTGGAGGTAAAGCTGTGGGGATGGCAGTCTTAAACGTTGGTGGGCTGACTGCAAACGTCTACGTCACTCATGTAAGGCCTCACATCGTCAGCTCTTACCCTGCCTGTATATTACAGTCTGTTATTTCTGAACACATGCTGTCCCCTGTGTTGGTTTCAGCTGCATGCTGAGTACTGCAGAGAGAAGGACTCTTATCTACCTCACAGAGTGGTGCAGGCCTGGGAGCTGCAGCAGTTCATTCGGTAGCGTGTCTTCGCTTGTATATTCTCCTCCGCATGCTTCACAAGCCCCTATTTGTTTACACTGGTGATTATTTGCATGTTTTTGTCTAGTCGAACCCAGTGTGTCTGTGTGAGTTTGTTAAAAGCCGCATCACATCGTCTTCAAGTTTCATCTTAACGAGGAAATGCGTCTTTGGTAAATAATGTGTTTCCTCTTCCTGTCAGCCACACCTCCGCCGGTGCAGACGTGGTCATTCTCGGCGGTGACCTCAACATGCACCCTCAGGACCTCGGCAACAGACTGCTGAGGTCTTACACTGGACTGCAAGACTCCTATTTAGAAACTGCTAAATTTGATGTATGTAGAATGCTACACAACATACATATTTAATGAATGGTTTACTTTGGTTACAGTACTACAGTACAGTAATTTAGTTTTGTGCATTCAGCTGACAAAGAATTATTATACATTCTTGCAGTCAACATTTTTTTTCTTACAAAACTAGAAAAGAAAAATGAAAAAAAGGAAAAATTAACAAGCTCTTTATCCTGTACAATCCATAAAATATCCCAGAATATCAGTAATACCAGAAATGAAAGAAAAAACACAAGATGTACTCTAAATTATTCTTCTTAAACATTTCACATGTCAGTCATTTTACATTGCAGTCCTTAATTATTTTACCTTTCAATGCTTTTTAAAAACTCAACAGTCTCTAAGTCCATCCCATAATATAACACATCTGTATTTAACATTAGTTCTCACATTACCTCTCAAATTATCATTTTTTTTCTCTTAATGTAAAAATGTATTTGCATATAGAAAATGCAGGTATTAATCCTCATGTCGTCCTGTGGGTCAAAACTGACCCATTTTAAAGTTTGAAAATGTGGAGAAAAAAGTATTTTCACAGTGAAACTTCTGATGTCCATATTTTCAACATTTTTTGGAAATCTTTGAACATTTTTTTGGTGGAAAAAAAGAAATGTTAAAAATGTTTCTTTAAGAACATTCACAAAAAATCAACCAAAATCCAGCAAAATTTGCTGGATTTTGGTTGATTTTTATGTGAATGTTCTTCAAGAAAATATTAGAAGTTTTACTGATATATATGTAACCATTTTAGATATTTTTAGGATTTTTTTGGAAGATTTTTATTCATTTTCTGAAAATAATTACAAGAATTTTCTTGCCACATTCGGGGAATTTTTTTTTAAATCAAACTTTTAAGGGAAAGTTTTTAAGGGATTATTGGAATTTTCTTCCTGAAGGTTTTGCAAATTTTCAGAAATTTGGGGGATTTTTTTGCTGAATTTTTGGATTTTTCTCAGACAAGGAAACAATATTTTTTTTTGCCAAGTTTTGTGTTTTACTTTTTGCTGTTTTCACATTTAACCAACTTTACAGTAAAACAAGGGGTGAAATACTTACCGTAGCTTAAATCTCGGTGTGATGATCCGTGGCACTTAAATGAAGCTTCTTTTGCTCACAATTTCTGCAAACACATGTTCAGGGTTTGGCCGGAAAGTAGCTATAGAGTAGAACAGAATATCCTTTATTAGTCCCACAAGGAGAAATTTGCAACGTCACAGCAGCAAAGTGACAGTAAGAAAAGCAAGAGAACACATCTATTAATTAAACTTAAAATATATAGACTATATATATATATATATATACACACACACACACACACACAATATAAATAAAAACAAAGAAACCATAACCACCAGAATACTAAAAACACAAAATGTAAGAACATATATACACAATTTAATTGCACCTGGGTTTATTAGTGAGTAAAAATAATCATCTAGAAATGATGGAAACAGAAGCCAGGATGTAAAAGCAGACATGTCTGCTACTTGTTGGTTTCATTTAAACTAAATAAATCAGGTATTTTTCATTGCAGGGATGTGAGGATGGCATGACTCTGATAGCAGATAACCCATTCATCACTGAGAAGGAGCTCGGACCCTTCGACAAGGGAATTCGAATTGACTACATCCTGTTCAAGGTGGGTGGAGGATTTGTATCATCACACATCCTGTTTTTATTTCTTTATTTTCACAGCAAAAGGAATTTCTAATCGTTTAACGGCTCGACTTTATCATATCATCTTAAACCATGGTCAAATCTGCACAGTCCTCTGCTGGCATTTTTGCACTTTTACAGTCACATTTATTCCACAAGCCACTTTTGTTACGGCAGGTGCAGAGGCTCAAGAGCAGGGAAATGAGACCGCAGACGAGTGACTCAAATTAAACAAGATTTTATTGTACAACGGCTGAACCAAAAACAACTACAACCGGAACTCTGTTACTGGAAACAGAAGTAACTTAGAAAACGCAGTAAGCGTAACAAGACTTCCTAGAGGGAATGAGTAAACACAATATACAGAATAGTTAACCCACCTTTGATAACTCCAAGCAGGAAAACTACAAAACTTCAACTACTAAACCTAGTTCACACAAATCACCCAAACTTTAATCCCAGAATCCCACTAAACAAGCAGGAACAACAACTATACAAAACAACAATGCTCTATTCTCTGATGCTGCTAGAACGAGAACTTAGCTCAATAGTCTCTCTTTGGTATGGAGTTGGAACCAGTGATTCTTGTCCCAGGTGTTCGGCAGCCAACAGTTGGAATCCTAGGCTGCAGGTAGTGGACTGCCACGGTGGTTCCAGCTCCCAGTGGAATGGTGTTCCTGTAGTGGCGTGGCAGCAGCCAGAGTCCTCCTTAGTTTGCCAGGTGGCTTTCCAACCAGAAGAGACGGGCAACAGAAGCAGGCAGGAGTCAATATGTTAGTTAGGAGACGAGTCACTCTTTATAGTGAGCCCAGCAGCCTGATGAGTGACTCACACCTGCACCCGATCAGCTGATTGGTAATCAGCCACACCTGCTGCCCACCACTGCTACACACCTAGAGAGAGAAAACAGACCGGAGGAGGAGCGAACACTGCCACCTAATCACAGCCTCTGGCTGTGACAGCTTTATGCTGACATCATTTATAGTGTAGTAGTACTGTATTTATTCATTTTTCATTCCTCATTCTTGTATATATTGTACATATTAGTGTTATTATAATTTTTGTCATTACTGTACAAATGGTTAGTGCTGCTTTGAAAGTTGTTGCTGCTGTAACACTGGAAATTTCCCCTGACATGGGGAGTAATAAAGGATTATCTTATCTTATCCAGAGCTCTTCCAAGGCCGACATTCACTGCGACTCCATGTCCACCACCAAAGGCTCCGTTCCCGACCATCCCTTCCCTTATTCCGACCACGAGGCTCTCACTGCTGAACTGAGGCTGGAGTCCTGCAGTCCAGCTGAGACCGGAGCTGACAGACCATCGAAGACTCAGGACTCAACTGCAGGTGTTTGTACTGACCACGTTAGCAGATGTGGAAATGTCAACAATAACTAGAAGGTGCATTGTCATAAAATGTAGTCAAGATATTCACGTCCTCCTCAGAATGGATTCTAAAAACGAGTCCTTTACTTGTCATCTCCCTCCAGCATGAGGTCAGTTCTATTGGTGTTTTGGTTCATGAGCAAGTGCAAGAAAAATGAAAAACTTTATTTTAACATTGTTTGAGGTGAGTATTCAGAGTATATGGGTGATCTGGTCAAAGCCACATATTTTAAAATATATTCCCGTGAGAGCCATATAGTACTTTTTAACACTTAATACAACTAAATGCGTGTATTTTTAAGTAAGGCCAACAGTTTTAGAGTATAACAAGAAAAGCACTCAGAGAGCACAGTGCTCCGCAAAGACTGTTCATTCCTCAATTTGTGTGTTCAGGAATCATGGCAACATAGAACCTGGCCATTTAATATACAGTCAAGCCCGAAATTATTCATACCCCTGGCAAATTTTGACTTAGTTACTTTTATTCAACCAGCAAATTTTTTTTTTATTGGAAATGTCACAGGTTTCTCCCAAAAGATAATAAGACGATGTACAAGAGGAATCATTGTGGTGAAAAAAAATATTTCTCAGCTTTTATTTACATTTAATCAATAAGTGGTATGTCCAAAATTATTCCAACTGTCACAGTCTATGGGAAAATCCAAGGTTCCATACCATTCCAAATAGTCCAAGCTGTTCTAATTACTATTTTTTAATAATACTTTGCACTGTAGCCACTGTAACTTGAAAACATTTAGATATGGTCTTATACCCTTTCCTGACTGGTGAGCATCCACAATGCTCAGCTGCAGGTCCTCACTGAGCTGCTTAGTCTTTGCCATGACTGTCCACAAACCATCTGCAGAGAGCTGCTGTTTTTCACCTGTTCAGTTGATTAAAACAGCTTTTCCCAATGAATCGGGGTAATTACGATGCTTTAGAACAGCTTGGACTATTTGGAATGGTATGGAATCTTGGGTAATTTTGGACATGCCACTTTTTTATTAAATGTAAATAAAAGCTGAGAAATATTTTTTTTTCCACAATGATTCCTCTTGTACGTCATCTTATTATCTTTTGGGAGACGTCTGTGTAATTTCCAGTCAACAAAAAAAAAACAACTTGCTGTTTGAATAAAAGTAACTTTAAGTCAAAATTTGCTAGGGGTATAAATAATTTCGGGCTTGACTGTAGATCGACCCACAAACTATGTAACTAAATAAAAAAGTTGTCTTGTGTGAGCACAGGCATGTGGTGTACATGTGTATGTTATGTACAGATGCAGAATTGCGTTCACTTGTTGTCATGGTTACAGCTGCTATATCTCGCAATGGAAAATCCTGAACAAATCCATGGATCCAGACTATAAGCTGCATCACTGCCAAAATCTGATCACTTGGTCCTGGTGCCATTTCTGACTTCTCTGAAAATTTCATTTTTTGGTCCGTTTTTGAGTAATGTTGCAGACAGACAGACAGACGAGGGGCAGGGGAGGGTGGCTAAAGCTGCCATCCAACCTGAGATTATAACTCACAGTGGTGCACTGACACTTTACAACTCATAATAAACCTCAAAGAAGCATAAACCACAGAGAAGTAGTCTCCTCTGGCTAGTTCTGCAGAATGTCCATGTCTCCTCCAGACCACGTCTTGTAATTTCATCCTGGTATAAACCCCGTCTGAGTTAAGTTACTGAGCAGCACAGTGAATATTTAATGGTATGTTGTAACATTAATCCCGTTTGATTTGGGGCCTAAGTAGCTTCACAGAGCTGCTAGCTTTACTCTGGACTCTTTTTCTGGCTCTCCAACTTTAGTTAAACTGTTTCAGGTGTTTGAGTTTCTCTGTCTCTTCTTTGTTTCGTGGCTTTAGGGAGGCTGGCTGAGCTGGTGGACATTGTGACAGAGGCCCGGACAGAAGTGAAAGTGGGCCTGCACTGCGCTGAGAGGATGCGCTACACGGCAGCTCGCACCGCAGTCATGGGTCTGGCTCTGCTGTTCCTGGAGCTGGCCATCGCAGCCGTGCCCTGGCTGGCTCTGGGAGCGGAGCAGCCGTTCCCTCGGACCTCCTTCTACCTGCTGGCCGTGCTGTGCTTCGCCATCCTGCTGACCACCTCTCTGCTCTACATCTTCTACACCATGGAGCTGAAGTCTCTGCAGGGGGCCGAGGACCAGATGAGGCTGGCTGTAAGTAGTCTGCAAGAGAAGCTCAGGGGTTTTCCTCTGGCTCAGCCTCACAATCCCCCACGGAGGCCCCCGGAGGGCCAGGAGCCCGGGGCTTTCCACCCCGAGGAGTAATGCAGCAGCCAAGTAGGTCAAAGTGGGCTCACGGAAGGAAGCCTTTCAAGTCAGCTTTAAGATGGACATTTTAGGAGTGTGCTCCTCTGAATGTGTTTTAAGCTCTTAAGATTTAGATTTATAATGCAGAGTAAGGAACTGTGATCGAAGGACATTTCTGAAAGTAGTGCAGGACACATGCTTTGACATTTTATACTTTTTATATAGTCATCTGTAGGCTTTTACTACCCCCAAGATTTCACTCTATGCACCTACACCAAAACACTTCCTATTATGCAGAAATACAGGGTGTCCATAAAGTCTCTTTACAATTTTAAGAATTTATTACAAAGGCAGTTGATAAGATCTCTTAACCCTCCTGTTGTCCTCATTTACAGGCACCAAAAAATATTGTTTCCTTGTCTGAAAAAAAAATCCAAAAATTCAACAAAAAAATTCCCCAAATTTCAGAAAATTTGCAAAACCTTCAGGAAGAAAATTCCAATAATTCCTTAAAAGTTTCCCTTAAAGGTTTTGTTTAAAAAAAAAAAAATCCCCCAAATTTGTCAAGAAAATTCTTCTAAACATTTTCCAAAAAATTAATAAAAATCTTCTAAAAAAAAATCCAGAATTTTTGGATTTTTTTCAGACAAGGAAACAATATGTTTTGGTGCCGTATATGAGGACAACAGGAGGGTTAATAATCACTGATTACAATAAAACAAATCTGGTTAATATATCTTATCAACTGCCTTTGTAATAAATTCTTAATATTGTAAAGAGACTTTATGGACACCCTGTATATTTCTGTGTCACTGCTGTGCTTAAAGGTTGTAAAATTAGACCGTTTGTTTTTTTAACGCTCAGGTCCGACTTGCATTCCACCCAGCAGTAGTTCCACTGGGACCAGCTGTTTCTGTTTTCCCCTTTTTGTGATTTGGAGAACCCACAACACAGACAGACGTGGGTTCAATCTGTATTTGTTGATGAAGTTGATGTGTTCAGATACTGATGGAAGGCAGCCCTGTGGTCTCCGCTCCACAGAAGACAGACACTCCCAAGACTGAAGGATCACATTTGGTCAGTAACTTTTGTCTTTTTATTTCTCTGGAGGACACATTCATGAAAGCCTCTGGTAGTACTGTAAGATAAAGATCCTCATGCACTGTTTAGGACATTATTTAGTGTAGTGTACTGTAGGAAAAGAAACTAAATCTGTCTGCATGTCTCACTTCACATGCGCACTATTGTTAAAGACAATCTACACTAGTAGATATTTTTAGGATTTCTTTGGAAGATTTTTACTCATTTTTTGAAAATATTTACAAGAATTATCTTGCCAAATTTAGGGGATTTTTTTCAAAAATAAAACTTAACTTAATAGAAGGAATTATTGGAATTTTCTTCCTGAAGGTTTTGCAAATTTTCAGAAATTTGGGGGATTTTTTCGCTAAATTTTTGGATTTTTTTCAGACAAGGAAACAATATTTTTTGGTGCCTATAAATGAAGACAACAGGAGGGTTAACTGTGATCTGATGTGATCACAGGAGTCACTAGTACTAAATAACACATTAAAAAGCCCAATTTCTCTAGTATGCAGTGCGTTTAGCTGACCACTTCCTTGTATGTATCCTAGGAGATTACTTAATGATTTATTTTGCTGTAAAACCGTGCTGTGACTCAACACGAGCCTGACCATGACTGAATTATTTCATGATTGTGTTCATTTCCACCTCAGTGTGACAGAAGTTCTTCGTAGTTCATTTCATTAAATCCTACCTGATGTTCATTCCATCTGAAAACTGTGAAGGGCATGATCGCCAAAGCAATAATAAAGACTTGCTTCTGGATTGCTGCGACTCTGGATTCATGTGAAAAGTGAGCACACCATGTCATCTTACAGCAGGGGTGTCCAACATGCGGCCCGTGGGCCAAACCGACCCGCCAGAGGGTCCAATCCGGCCTGCGGGATGACTTAATGAAGAGTCAGAGAGAAGGTATTAACTGCAGAGTGTAAATATGTAAAACTATAAATCTAAAATGATTTCTAGACCTCGATCATAACGTAAAATACTAGATTGCTCATTGTTCTTGTCATTTTGTGTCTCATTTTTGTAATATTTTGACTTGTTTTTGTTGTTTTTTGTCTTTTTTTGTTGTTTATCTCATGTTTTTTTCGTTTTGTGTCCCATTTTTGTCATTTTGTGTCTCATTTTTGTAATATTTTGTCTTGTTTTTGTTTTTTGTCTTTTTTTTGTCTGATTTGTTTGTCTCACGTTGTCATTTTGTGTTTCCTCTTTATCTCACTTGTGATTTTTGTCTTATTTTTGTCATTTTGTGTTTTATGGTTTGTTTAATTTTGTGCTTTTTTGTCTTGATTCTGTTGTCTACTTTTTTGTCATTTTGTTTCTTGCTTTTGTCATTTTGGTCTCGTTTGTGTCACTTGTGTAATTTTTTTGTCTCGTTTTTGTCTTTTATCCATTTTTTGTTGCTTTGTAACTTTTTGGTCTCTTTTTTTGGTTTTGTTTTGTGTCATTTGTCTTATTTTTTGTCGTTTTGTGTCTCATTTTTGTAATGTTTTGTCTTGTTGTTTTTTGTCTGACTTTTGTTGTTTTGATCATAAAGTAAAATCCTCTCTGGTTCACTTCCAGATGACTAAATGTTGTGTTTCTTTGTAGATACTCTGTGATCTGGAAGTTGTAATGTGTAAATGATAAACTGAGGCATAATATTACAGAAATTGAATTTATTTTGCTTCAGAAATTTCAGGTTCATGATGTTTTGTAAAAAGATAATTCCTTAAATGTGAATATTTTCAGAAAGTACTTATGCACTAAAACAAAGGAAAAAATTGGAATTGTGATTATTTATAGGTTATTATGCTGTGATTTTATTGGTCACTGGAGAGCAAATTGGGCTGAATGTGGAACTAACCTGAACGAGAATGAGTTTGATACCCCTGGATTACAGGTTTAAATTAAAAATACTCTTCACTGATATGCACACATTCACCACTAGGGGGCAATCTAAGCACTGTAGATTTGACAAACTGAACTCTAATGAAAACAAGTCGCCCAACAAATGAATCACTGAAGCTGCTGTCAGACCAGGAATCACAAGACAAAGCGAGTGAGAGCAGGCGACTGCCAAATTTGCCAGATGTGACACGCCAGCTGGCACATGATGTAGTCCCTGAAGGGCAGGAGTGTCCTGGGTGTGGTGCATTTACATTTTTCATTTGTTCCCAGTTCAAAGAAAAACACATTCACTTACACGTCCTGCAAGCATTTCAGAAGCCGTTGCATTCAGTGCTACAAAGGAAGCAGCATTTAGTAGCACTCCACGGGCATTCCAGACTGCACAACACAACACAACACAAGACAACCTAAAACTATAATAAATGCAGCAAATTAGGCTGTTGTAGACCTAATAGGACGTACCTCGGAGCTAAGGCTGTAGCATTTCAAAACTAGTCGATACCTGAACAGGATTTATCATTCTTTGAAGCTCATGAACAAATGTTGGACCTTTTGTGTTGAAGAAAAATGATATATGAATGGGCCGCTTGAAAGACTTTTTATGTTGTTTTGTGCAATATTAGCCGATCATTAACCCTCCTGTCATCCTGTGGGTCAAATTAACCCGTTTTAAAGTTTGAAAATGTGGAGAGAAAAAAAAATAACAGCGACACTTCTGATGTCCACATTTTCAATAATTTTGGGATATCTTTGAACATTTTTGGTGGGGAAAAAAGAAATGTTGAAAATGTTATTGTTAATGCAATATTAGAAGTTTTACTGATATATATGGAGTCATTTTAGATATTTTTAGGATGTTTTTGGAAGATTTTTACTCATTTTTTGAAAATATTTAGAAGAATTTTCTTGCCAAATTTGGGGTATTTTTTAAAAATAAAACTTTTAAGGGAAGCTTTTCAGGAATTATTGGAATTTTCTTCCTGAAGGTTTTGCAAATTTACAGAAATTTGGGAAATTTTTTTGCTGAATTTTTTGGATTTTTTTCAGACAAGGAAACAATATTTTTTGGTGCCCGTAAATGAGGACAGCAGGAGGGTTAAAATTTCAGTAGGTAGTTTGCAGCAGGTTTTCTTGCTTTCTTGCATCCTGTTTAGGTATTATTGCAAAATTAGTGAAGCTAATTCAGCATGTTTTTTTGTCTTGCAGCTTTTGCAGTGCAACTGTTGCACAGATGAAGATGACTAATGCAGTGTAAACAGGTTTGTGCATGGGATGAAGTCAGCTTTGCTTCACAAAAGGGTTTTTGTTTTTCCTTATCTGCCCAAATCGAGTCTATTTCATGTGTTTGTTGTGCATCTCTTTGCTTGATTATAGTGGGATTATGATATGACTTACCAACAAAATAACATTACACTGCTCAGTTTCAAGATCTTTTTTTTTTTATTTTTGTGAAACAGGCAGAGCTGTGTATCTGCTTTTCTACTTTCAGTGAAGTAGAGATTTAACAGAATTAGAGGTAATTTAACCCTCCTGTTGTCTTCAGTTACGGGCACCAAAAAATATTGTTTCCTCGTCTGAAAAAAATCCAAAAATTCAGCAAAAAAAAATCCCCAAATTTCTGAAAATTTGCAAAACCTTCAGGAAGAAAATTCCTTAATTCCTTAAAAGTTTCCCAGAAAAGTTTTATTTTTAAAAAAATCCCCCAAATTTGGCAAGAAAATTCTTGTAAATATTTTCAAGAAAATTAGTAAAATATCTTCCAAAAAAATCCTAAAAATATCTAAAGTGATTACATATATATATCACTAAAACTTCTTTAAGAGCATTCACATAAAAATCAACCAAAATCCAGCGAAATTTGCTGGATTTTGGTTGATTTTTTTGGGGAATGTTCTTAAGAAACATTTTTAACATTTCTTTTTTTCCACCAATAAATGTCCAAAGATTTCCCCAAAATATTGAAAATGTGGGCGTCAGAAGTTTCACTGTGAAAATAATTTTTTTCCACATTTTCAAACTCTAAACCGGGTCAGTTTTGACCGTCAGGACGACACGAGGGTTAAACTAGTTCAATTTTAGCACTTGAGTATTTCATATTCTTGTCATTCCTGAGGGGAATGTTGTGCTTTTTGCTGCCTGCAGTGCACAGATTGTTCACCAGTGAAGCTCCAGCAGTAAATCTGCAACTCAGCACTGATGCATTAGCAATAAAAAGTTATTGTACGATAACAGGGCAGTCAAAGGGACCTTTGTCTTTGCATATTTGCATAGAAATGCATTTTGCTGATGCACTTTTAAATAGTGCAGGACACACCTTCTCATTTGATGATTTATATTTATTTTTATTACTTTCTAATACTGAAGATTAACACTTTTTTTGTTTACAACATAATTCCATATGTGTTCTTATATAGTTTTATAGTTTTGATGTCTTCAGTGTTAATCCACAATTTTTAAAATAAATAAATAAAAACCATTTAAATGAGAAAGTGTGTCCAAACTTTTGACTAGTATCTCTGCAAATATGAAGCCTACACTGTAAAAAATAATTTACAGTAAAATTCCATCCAGAATTCTACCATAAAATTACAGTAAAACATTTTTCACATTTACAGTAAAGAAATGTATAGATATTGTTGATTTTAGGGTTAAAAATGTGCTTCATTCCATATTTTACTGTAAAAAAAATTTGACCATTAAAATGTGAAAATTTACATAAATATTACAGCATTTTTCATTAACAGCACAACATTTAGTGTATTTAACATTAAATATATGCATTTTTAGCAAAAAAATGTAGTTAAAGCTGTCATAAATATTAAAGCATATGTCCGTTAACACAAAAGTACATCATGTATATTTTGCATGTAATAAATGCAGAAATTTCCATGTTACTTGTTATAAATCTTGCAGCATGTTTCCATTACCAGTACAACAATATGTACATTTAACTGGGAAAAACTGTGTTCTTTTCAAGAATCAAATGCAAAAACTACAGTTTTATTACACATATTAGGGCATTTTTGCATTAAAAACTGTGCAAGAGTCGGGAAATGTATTTTTTCAAGAGGAAAATATTCTTTAAAAAAAAAAAAAAAAAACAATTTTCTCCTGATTAACCTGTTTATGGTGATTCAGTGTTATATGAACGGCATCAAACTGTTTTAGAGTTTACAGATTTTTACCTGAAAATGTGCAGTTTTTTACAGTGTAAAGTAGAAGGCGTGAATAGTGAGTTTACTTGTCAGATTATCTGTCTTCAGCAGCAGAACTAAACCTGCTGCTTGTTTGCTCTGTGCAGCTCCACAGGTTTTGTCTAGTGTAGAAAGGATGACTCTGCAGCGGAGTCTTGCAGCTCTTTTGTGCCCAGATGGGCGCGGCCTAAGTGGGCAGGGCGGGCCGGGCCGGGCCGGGCAGGACAAGGTGCGCTTTTATTACCAGTGATCACACCGACAGCCCACAGACTTTCCTGTTGGATGTAGTCGAGCCGTCTGGACAGCTAAAAGAAATGACGAGCGTGGATCCTCTAAAGTCGGCCATTTCCATCGGGAACGTGGACGACACCTCTCTGGCTCTGCCGTCCGGGAACCAGTACCGAACCGGACAGCAGCGGGTCCTGGAGCAGGTCCAGACCATCAAGAGGACCAAGTCCAGGCAGCCCAGCAGCAGCAGCAGGAGCGGATCCACTTCTCTGTCCCCGACAAGTAAGAAAAGAAGGCAGGGACAGGAGAGTAACAGAGAACTCAAGCTGACTGTTTTATTCTGTAACTACAGGCTGAGGAAAGAAAGAAGGTTTAGTCTGTCCAACCCAGAAGTAGTCTACAAGTAATCTCTGTCCTTATTCCCAGCAGTAGAATAAAAACTAAACACACATATTTTATGTTGGGAAATAAAGAGTGAAGAATTACGTCTCTTACAGTTTCTAGGACTATGATAGAAATATAATGCTGGACAGAAAAAGGACTGAGGTTCCACTGGGAGTCATGAAACTACTTTAGAAACCAGTTCATCTGTGGTCTGTTTGTTGTCTGAGCAGCTTCTCTTTCTTCCAAGAACAGATTTACAGCTGTGGCCGACACATCTGCAAATCTCTAACCTGTACTCATTTAACCCTGTAGAACCCACTGGTGCAAAATACAGCATCACCTATATTTTTCTTGTTATCATTTTTATATATATATAAATATATATATATATATATATATATATATATATATATATATATATATATATATATATATATATTTTTTTTTTTTTTTTTTTTATATATATATATATATAAAATATATATTTTATATATATATATATATGTGATCATTTTTAATTATTTTCTGTAAAAAATTTTAATAAAATTTATTTAGTTTAATGTTTTTTTAGTTTTTTTTTTATCTTTTCATAAATCTCAATATCTGGGTATTATATATATATATATATATATATATATATATATATATATATATATATATATATATATATATATATATATATATATATATATATATATATATATACGTTTATATATATATATATATATATATATGCTCATTTTTGATTATTTTCTATTTTATATATATGTATGTGTGTGTGTGTGTGTGTGTGTGTGTGTGTGTGTGTGTGTGTAGAATGTTTAGGGTCTTACAGGGTTAAGTTAGAGGGAGAATTAGAAAAAGAAAACTAAGGCTTGTCCATGTTTAAAACTATGATTTTTAAATCTGAAGAACAGCTGTAATATTTTCTAGTTTAATCTTCACGATGTCCAGAAGCCAGATTTTCTGCAGGTGATGAAAGTCACATTTAACTAGCCCATGGCTATATACAAGTGATCACTGACTGAAAGTAGTCATTAATGTGTAGTTGTTATCATAATGAGGGTTGCTGTGCCACAGATTGGGACTATTCCATGTTTTCCCACCTGTGGCCTTCGCTCTCTGCTGCTGAACTTTTACAGTTTCTGGACGTTCATTGCTCTTTCAGTAGCCCTTAGTCTGGACACCATTAAAGCTTAAAGTACAGATGAGCAGCTGTGCTGGGAAACTGAACAGCCACTCTGTTTCTTCGCTACAGGCAGAGACAATAAAGGGCCATAAACGAGGCGTGTACTGTACACATGATAACACTCTGATAACACTCTCTCTTCAGGCCCTTCCTACGACTCCGTGTTCATAGACGGTCTGAGGTCACACTCCAGTCCTCCTAATGGCAGCGTCTTTGGAAACGGCTTCTCTCAAAGTGTGAGTTATTGTGAAGGTTATCTCTGTTTCTTTATTACACCTCTGACTTGACTGGGTTGCATAATGCTCACACACTGTCAGAGGTTTAATGACAATGATGTGAGTCTGAGGTGAGGCGAGCTGCAGTTGAAGACAGTTCCTCAGAAGTGGGAGGATCAAAAATGTTCCACACAATACACATCAATTTTAGCTTCTTTTTTTGTACTGCATATTTTAACAAGTACTTAGAGATAAAATAACATTTTTATTATTATAGTTAGCGGTAGTAATATGCATATTGCTGTTGTTGTTGTTTGATGAGTGATTCATTTGCAAAAATTTTGGAAGTGTGCTTATTTTGTCCAATCAGCCATCTAAAGCAAGGCAAGTTTATTTGTAAAACACCCGTCATGTCCAGGACAATTCAAAGTGCTTTACATAAAACATTAACCCTCAATCAATCAAATTTTATTTATGTAGCACTTTTCATACAATTAAAATGCAACACAAAATGCTTTTTCAACATTTAAAGACATTAAAAACAAGAAAACCCATCCCTCCGTCCCTCCATATATACATATATACACACACACACACACACGCACACACACACACACACACACACACACACACACAGAGTATAAGATAAAATAAAAGGCCTGATGTAAGATGAGTAAAAGGTGAAAAGTTAAAAGAGTAAAAATACATAAGATAATAAATAAATAAATAATGATAAGAACATAAGAATTTAATTATTATTTATTGACCTTACTAAATCTAAAATTCTGCCTCTGACTGTGTCCTGAGGAAAATACGAAGAACTTCACGACTCTCTGATGCATCTTTGTTGTAGAAATAGCATAAATTTCCAGTTTGTAAAAGAAATAGGGCCTTAAAATATCTTGTCCCTGTTTGACTTTCCTCCCATTTGAGTGTCAAAAACCTGTCTCCAGATGCTCGAGTCTCTCTGTCTACTCATACCAGAATCTACCAGCCTTTCCCACAGCAGCTGCCAGGCGTTGCACCACAACCGGTTACTCACCAGTACGACCTGTCACCATCTGATTTACTGCTGCCTGCTCCGAGTTGCCTCATTACTGCTGAAATGTGCTTTCATGAGACATACCTAATCACAAACACGTGTATCGTCTGGCTCCGCAGTTCACCTTTGAGAAAAACATTAACCGGCAAACCAGCTCCAAAGGCCCCGCCATGAAGAGGAGCACGGTGGCGTCCGGCTACCAGTACGAGAGGAGCTACATCCCCTCCATGCCGGCCGCCCGGACCAGCACCAGCCGCAGCGAGCCGGATCTGGCCTGGACTCGCTCCGTGCCCAAACGCTCCACTACGCAGCAGAGAAACAGCTCCACCAAGAACACCTACATAACACAGAGGAGCACCAGTCAGTTCATGACCAGCGCACCGCCCAAGCTTCAGCCTCCGCCTCTGAAAATCCCAAACGGCTCCAGTCACAGCAAAGCAAACGGCCAGTTCATATGCAGTCAGACCGACATGTCCAAAGTCACCTCCAAGACTCCCGTCACCGAGTTCACATCCAAGAGCAAAGTAGATTCTGGGTAAGTTGGAAGATACGGTTTTCTTTAACCCTCCTGTCGTCCTGTGGGTCAAATTGACCTGTTTTAAAGTTTAAAAATGTGGGAAAAAGACTATATTTTCACAGTGAAACTTCTGATGTCCACATTTTCAACATTTTTTGGGAGATTTTTGAACATTTTTTGATGGAAAAAAAAGAAATGTTCAAAAAATTCCAATATTTCCTTAAAAATTTCCCTAAAAGTTTTATATAAAAAAAACCCTTCTTGTAAATATTTTCAAATGAGTAAAAATCTTCCAATAAAATCCTAAAAATATCTAAAATGATTACATATATATCAGTGAAACTTCTAATATTTTCTGTAAAAACATTCACATAAAAATCAACCAAAATCTAGCGACTTTCACTGGATTTTGGTTGATTTTTCTGTGAATGTTCTTAAAGAAACTATTAGAAGTTTTGCTGATATATATGTAATCACTTTAGATATTTTTACGATTTTTTTTTGAAGATTTTTATTCATTTTTGAAAAAATTTAATTTTTTATTTCTTGCCAAATTTGGGGACTTTTAAAAAAAAATATAAAACTTTTAAGGGAAACTTTTAAGGAATTTTTGGAATTTTCTTCCTGAAGATTTAGCTTTTTAAAAAATCAATTTGGGGAATTTTTTTGCTGAATTTTGGGATTTTTTTTCAGAGAAAGGAACAATATTTTTTGGTTCCCGTAAATGAAGACAACAGGAGGGTTAACTGACGTATTTCATTTTCTTCATTTAAAGTGTGAATATGAAACTATTGAAACTGTTTTGCGAAGCACCAACGGAACCAGTGGAGTTTCTGACCTCACCATGAAGGAGGCCGTGGAGTATCTGTCCAACGAGGAGGAGACGTACCAACACTGTGGAGCTTCCTACATCCAGCACAACACTTACATCGACGACAGAGCTAAAGACGAGGTGACTCAGCTTCTCTTCTTTATTTTCAAAGGATAACAATATACAGCGTTTGCCAAAAGTTTCCATCCACAGGAAAAATAAACATTGGACACTGGACAACTGTTTTTATTTATATAATGTGCTATATATGATTACCATTGTTTCGAAAACACATATTAATACGTGTTTTCCACTGTTGATGAACTTACATTAGCACAGTTAAAGTTCTGCTTGTAATGGCGTTGGTGATACGTTCCTTGATGTGATTTATGTCTCGCATCTTCACCTGATACACCATGGCCTTCAAGTACCCCCAAAGATAGCGTCAAATGCATCTCGTGGGTATCTGAAACATAAAAAAATATCCATTTTCCTATGTATGGAAACTTATGGCCCACCCTGTATTTTACAAACACAACAAGGGAATGTACATCAACAAAAGTGCTTAGAAACAGGGTGTTTGCATTGCTTTGTCCATTTTGAGGAAGAAAAATTCATAAACTGATAAATAATAAAGAACCAGAAGTGTCCTTTTTTTTAAATAAAGGCCAAGCACTGACTTATCTTCTCATCACAGTTTCGCTTCTGACTCCCTTCTGGAGAAATGAGAAATGGCATTTGACCAAAGTGGAGGAAATGTATTGAATAAACTCATAGCATCACAACACATGTGGACACACCTTCTCATTCAATGGTTTTTATTTATTTGTAGATTAATACTGAAGACATCAAAACTATAAAAGAATACATGTGAAATTATGTGGTAAACAAAAAAAGTGTAAATCTTCAGTATTAATCTACAATGTAGAAAAAATACACATAAATTAAAAGCACTAAATTAGAAGGTGTATCCAGACTTTTGACTGGTAGTGAATGTTATATCTATTTAGAATAGTAAAAGTAATAATACATTTTATTTCTAGGCGCCTTTCAAAACACCCAAGAACATCGTACAAAGTAAAGGAAGTTAAAACACATTCACATTAACTATATAAAACTTACAGATGTAAAATATTGTCCTGGTTCCAGTCTATACTGGTCCTTACAGTGGTAGCTATTCATGCATATTCCCACCATAATCCAACAAAATGAACCTCTATAAAAAGAAAAGAATTAGAAATGATTGCCACAGTTTCCTGGTGCATGTTTGATGCTGACAGTTGTAATAAGGAAGGATTTATTGTGTAAATCAGTGGAAAACACTGTTTACTGCTTGTTGCGCAACACATAGGCAATGAAGTCCTGAAGATTTGCTTTCATTTTTGCAAGTGTGTGTGCTGATTTTGAGCTTTTATTTTGAAGCCAATCAGGGAAACACTACTCACCTCACAGTCCAAGACGCCCTCAAACCATCCAGTATTGATACAGTAATGCTGGAAGACCAGCCAGGCTCATGTGTTGTGTTGTTGGAGGAGGATCTTATTTACTGGAAAGTATATTTAAATAATGCAACTGGCAAATAAGCAAAACCAATTAAGGTTATGACACTTAAGATTTATTGTCTGGTTTATTGGATGATAATTGGACTGCACAGTGGATCAGTGGTTGGCACCATCGCCTTGCATTTAGAAAATTCCAGGTTTGCATCCCGGCCCGGGCCTCCCACAGTCCAGATAGTGGCAGTAGTAGTATAGTATGTATCTATCTATCTATCTATCTATCTATCTATCTATCTATCTATCTATCTATCTATCTATCTATCTATCTATCTATCTATCTATCTATCTATCTATCTATCTATCTATCTATCTATCTATCTATCTATCTATCTATCTATCTAGTGCAATATGAATTAGTGGTGATCGTAGTAACAGCAAGTTAAAAACTACAGCAAACAGTAGCAGCTCTAAACATGTGCAGACACACAACAGATGAGAAATGGTGATCAGTTTACGGCAGGACCAAACAAATGTACAGCGTGGTGTTTAATGAGAAAAATGCTTAACGTGAAGCAGCAGGATTAATAAACATCTGCATCAGCAGCAGCTTAAAAAATACTCTGACACAGAGTGAGGATGTTGAACAGCGAGGTTGATAGATAGATAGATAGATAGATAGACAGATAGACAGATAGACAGACAGACAGACAGACAGACAGACAGACAGACAGACAGACAGACAGACAGACAGACAGATAGATAGATATAGATTGATGGAAATAAGCAAAATAAATATAAAAGTGTCAATAAAAGTGATGTAAGCTCATATTTATTCTTCCTTTTTGAAAGAATTAACACTTACTTCTGCACTGTGAAGTGGATGAGAGAAACGTCATTACTTCACACATTGCTGAATGACAGTAAAGCTGAAGTTGAAGCTAAAACACTCGGCATTTTCTTCCTCTAGTGACCTAGATTGCTGAAGCATGTGGACACTAAACAGTAAAAACAAAACATGACTTTAATATAAAGTAAACCTATTTTCTGGGCTCCTGTGCCATCCCTGCAGCAACTGTTGCCACTCCCCAAACACTATAATTAGTCTGCCACTGGGAATCCAGGCTGGATATGGAGGCAGTACTTCTAAATCACTGTTCAAATGAAATCCCTGTCATTTGAATTGAGGTAAACTATTGTGTTCCTGAAGCTGAACTAATCCTGCAGCCTTCTCGTCTGGCAGGTATTGAAGTTCAACGGCGTCCTCCCTCTGGTGAACCTCCTGCGCAGCCCCAGCGAACAGGTCAGCTGCACGGCCTCGGCTGCCCTCCGCAACCTGTCCTTCAAAAGCGACAAAAACAAAGAGGAGATACAGCGCTGCGACGGCATCCCGGAGGCCGTGGCTCTGCTCAGAGACACGGACTCCGTAGAGATCCACAAGCAGCTGACAGGTGTGTATTAAAGCTCAGAAACACGGCTGCACACACACCTAACCAAACAAACAAGTCGGACAGAGAGTGCTACGTAATGCTGTTTCAGTCCTCCCATCAGTCAAAAGAACTCAACACTGCAGAAAGTCTCAGTCAGTATTAATCTGATGCTTTGAGTTTCGCTAAATGTGACTAAAAATATGGTAAATGTTTAAATAAATGCCCCTAAATATCACAAACTTCAGTGAAATCTAACTATAGCTCTATTATGAAGACACAATAAAGGAACTCACACACTTGCTTGTGATTTAAACACTTGGACAAACAGTGAGTTGTGAATCATTTTCATTATCTCTGCAGGTCTCCTGTGGAACTTGTCTTCTGCAGAAGACCTGAAGCCAGACCTGGTGAAGACTGCTCTGCCCGTCTTAGTGGAGCGTGTGATCCTGCCCTACGCCACGGGTTCTAACAGCAGTAACGGCCAATACCCCGACGTCTTCTTCAACGCCACAGGATGTCTCAGGTAAGGAACAAAGCCCATCCCTGCATTAGATGTCAGTTCATTGCCTTTAATATTATGAAAACTGAATTTTGTGTGTAACTCATCAAGACGCCCAAAAAAGCCTCCTGCAACAGTACCCAAAACCCAACAGGAAGTCGGCCATTTTGAATTATGAGTCATATTTTGGACGATTTTGTGTCATTTTTGGACATTTTTTCAATGCTATAAACTCAAACAGGGTAACCCCGAGAGAGCTGAAATTTGTCCAGGATGTACACCAGGCATGGGTGATCAAAAGACATTAAAATGCTCCGCTGAGGTCCGAGGGCCTGGAAGTGGCGACCATCAGAATGTGGCCATTTTGGATGTTTCACCATGAAACAGGAAGTGCTGTCTAACTAGCCTGTACATGCTCCGATCTGCCTCAAACTTTACATGTGTGATCAGAGTCCAGCCACAGTCACATCCATAGGCTGATATACACTCTCAGTTGTTGCGCCACCTGATGGACATGAGTGGGATCGCCGAACCGCAGGGATGTCAGGACCCGAGCAATGCTGCTTGCAGCTTTAATTTATAATTGTTTTCTTTTTATAGAGATTTATTTTGTTGGGTTATGGTGGTAACTGGCATGACAAAAGTAAGAGAATTAATAAATATTCTCTGAAAAATGCAAATAACTACCATTGCAAGGACCAGTATAGACTGGAACCAGGATAACTTTTTACATTTTTAAGGTTTATATTGTTAATGTGAATGTGTTTTAAGTTTGTTTACTTCGTACGGTGTCCTTGGGTGGTTTGAAAGGCGCCTAGAAATAAAATGTATCATTAATATTATTATTATAAATAGATATAACATAAACTACCAGTAAAACGTTTGGACACACATTCTCATTCAATGCTTTTTATTTATTTCTATTATTTTCTACATAGTAGATTAATACTGAAGATTAACACTTTGTTGTTTACAACATAATTCCATTTGTATTCTTTTATAGTTTTGATGTCTTCAGTATTAATCTACAATGTGTAAAGTAATTAAATAAGCACTATTGAATGAGAAGGTGTGTCCAAACTTTTGACTGGTGGTGTATAATTAATGAATTGGTCATTTATTTACAGGACCATTTACTGCATATCCTTCCCTCACTATTCCTGTCTCTCTCTTCACTGTCTGCTATAATAAAGGCTAAAAGAAACCCCATAAAAATACATATTAGAAAAACAACTATATCTGTGTGACCAATTTGAACAAATGTAATAATTTATGTAGGTAAAAATCCTCGCCGACAATCACTTAAAATACAAAATCACCTAAAAGATTTAGACATTGGTTTCACACTTTTTGTTATTTTAGTGGCTTTAGTTCGAGGTGCTGTTGAGCTGTCTTGCATAATAAAGACATTTATTTTTACTATTTCACCTGCTATCATTAATGTAAATAATTTTCTGCTGCACATAGATTATCTTCGGTAAATGTGAATTCCTTACGAGGCTGCCTCCCTCGGCGTAGAAGCTTCCTTTGTCAGGATTTCTGCATTTGAAAGAGTTCATTCAGCTCTCCGAGGCCCTTTGATCTCTGCATCTGTGAATGTAAATGTAAAACATCATCGCATAGCACTGCTGGGGGCGATAACAACACGATAACAGTAATCTTATCTCCTGCATCAGCAAACACGTTGCTGCAATGTAAAACATATGACCACTTCCTGGATCATTCAGTAAAAACTTCGATTGTTTGACTGTTGCTTTACTATTTTCCCGGCTCGTAAAAGATTGATATTGTTTACTTTTAAGGAAAGGGTGAATTATTTTCAGACAAAGCTTGTATTTCTTTTGAATTATATCTTGAAACCTTTGCTACTGCTGTCTGCTAAATAAACAAATGCATTACGGTCCCAGGAAGAGTATTACTGAGATTAAATATTTACCTGCTGCACTTACAAAAGTCTTAAAGTAGATTCCAGGTGTTTGCCAACCATGTTTCTTCTAGTGATATGTCATTTCTATATTTTTTCAATGCAAATCTTATATTTTATCTCCAACAGAAACCTCAGCAGTGCAAAGCAAAGCAACAGGCAGACGATGAGAAAGTGTCGTGGTTTGATCGACTCTTTGGTCAGTTATGTTAAAGACTGTGTGGAAGCAGGAAGACCAGATGATAAGGTAAACACTGCACTTTATATTATCTGAATATGATTATAATAAACATTTTTACTTCAGAGAGAGTCTTCTTGAGCAAAATTATTACCGTGTTTGACAAAAATCTCTATTATAAACACTCATAAAAACCCTCATTTTGTGAACAGAAGAACTTTTTGTTCTATTTGTTATTTGAACTCAATTAAGTTTTATTTATTATAAAATTATCACTTGTGTGTTTTTTTTTCTTTTAATTCAGATTTATTGCTGTACGGTTAGGTACACTACCAGTCAAAAGTTTGGACACACCTTCTCATTCAATGCTTTTTATTTATTTTTATTATTTTCTACATTGTAGATTAATACTGGAGATAAACACTTCTCCACATGCATTCTTTTCTAGTTTTGACGTCTTCAGTTTTAATCGACAATGATAGAAATATAAACCATTAAATCTAAACTTTGGACTGGTAGTGCACTGGAAAAAAATGCCCCTCTCAAAACAAGATAAAAAACTTATTTCAAGGAACTTTTACCCTGAAATAAGTGAAAAAAATCTGCCAATTGAACAAGTGAAAAATGTCTTGGTAAGATTTCCTGAAATAAGATATATTTAGAATATTGAGATCTTAAAATTAGCTGGGAAAACTTATTTTAAACTATATTTTACCAGGATTGTCAAGCTTAGGTGTTTTTAAATAAGCCAGATATGCTAAAAAAAAATAGCAGTTTTTCAGTCAAAAATAGATTTTTGCTTTCATGTAACCTCCTAATTTGAGATGTATTAACCCTCCTGTTGTCTTCATTTACGGGCACCACAAAAACATTGCTTCCTTGTCTGAAAAAAATCCAAAAAATTTGCAAAAAAATTCCCCAAATTTCTGACAATTTGCAAAACCTTCAGGAAGAAAATTCCAATAATTCCTTAAAAGTTTCCCTTAAAAGTTTTATTTTAAAAAAACAAAACAAAAAAAAATTTGGCAAGACAATTCTTGTAAATATTGTCAAAAAATGAGCAAAAATCTTCGAAAAAATCCTAAAAAATATCTAAAGTGATTCCATATATATCAGTTAAACTTTTTTTTAAGAACATTCACAAAAAAATCTACCAAGATTTTTTTTGTGAATGTTCTTAAGAAACATTTCTAACATTTCTTTTTTTTTCCACCAAAAAATGTTCAAAAATTTCCCAAAAATGTTGAAAATGTGGACATCAGAAGTTTCACTGTCAAAATACATTTTTTTCCACATTTTCAAACTTTAAACCAGGTTAATTTTGAGCCACAGGACGACATGAGGGTTAATCAAACATGTTTTTGTATGAACACGTGTCCTCATGTTGTGTGTTTTTCTACCTGATGCAACAGTCGGTAGAAAACTGTGTCTGCATCCTGCACAATCTGACGTTCCAGCTGGAGGCGGAGGCTCCTGCTCTGTTCAGCCGGATCACAGCTCTGTCTAGGGCTGTGAACCGGAGCCACAGCCAGAACAACAGCAGCCCAGTCGGCTGCTTCAGTCCACAGAGCAGCAAAGCTTCTGAACAGGAGGTGAGATGAGGTCACCAGTTCACCAGAAATACCAGCAGACAGCAACAACAAATGCCTGTTTGTTTGTCACAGAACCTGTTAGAACCTCGACTTGTTCTTAGCTGCACCAGCATCACAGCAGTTATGATTACATTCCAGCCTTTCAAACACTTGAATGACAGCGTGGGACTTTCACTCCTGATCCAGTGTGATGTGTTTCACACTGGATCACACTTTCACTTTGCAGTTAAACTTTGCTGTCTTGTCCTTGAGCATGAAAAACATGCACGTAATGATAAAGAACAGAAACAATAGAAATTCATTTTAAGTTACTGTAGAAATGCAACTCCCCCCAAAAAACAGCTATATTCAAAGATTAAATAAAATGTGACCTCAGTATGTAGCAGGCAGTAGGAATTGATGGGACTCAGAAACACCCCCACAATTTAATCAGTTTTTCCTTGTATGATTTCCCTTTTATTGAATGCTCCATAGGCCTGCTGTGTATAGGCCGAGTCCTGCATTTGCTCCTGAAATGCTGTCAATAATTTCCACGGCAGCCTCCATAATTAAACCAGGGAAGAGGTCAAAAAGGTGCACAATAAAAAAAGATAAACAAAAAAATACCCCCTAATCACAGAGATGCAGATTATCACAGGACGTTGGTGTTTGGCGAAATACAGCAGGTAATTTGTGGGGGAATTATTACTTTACACAGGATTAAGATCACCGACCTCCTTGGCAATTATTACAAATCACCAGAGGTCCCCAGGTAATACTAATCCCATGTGAATAGGGCTTTAGTGACAGTGATGCCGTGCTGCTATCCTGCAATGATACAGAAATCTTTAACAAATCCAGACTATAAGCCACATATCTGCCAAAATCTAATCATTTGGTCCTGGTGTCATTTCTGACCTTCCCTGAAAACTTCATTCAAATCCGTTAGTCTGTTTTTAATGTTGCTAACAGACGGACAGACAGACAGACAAACCAACGCATTTCGTCACATAACCTCCACCACCTTTCGTTGGCGGAGTAACAACATGTACTCCAAGAAGAAAAAGAATCAAGGATTTAAAAAAATGAGAGAAGTTTAGCTTTGTGTTGGTCTGACATGAGGTGAGCTGTACGTATTAAACATACAGTATATTTCACAGCTGTAAGGAAACTATATGCTCCAGTGCAGATGTACAAATGATTCTAAGTACTACTAAGCATTCCTGGATTACAGCATGCCAGAGAAGGCTGAGGATAAATAGAGATGAGTGGACAGAAACATGCTGAGGATGATTTCTTCTCTTTCTCGTCCAGCATCACTTTGACTTCCCAGTAGTTGAGGATCAGCAGCCGAGTGGAGCCGGCTGGTTGATCCACTCCAAAACCCTGCAGAGCTACCTGTCTTTGCTCGGCTCTAGCAAGCGAGAAGAAACACAGGAAGCCTGCTGCGGAGCACTGCAGAATCTCACCGCACATGAAGGCGTTGTAAGACTTTTAGTTTGGCTGTGTTTATACACTCAGCGTGCTGTTTCTCAAGTCTGGGATCTGATCTGGTTTCCTTTGTTCTCAGGTCTCCAATGTAATGAGTCAGACTATTGTGCAGAAACTGAACGGCCTGCAGGTTCTCAGCCCTCTGCTAAGGACAAGGAAAGTCAACCTGCAGAGGAGCACGTTGGCTCTGATGGGAAACTTGACCAAGAACCCAAACCTGCACAGTGCCATCGGTAAGAAGCAGTTCAAGACAAACAAACAGTTACAGCAGAGGTGTAAAACTCTTTCTAGTTCAGGGGCCATATTCATTCCAATTTGATCTCAAGTGACCATTAAAATCAGAGCATAATAACCTATAATTAACCACAGCTCCAAATCTTTCCTTTGTTTTAGTGCAAAAATATTTGCATTTAAGGAATTATCTTATTACAAAATACTATGACCACCCGGAAATTTCTTGAAAAGAATAAGTTCAATTTCAACAACATTATGCCTCAGTTTATCATTTACACATTACAACTTACAGTGTCTATGAAGGTACAAAATATATATATAGTATGTTACTTTATGATTAAAATGACAAACTCCAACAAAAACAAGACAAAATATTCCAAAAATGAGATACAAAATTGCAAAAACCAGACAGAAACTGACAAAAGCGAGAAACAAAAGAACTAAAAATGTGACAAACGACACAAAACAGAACAATAAAGAGACAAGAAATTAGGCAAAAAAAATTACAAAATGACCAAAAAATCGACAAATAACAAAAACGAGACAAAAAAAACAGACAAAAGCAAAAAACAAACAAAAAAATAGACAAACAACACAAGCAAGACAAAAACCCCCACAAATTTACAGAACTGATGCACACAGCAATGAATAAAGCAAACACAAAATGACAAAAATGAGACAAAAAACATAAGCGAGACAAAAAAGAAACACAAAACGACAAACAAATGACAAAAACAAGACAAAATATTACAAAAATTTGACACAAAATGACAACAGCGAAAAACAAAATGACAAGTAATGAGACAAACGACATGAAACAAAACAAAAAGACGAAAGTTACTCAAAAAATAGACAAAAAACACAAGTGAGACAAGAAAACACAAAACGACAAAAACGAAAAACAAAACTACAAAAACGAGACAAATGACAAAAGTCAGACAAAAAACAACAAAAAAGCAACAAAAACAAGACAAAATATTACAAAAATGAGAAACAAAACAACAAAAGAACAATGAACAATCTAGTATTTTACTTTATGATCAAAACAACTTGTCATGGTCTAGAAATTATTTTAAATTTATAGTTTTACTAATTTACAATCTGCAGTTAATGTCTTCTCTGGAATTCTTACACTTTGAGGGCCGGATTGGACCCTCTGGAGGGCCGGTTTTGGCCCATGGGCCACATGTTTGACACCTCTGAGTTACATTCTTAAATACTTTGACCTCATTTGAATCAGTCACTTTAAACATGAACATATTCAGTATCTAAACACACAGTAAGATCATATAGAATAAGATTCTGCCATTTTCCATTGTTTAATTTCATTGAAGACCTACAAAGATGACAGCCACCTCCTTCCTTCCTTTATCTGGAGCAGCCTGTTGCTGTTTTATGAGTTTGCCTGTGTTAAGCGGTGGGTGGGTTTTGCTTGTTCCTGAAGGTCGTAAAGCGCTGCCAGAGCTGCTGGAGCTCCTCAGCGAGGGCACCGCTGCAGGGAACGAGTCCGACGACACCCTGGCCATGGCCTGCCAGACCGCCAGCCGCCTGGTTCTCAAGGAACCTGAGATGACCAAGAGCTTGATAAACAGCAACCTGATAAAGTCGCTGAATGATCTCAGCCAAAACAAGTAAGGCCACGCGAGGACAAAGACAAAATTGGCCTGCGTGTGCACTTTTAAACATAGACTAGACTATTCAAGATATGGAGAATAGCTGTCACTCAGAGGGGATTATGTTTGGATGCAGCTCAAATTTCCACAAGTTGAAACTGATCTTTGGTAACCGGTTTCCCTCCGCAGATATTTCCCAAAATCCAGCAAGACGGCAGCCCTGCTTCTCTTCAAACTCTGGTCAGACAGAGATTTACAAAGCTTCCTGAAAAAGGTGAGTGGAGCTCCACCCTGAGACCTGTCAGGGTTTGGGTGTGTCTCTACGCTCAGAAGCCCACACCTCTCTCAGGTATTTGTGAGAAACATGGAGAAAGCTGGAAGTATTAGGCAGGAAATGCCCAGTGAAAGTAGAGGTGACGCTAGAGTGGTTGGGCTGAGGAATCCTGCAGCTCAGGTTCAGGGATCACTGGCAGGACTTTGTTCACACAAGAACAACATCACAATTAGTGCGGTGCAATTTAACCCAGCTCAGTGAAGATGACATAAAAAAAAAATCCATATAGGTTTTGTTTTGTTTTTCGTTTTTTGTCGTTTTGTGTTTCTTTTTTGTCTCGCTTGTGTTTTTTGTCGATTTTTGTCATTTTGTGTCTCATTTTGTAATATTTTGCCTTGTTTTTGTCATTTTTTGTCATTTTAAAAAAACGACAAAAAATGACACAAAATGACAAAAATAAGACAAAAAAACACAAGCACAAACCACTCCGCCTGCTTGGATTTGTAATGTCAGCTTCACTGAGCTTTGTAACCCTTCTGAGGTAACGCCTGTATTTTGGACTCAAAGCGTAACATGAAGAATTTGCCATTAGCACAGCGCAGGTTAGCTCATGATTTCACTGTAGATGCCGGTGCTGATTTATATTTAACCATTTGTCCTGCAGCAAGGGATGAGTAAATCATCATTCATCAACGACACCACCATGGCAGCACACAGGTCGATCCAGGTCGTTGATTAACGGCTTAACGGACCTTTTTCTGAAGTAACTCGCCTGCAAGGTCTCCACACATCCACAGGAACTGAGGCTGAGCAGCGACCTTTCCCATTTCACACTGATTTTTTCAGATTTGTATGCATAATTTCTAAACAAAGCTTTCATCAACATGTAATTCCATCACCCTGCATATGCTGTAGGAATGAAGGTGAAGGTTGCAGTGTAAGATGTTGGCTACAAAACTCATCAATGCACATTTTTTAAAATTTGCTTTTCTAGTTTAACAGCTGTCAGATGTCTTTCCATGTAGCTTTTTGCGTCGCTACCTGCAATCTGGGACCATGAGCTTGTTTTAACCCTCCTGTTGTCCTCATTTACAGGCACCAAAAAAATATTGTTTCCTTGTCTGAAAAAATCCAAAAATTCAGCCAAAAAATACCCCAAATTTCTGAAAATTTGCAAAAACTTCAGGAAGAAAATTCCAGTAATTCCTTAAAAGTTTTATTTTTTTTAAAAAATCCCCCAAATTTGGCAAGAAAATTCTTGTAAATATTTTCAGAAAATGAATAAAAATCTTTCAAAAAAATCCTAAAAATATCTAAAGTGATTCCATAGATATCAGTGAAACTTCTGATATTTTCTTTAAGAACAGTCACATAAAAATCAACCAAAATCCAGCGAATCTCAGTGGATTTTGGTTGATTTTTTTGTGAATGTTCTTAAGAAACATTTTTAACATTTCTGTTTTTTTCCACCAAAAATGTTCAGAGATTTCCCAAAAATGTTGAAAATGTGGACATCAGAAGTTTCACTGTAAAAATATTTTTTCCCCACATTTTCAAACTTTAAAACAGATCAATTTTGATCCACAGGACGACACGAGGGTTAATAGATAATAATGATGTAAGAGTTAGGATTCTGTTTTGCACTGATATTTTAGTATCATGTAACAACTTTGTAAAAATAGATTTTGATACTGTACAATTAGTATTCGTAGCAGAATATTATTGAGGTTTGTGTAGGTGTTATGACATCTTAAACAGTGATTGTTTTACATCTTGTTGGTGGTGTATCCATGTTTTCTCATGTGTTCGTGCAATCTTGTAATGATCTAAGTGTGTCGTCTCTAACAGCGGCAATAAAACTGACAGAAGTCAAACTTTTTGAGCTGCACAGATTGAATTATTAGTCAGCTATCTGGGTCACTGGAGCATAAACGTTGTCACACCCTTTAAGGTTTTTGGGCTGCAGAGTTTGAAATGCTTCTGGGCAGACTGGCAGCACAAATTCAGTTTGCTCCACCCTTCTGGTTTTCTTTATTTTTCTTGAAGAACAAACTATTAGACACAGCCTCTGCAGCTGTTGTTGCGCTCGGTGTGTTATGTAATAGTTGACCAGGTTTGAACTTTGCTCGTTGACACTTTAAAACCACACAATCCACACAAGCGTCCACGAGGGAATCCTGGGGCTTCACGGCTGATCTTTTTCCATAATCATTTCAAATCAAATCAAATCAAATTTATTTATAAAGCACTTTGAAACAGCCAGAGTTGACCAAGGTGCTGTACAGAAGAGCAAAGACATGATCAAAAGATAAAAATAATAAAATTAAGATAAAAATAATAGAACTACATAAAAAATAATAGAACTACATAAAAAATAATAGAACTAAAAGCAAAATCCGCAATAAAACAAAAAATAAATAGACTAAACAGACTGGACTGTCCATCCCAGATACAGCATATGGGCACACAGAAACAACAAACCTACGTGACATGAAAAGCCAGAGAAAAGAGGTGGGTTTTAAGAAAGGTTTTAAAATTAGACGGTGAGGAGGCCTGTCTGATGTGCAGCGGCAGTTCATTCTAAAGTTTGGAGCTGCAACAGAAAACGCTTGATCCCCTCTGAGCTTCAGCCTTGTTTTGGGACCCTGAGGAGCAGCTGGTCAGCTGACCTGAGAGATTGGCTCGGTGTATAGGGGTGAAGAAGCTCAGAGAGGTATGGTGGGGCAAGACCATTTAGGGATTTACAAACAAATAAAAGAATTTTAAAATTAATTCTAAAATGCACGGGCAGTCAGTTATGGAATTATATGTGCTACAATCCTGAGCGCGCAGTGTGAAATTTTTAGCACAGAAAAAAACTTGAGCAAAGAAAAACTTAATCTGAGCAAACAAAAATCTGTTCTGCGCCAAAAAAATCTACTTGTATGTTTGCTACTATCCACATACACGCTCAGTCATGGTGTTTTTCACTGGGTTTTGTCATTTACTCTCCTGCAGATCTCAGCTCTGCGCGCCCGCTACGTCTTTCTACACTCTGCACGCGCTCAGCTCTGCCGTCACGCTCGCTCAACTCGGCACAGCCAATCACAGGCCAGCACGGGCTCGTTCTGATTGGCTGATTCGATCCAATCAGGTCACTATTTCGGCCGCTTCTCGGAAGCGCTGTCAAAAACGATATCTAAATCAACGGGAGTTTTGCGGTTTAAACTGGATTAAAAGACATTTTCCGTTAGTATTTTTTTTATTACTGAATGACATAAAATAAAGGGCTATTTTGTTCAGTGTGTTAAAGTACAGTCGTATTGTTTAAATCCACATTTCAGAGTCACTAGACGATATGTAACGTTTTTCCCCATCCTTGTTTATTAGCTCAGGTTAGCAAAGCTGGATAACGTCGGTACATCCTGAACAACAACAACACAACAATGGTGCACCGCGGCCACATGTAAGTAGTTGGTATTTCTAAAATATTTTATCACATCAGCTTGTATGAAATTCTGTGTGTCTATTTTGTCAATTTGTATGTTATTTCTATTAGCTCGCTCTATTAGCTTGTTAGCTGGCGCTAGAATTGTTGGCTTCTAGCTGCTAGCTCAGTCAGTAGCTCCCACTGCCACAGTTAGTTAACGAACTTAAACACATAATTGAGGGAACAGATGCACTATCTAATACCAATGCCTTTATTTTTACTTGTAACACTCAATTATGGCAATTTGATGACATACAGAGCAGTACATATTAAAACAACTGTACTACAGTTAAATGTGCTGTGTTTCCCATTATTGTTTACATGACTGCCTGGAAGTCATCACCTCACGGGAATAGGTGTGCTTTTTAGGTGATTTTTTTGTGAATGTTCTTAAAGAAAATATTAGAAGTTTTACTGATATGTATGTAATCACTTTAGATATTTTTAGGATTTTTTTTGAAAGATTTTTATTCATTTTTTGAAAATATTTACAAGAATTGTCTTGCCAAAGATGGGGGATTTTTAAAATAAAACTTTTAAGGAATTATTGGAATTTTCTTCCTGAAGGTTTTGCAAATTCAATCTTTGAAAATGTGGAAAAAATATATTTTCACAGTGAAACTTCTGATGTCCACATTCAACACTTTTACAAATTTTTTGAAAATATTTACAAGAATTTTCTTGCCAAATTTGGGGATTTAAAAAAAAAATAAGGGAAACTTTTAAGGAATTATTGGAATTTTCTTCCTGAAGTTTTAGCAACTTTTCAGAAATTTGATGAATTTTTTTGCTGAATTTTTGGATTTTTTTTCAGACAAGGAAACAATATATTTTGGTGCTCCTAAATGAGGACAACAGAAGGGTTAAAATTGAGCAAATTTAGAGACATCCAGACCTTGAGATCGTCCAAGCAATTTAACGGTGGCTTAAGGGAGAATGAATCGGCCTTTTTGAGGGGGACATAGATCTGGCTGTCATCAGCATAGCAGTATAGCATATCATTTGATTTCACACGGTTCGGTTTACGTGTTCGTATGCGACCGCTTACAGCTGATCCAGCCTGTGTCTTTTTTTTTTTTTTTTTTTTTAAGCCAGAAGGAAAATGTGACTTCAGCCAAAGCAAACTCATTAGATTTTGTCGTAACAACAACAACTACCAAACAAGCCCAGTTCTGGCAAATACAGTCTGGCCTTATTAAAGAAGGTGTGGCAGTTTAATTACCATGGAACTGCTGCTCATCTGTGATTTCCCACAAGTAAAGGGATGAAAAAAGACACTGTTTATCTGAAAGTCATTTTTTATTATTCATTGCAAACACAAAATCCGACACACAAGAACCTAATAATCTTAACTCTTAAATCTTTAACTATTCCAAAAGTTAGATGAATTTAGGTTGAACTGAAAAGGTTACACAAGGTTAAGTAAATATCGTCGATCGGTCAGATATCACAACCTGTTAGACGTCCACACAGGTGACATTTTTAAGAGTATGTCGTTTTGTTCTTGCATATTCAAGTAGTTAGAAAGCATTATTATGCAGTTTAGATTACTCTCAGTAACTCATGGAGGCCTGATCCTGACAGTTTTCCTCCAGTCGGTGGCAGATGTTACTTCCTGAGGCCCCTCTTGCTCCTCGTACCTTTTGAACTGAGAAATAAAGTCACAGTCAGCAGAGATTCGTCATATCAGCCGACACACAACATATCAGACTGGTGGTCGCCTGCGCTGCCTTGAGAATTATATGTGTTCCTGAGAAAGCTGATTAATTCCACTGATGCAAATAATGCGCTCTCTGTTGCTGCATTTGAAATTTAAATTATTTTAGGGAAATTCCTGACCCAGAAAGGCCATAGTACACACTAAACATTTAGACTGAATGTAATTTACTGAAACGATTTATGCTAATAGCTATTATTATTAACCTTTAATTAACCAGGAGAAACACAGTTACAAAAACCAAAAAATGTAATTTATAAGCAAGTTATGAGAAAAAACAAATGCTTGTTGTGGAGTCGGCCTCAGGAACTCGCAGTTTGGACTTAAAAGCGCTCAATGAGATTAACTAATTTCCAGTCTTTCTGCAACATATTCCATGTAAAATGTGCAGAGTAACAAAGGCCTTTTTACCCAGTTCAGTATGAACATATGGAACAGAAAGCAACAGATTATGTTGTGAACAGAGAAACTTTTCTGTGCAGTTAAGGAGCAAATGTAGGAGGGCAGTAGTCCAAGTATCGCCAACAGGAGGGTTAATGTTGGAAAAAACCTGCTTTTCTTTCAAAAGTAAGGACATTTCTAAGTGGCCCCAAACTTTTGAACAATAGTGTGCATAAAGGATTATCTTGGCTCATCCCAGATGTCAAACCCATCGTTGGTTACCACCACTCCACACCAGCAGCTCAGATACTGGAGCTTCTGAAAGCTTTTCATAGCTGTCCTATGTTGTCAGCGGATTTGCTCCAAATGTTCGACTGCTATCTTTGTCCACTGTTGCTGCACAGGTTTGGCCTCTGCAACTGATCAATGTTAGGTGGTGCAGAGACAAATTAGGGTTTTTTGCACGTCTGACAATTTATTTCTGCCAACAAGACTTTTGTGTGAATTTTGGATCAACTTTGAAAATAAACCCAGGCATTATTTCTGCTGTTCTGCTGTTATATCACTCCTAACTTGCAGTCAATGACATATTTTGTAAGAAAACCAGCGTTGGATTGTGTTAAAGTTGTGTTTATGACCTCAGTCTTTGCTGTAGTACACTGTAGTGTCTCATGATATCTCACAGCCCATGTTTTCTTTGAGACTGAGCACATTTTGTTCAGATACCCCAGCCTGCCCTTTGTTAAAACGCCTCTTGCCTGTTCGCTCTGTTTTGTTGTCCCTGTCCTGTTTGGCTGGATGTAGTCAGGTAACCTTAGCCCTGCTTTGAGGCAGCTGGCTGATGTAGCGTCCAACAAATGGAGACCAGGGAAAAGGGGAAGTTGAAACGAGAGGAAGGTGGAAACTTGATGAGAACATGTACATGAGGGTAGACTCAGTGTAAACAGGGATTCAGTGATTCTTATTATGCTTACTTACTGACTGACTTCCTGCTTTTCCTCACTTACTTTGTTCTGGTTTTGTACGTATTTTAGTTAAGGGGTTGTTATTATACTGAAAAAAAAGTATGAGAAAGCACCGAATAAAATCATAATATGTGACAGAATATACTCACATTTTCTGATGGTCAGTGACCCGATTCCTCAGCACAGTGATCTGTGCAAAGATTAGATTAAAAATTAAATGACTTTTTGGAATTTGTGTTATCATATAAAAAATGATTATACCTTCATTAAGACTGTGCAATTTTCTTGAAAAAAAAAAAGAAAAGCAGTCTTTGTCTGTGGTGAGCTTGGCTGAAGTAGTGACGTATTTTAGCAGTTAGCGGTTAGCATTAGCATGTAGCGCTAGCAAGTTTGGTGAGCTAGCTTGTATAGTTTCTTTGTCAGTGGTAAGTTTGCTTTGGACATGGTAGTAGTCTGGCTAGCATTAGCATTTAGAGGGGTTTAGGGAGTTGATAAGTATAGTTTGTCACTTTTAGAAGTTGGCACTAGGTATTCAGCATCTTGCGCTAGCTAACTGGGAGCATCAGCACTGGTCGCTACCTGGAGCATCTCCTAAACGGGATAAATCTGGGTCTGTTGAGTGTGGCAGGGCTGTTTGGATTGTGTAGGAGCAGCTAGTATTAGCATTTAGAGTTAGCCGTAGCAGGTTTGGAGAGTTTATACATATAGTTTCTTTCTCTGTCTGTGGTGAGCTTGGCTGAAGTAGTGAAGTATTTTAGCAGTTAGCGGTTAGCATTAGCATGCAGCACTAGCAAGTTTGATGAGTTGGCTTGTAGAGTTTCTTTGTCAGTGGTAAGTTTGCTTTGGACATGGTAGTAGTCTTGTAGCTAGCATTAGTATTTAGACCGCCTAGCCTCCTGGAGGTTGTGGGACTAAATAGGTGAAACACCGTTGAAGGGAGGTTTCCACCTGATGACCCCCAGAGATGTGCTAGTAATCGCTGCTTACTGGTGTGTATAGTGATGGTCAGGGATCCTAAATCCTTCACTGAGTACACATCCTTTGCTTGGAGCACAAGTGTCTTGTGTTTAAATTAACTAATTAAAACTGCAATTTTCTTGAAAAACTTTACAGATTGTAATAATTGCAATGCGTTAAAGCAATATGAGATCGCCAGAGCTAGCCTTTGCTAAAGCTAAATTTATATCGTTCAAAAGTTTGGGGTCACTTAAAAATGTCCTTATTTATGAAAGAAAGGCAGTTTTTTCAATAAAGATAACATTAAATGAATGATAAATACAGTCTAGACATTGTTAATGTGGTAAATGACTATTCTAGCTGGAAATGTTTAATGGAATATCTCCATAGGGGTACAGAGGAACATTTCCAGCAACCATCACTCCTGTGTTCTAACGCTACATTGTGTTAGCTAATGGTGTTGAAAGGCTAATTGATGATTAGAAAACCCTTGTGTAGTTATATTAGCACATGAATAAAAGTGTGAGTTTTCATGGAAAACATGAAATTGCCTGGGTGACCCCAAAGTTTTGAACGGTAGTGTATATTTACCAACTTTTTCATGTCATACAACATAACTTTGATGATCTTACATGCTAACCATACGCTGCATCTCCGCTTCAACTCTTGTGGAATTCCTGTGGCTCAATGTGGTAAAAATACCACATCATAAAATACACGTTGCATTGTTAGCTAAGATTTTTGCACAAGATTGTTATCAAAAGCAGCTGCAAGAACAGATTTTCTTTGAAGATGCTAAGTATTTTTCTAAATCCTTATGTAAAGCTTTAAAAAGAATACAATCAAATATTGATTTTACGACTGATCTTGAACAGTTTTTTTAGTCTCAACAAATCTTGCGTCTGTCTTTGCTGTCGCTGCAGTTACTTCATTCTGCTTTCATAGGGCAGTCTAGTTTAGACTATTAAACTTGATCCATTTATTATCTTGGCTGATTTCCACGTATGACAACTGAGTCACATCTTGAATGAAGTGTGGGTAAGCGTTCCCATAAACCACTCCATCATGTTGTCTTTGTGTTTTGGCCTGCGTCCTAGAACCTGTCCGTCAGAAGGTAAGTTGCCGATGTGACATGACGAGAATTTCATTATGGTTTACCTCATACTTCTGCTTCGTGAACTTATCCTGAAGGTCAAACTTCTCTGCCTCTAGCTGGCGCATCCATTCCCACATTTCCTTAGCTTTCTCCCTGTATCAGCAGAGACAACAGAGTTAAGGCAGTTTATAATGTTCACATGGGATTTTATCTGAAATAACAATGGAAGAGTGAGCAGTAATTATGAATTTAGTCACTCATTGTGTCCTTTTACTTGAGTTTTTCCTCTTTCAGGTGATCAATGTTTAGCTCCTTGCGTCGATCGTTGAGGATCTTCCTCTTCTTTTCTCTCTCTGTTTGTCTTTTTGCCCCAGTCTGCGTCTGTATGGGGGAATAGTGGACATGAGGTGATGCATTAATACATACAATCAAACCGGTGTTTTAACCCCTGTGTCGTCCTGTGGGTCAAAATGGACTCGTTTTAAAGTTTGAAAATGTGGAAAAAATATGTATTTTCACAGTGAAACTTCTGATGTCCACATTTTCAACATTTTTTGGGAAATTTTTGAACATTTTTGGTAGAAAAAAGAAATGTGAAAAATGTTTCTTAAGAACATTCACATAAAAATCAACCAAAATCCAGCAAATTTTGCTGGATTTTGGTTGATTTGTATGTGAATGTTCTTAAAGAAAATATTAGAAGTTTTGTTGGTATATATGTAATCACTTTAGATATTTTTAGGATTTTTTTTTGAAGATTTTTACTCATTTTTTTGAAAATATTTACAACATTTGGGGATTCTTTTTAAAACAAAACTTTTAAGAAATTATTGGAATTTTCTTCCTGAAGGTTTTGCAAATTTTTAGAAATTTGCAGAATTTTTTTGCAGAATTTTTGGATTTTTTTCAGACAAGGAAACAATATTTTTTGGTGCCTGTAAATGAGGACAACAGGAGGGTTAATAATTCATCACCTTGTATCCAGTGAAGCTCAGGTTGGACAGGATCATCTTCTTCCTTGCATCATCATCTGCTTTCTTCTTGGCTTCTTCTTCTTCTTTTCTTGTTTTCTCTTCCTGGTGGGAAAAAAAAATTACATCGCCTTTGATCACACTCCTCATGTTTTGATGGCATGAACTTGTTTAAGCTGAATTTAAATTTAATTCATAGAGACAGTGTGTTAGCCTGAAGCAGGAATATCAGTCGGTCGATCAAAGTTTATTTCTAGAGCCCTATGTGACAGCCCAAAGGGTGACCAACGTACTTTAGAGTGCAAACAAGAGGATAACTTAAAAACAACACGGTTACTTAAAACAGAGACAGCAGCAAAATATACAATAAAAATAATCAGCAATAAAACAGAACTAAAATATACACCTAAAAGTAATAAAATGCAGCTAGGTATTAGAAGCCGTTTTAAACGGGAAGGTTTTGAGTTTTGATTTAACCCTCGTGTCGTCCTGCGGGTCAAATTGACCCGTTTTAAAGTCTCAAAATGTGGAAAAAAAAACAATTTCACAGTGAAAACTTCCACATTTTCAACATTTTTTGGGAATTTTTTTTTACATTTTTTGTTGGAAAAAAAAGAAATATTAAAAAAATGTTTCTTTAAGTACATTCGGGAAAAAATCAACCAAAATCCAGCGAATTTCACTGGATTTTGGTTGATTTTTTTCCGAATGTTCTTAAGGATAATATTGGAAGTTTTACTGATAAATACGTAATAACTTTAGATATTTTTAGGATTTTTTTGAAGATTTTTATTCATTTTTTTGAAAATAATTACATTTAAAAATATATATATATTTCTTGCCAAATTTGGGGATTTTTTAAAAAAAAATAAAAGTTTTGGGAAAGGGAAACTTTTAAGGAATTTTTGGAATTTTCTTCCTGAAGATTTTGCAAATTTTGGTAAATTTGGGGATTTTTTTGCTGAATTTTTGGATTTTTTCAGAGAAAGGATCGATATGTTTTGGTTCCCGTAAATGAGGACAACAGGAGGGTTAAAAATACTTATGTCAGTGATGGTGCACATGTCGGGGTGCAGCTGCAGAGAACGCCCATCACCCCAGTGTTTAAATTTAGACCTCAGTACTTCAAGCAGCTGCTGATTGGATGACCTCAGAGCTCTTTTTTGGTCCCTTAAAGTTAAAAAGCTGAGATAAATAAGGTGGAAGACCATTAAGAGCTTTAAAAACAAACAATAAAAGTTTAAAAATAATTCTGGACTGGACTGGAAGCCAGTGGAGAGTAAAGGACTGGGGTGATGAGCTCACGTCTGGGGGTGTTTGTTAAAGGACGCTGCAGCATTTTGCACAAGTTATTTTTTCTATATTTGTATATATACACATGAACAAAATTGTTGGTACCCCTCGGTTAATGAAAGAAAAACCCACAATGGTGACAGAAATAATTTGAATCTGACAAAAGTAATAATAAATAAAAATTCTATGAAAATTAACCAATGAAAATCAGACATTGCTTTTGAACTGTGGTTCAACAGAATTTTTTTATTTTTTTTTTAAACTCATGAAACAGGCCTGGACAAAAATGATGCTACCCCTAGAAAAGACTGAAAATAATGTGACCATAGGGACATGTTCAAGGTGTGTCCTCTAATTAGCATCACAGGTGTCTACAAACTTGTAATCAGCCAGTCGGCCTATTTATAGGGTTACAGTAGTCACTGTGCTGTTTGGTGACATGGTGTGTACCACACTAAACATGGACCAGAGGAAGCCAAGGAGAGAGTTGTCTCAGGAGATTAGAAAGGAAATTATAGACAAGCATGTTAAAGGTAGGCTTAACCAAAGAGCATCCGATGGAATTAAACTTTTTCTAATATAATAATATGTAAATATATTGTGTTGTCACTGAAAAGTGTTCATATCGTCAAGGAGAATCTCCTGAACAGACCCTTTTTGCGAGGTTTCACACAAACAAATCAAATCACATATCAGTGTTGGTTGTCACACAGTGGCTTCCTGTTGGTCTGTAAGGGAAGAAGTGTTGTCTAAAGCTGGAGCTGAATGACCTTCAGGCTCACAGTGTTACATAGATGACCATCTCCTGGCAGTGCTGATGGACATGGGAGGCAGGCAGGCGTGGACATGTTTCTGTTTCACAGTTTAGAGAAGCTGCTTTAGATTATCACTGCAGATAACTTCTATGTGGACTCCACCCGAGTCACAAAGACGCAACGAATGGATTTATCAGAGATTTTAGATTGTTTTTGATGATTGCATTTTTTTAGTTTATTATGAATGGTTTATCAGATAAAGAGAAAAGAGTTACAGAATAATATAGCACCTAATAAAGTCTAAGGAAGGCAGGAGTTCTGTCTGAGGTGCCGATTGTGGATAATAGAAAAGGAAAATGAAGGTTGCAGTCGGCTGATGGATGACTGGGAGATGCCAATGTAAAGTTGCGTTGCGTCTGGGTTTTCCCTCTTCAGAGGGCAGAAAGACTGCATTTAATCAGTGTTTCAATACATCTTATTCTAACTGTTATCTTTCCTAAAGTAGAGGTTTATTATCACTATTATTGTGTAGCAAGAGATTGTGCTTGTATATCCTAAGAAAGTAGCAGAAATGTGCAGAAAGTAGCTGTAAATGCATTTTTTGAAGGGAAACTAGAGCGCATATGAAAGCTGATGTTTTTCTGAGATCAACCAGTAGCACAGTTTTAATTTCTCATTGTGTGCGTTTTAGTCCACTGTGACTGTCATAAATCACCCTCAGACACTCTTTATACTCTGGTGGTGTACAATTTGAAAATATAAACAAAGGTGATGTTTCACTTTTTCTGATGTTGGGATCATTTTAAGAGAAGTTGAAAAAGGTTATTTAGGGTTTTTTTCTCTGCTGTTAAACATAGTGGCCGGGTCATTTTTGACTCTAAGACAACACAAGAGTTTAAAAAAGGCTTGACTTTGGCTAAAAGACGCAACTGAAAGAAACTTGCTCTGACAACTGTGTCAAACTGTTTGTTAAATTTCAAGTCTGTGTCAAATATCACCCCAAGATTTTCGACCGGCGGTCTCGAAGTCATTGAACCCAAACTTTATCTATCAGTATGAGTACCCCCAAACACAATGCAGTCAGTTTTGTCCTCATTTACAAGTAAAAAGTTGGACTCTTTAATGTCCCTAATACAGCTAGTTACGCTACTTAGTGCCTCACTTTCTGTTGGTTGCGCTGGTCGATAAATCTGAATGTCGTCTGCGTATCAGTGGAAAGACATTAGGTTTTGCTATAATTGACCCAGTTGACTACAAAATGATGAGGTAATTACTTACTGTAAACATTTTAAGCCTTTTTCTATGACCTGCAGTATCAGGAAACGTCTGTGAACTCGTTATGATCCATGAATGTCATCTTTACTTACAGCTAATCTGTTCTGCCGTTCTCTTTCTCTCTCTGCTCTGATCTTCATCTGCTCTGCTCTCTCAGACCTGCGTTTCTCCTGATACAGGAACAGAGAAAAACATTTTACAGACCAAAAGAATTACAGATTACACAAAGACAACCTTTATTCCAAACTACACATGCTATTTGACAGCAGGAATGAACGTACAATACGATCTGTGAGGTTCAGAAGCTCTTCTTCCTCCTTCTTTCGCTTCTCAAAGTGAGCTTCGATCAGACTCTGGAGCTCTATGAGGTCCTTTTCCATTCGTTTCCTGTGAATGTCCTGAAAATTTGGAGGAAAAAACAGCCTGAATGTGAGCTGACATGCTATCCAAACCCAGACAGCTTGTGTCTGTAACTTGGATCAGTCCTGAGATGAACTCACATCAAAGTCCACTTTTTCACCATCTGGGATCTTGGGAGCTGCCAAACCGGCCATGAATCCAGCCCTGAGGACGATGGGAAAAACTCTCTCACTGTGAATTCTTTTGTTTTTGACTTCTACTAATATTTTTATAACTTTGTGCTTACTTTTGCTTGGGCTTTGCGTCTTCTGTGTTTCCATAATAAGAAAAAAACAAAGTAAAATCCTCAGTTAATGAGATGACTCAGAGGAAAAAAAACAAGCACTTTATGCATGAAAAGGCCCTGCGAGCAACATTTTTCTTCTGAAAGGCATAATCTGTGTAAACAAGCTGTCCATACCTCCTTCATTATCTTCTCCAGCATCTGGTGAAAGATCAGATGGTCAGAACAAAACAACAAAGACGCAGAAAAGATGCAGAGAGATGAGGCTGTCATGTGGTGATAGATGATGTTCTTAACCCTGGAACACCCAAATATAGAAAAAAACTCATGGAAAAATAATGAATTCATTAAGCTCATATATAGATATATATATTCTCTTTTTATTGCATCATTTTTTCTATATTTGATGATGACATATTTTGCAACAGTGGGTTTTATAGGGTTAACAGCTTCTATGGAGAAAAACCCAACGTAGGCTTGAGCAAAGAGCATCCGATGGAATTAAACTTTTTCTAATATAATAATATGTAAATATATTGTGTTGTCACTGAAAAGTGTTCATATCGTCAAGGAGAATCTCCTGAACAGACCCTTTTTGCGAGGTTTCACACAAACAAATCAAATCACATATCAGTGTTGGTTGTCACACAGTGGCTTCCTGTTGGTCTGTAAGGGAAGAAGTGTTGTCTAAAGCTGGAGCTGAATGACCTTCAGGCTCACAGTGTTACATAGATGACCATCTCCTGGCAGTGCTGATGGACATGGGAGGCAGGCAGGCGTGGACATGTTTCTGTTTCACAGTTTGGAGAAGCTGCTTTAGATTATCACTGCAGATAACTTCTATGTGGACTCCACCCGAGTCACAAAGATGCAACGAATGGATTTATCAGGGTTTTTAGATTGTTTTTGATGATTGCATTTTTTTAGTCGATTATTTTGATTAGTTTGTCAGATAAAGAGAAAAGAGTTACAGAATAATATAGCACCAAATAAAGTCTAAGGAAGGCAGGAGTTCTGTCTGATTTGTGGATATTACGTCCAGAAAAAAGAAAATGAAGGAGAAAAAAATTGGTTTAAATGAGGGGAGTCAAACTCATTTTAGTTCAGGTTCCACACTCAGCTCAATTTGATCTCCAGTGACCAGTGAAATCATAGCATAATAGCAGCATAATAACCTATAATAAATAACCACAACTCCTAATGTTTCCTTTGTTTTAGTGCAAAAATGTATGTTCTGAAAATGTTCACATTTAAGGAATTATCTTTTTACTAAACATTATGAACAACGTGAAGTTTCTAAAGAAAAATAAGTTCAATTTAGTATCTATAAAGGAACACAACATTTAGTCACAGCTATCTGGATCTAAACCATATAGTATTTTACTTTAAAAAAAAAAGACCAAAAAAACCCAACAAAAACAAGACAAAATACTACAAAAATGAGACACAAAGTGACAAAAAAAATGGACAAACGACACAAGCGAGACAAAAAACAATGAAAAAAAGCAAAACACAAAGTGACAAAAATAAGACAAAAAACACAAGTAAGACAAAAAGGAAACACAAAATGACAAAAACGAGAGAAACGACAAAAATCTGACAAAAAGCAAGACAAAATATAACAAAAGAGAGGCACAAAACAACAAAAGAACAATAAACAATCTAGTATTTTACTTGATGATCAAAAAAACTTGTCATGGTCTAGAAATTATTTTAAATTTATTGTTTTACTAATTTATAATCTGCAGTTAATGTCTTCTCTGTAATTTTTGCACTTTGAGCGCCAGATTAGACCCTCTGGAGGACCGCTTTTGGCCCGCGGGCCGCATGTTTAACACCCCTGCTTTAAATCTTTCATACTTGATCTTTAATTAACCCTCATGTCGTCCTGTGGGTCAAAACTGACCCGTTTTAAAGTTTGAAAATGTGGAGAAAAAAAGTATTTTCACAGTGAAACTTCTGATGTCCACATTTTCAGCATTTTTGGGAAATCTTTGAATGTTTTTGGGGAAAAAAGAAATGTTAAAAACATTTCTTAAGAACATTCACATAAAAATCTTTTTATGTGAATGTTAAAGAAAATAGAAGTTTTACTGATATATATGTAATCACTTTAGATATTTTTATGTTTTTTTGGAAGATTTTTACTAATTTTTGGAAAATATTTACAAGAATTTTCTTGCCAAATTTAGGGGATTTTTTTAAAAAAATAAAACTTTTAAGGGAAACTTTTAAGGAATTACTGGAATTTTCTTCCTGAAGGTTTTGCAAATTTCCAGAAATTTGGGGAATTTTTTTGCTGAATTTTTGGATTTTTTTCAGACAAGGAAACAATATTTTTTTTGAGCCTGTAAATGAGGACGACAGGAGGGTTAAGGTGTTAAATGCACCTTCAGACATTGTACAGCTCCACCATAAAACTGCATTTACATTGTAGAAGTAGTATTACAAGTGTATATATATTATCACTATATATCTTTAAATGTAATTAATTTAGCTCCATTTATGAAACAGTTACATCATCAGAAAAATGATTTGCCTGGACTGTTTTTCTCTGCTTGTGAGGAGTTGACATTTTCATGTGACGGCATGTAAACATGTAAAATCATAACTACTGTCATCACACGACATGCTTGCAAACATATTAGCATAAGCAGTACTACCTTTCACCTCCTCCTCCTCCTCCTCTTTCTCCTCCTCCTCCTCCTCTTTCTCCTCCTCCTCCTCCTCCTCCTCTACCTCCTCTTCCTCCTCCTCTACTTCCTCTTCCTCCTCCTCTACCTCCTCTTCCTCCTCCTCTCCTTCTGTGCAAAGCAAGCATGTAGAGTTAGTGAGCAGATCAAAGTTACACTTCATGCAAGCAAAGAGAAGGTCTCATTTGCATTTTATTTGTGTTCTACCCAGTGGTCACCGTGGCCTTTTCCTCATGTTACACTTCTGTCAGCACAAGTTTTATCCATTTATTCTGCTGTGGAAAGAGTAACTGGTAATATATATATATAATATATTTCCACAGTGAAACTTCTGATGTCCACATTTTCAACATTTTTTGAAAATCTTTGAACATTTTTTGATGGAAAAAAGCATTCTTAAAAAAATGTCTCGTAAGAACATTCACATAAAAATCAACCAAAATCCAGTGAATTTTGCAGGATTTTGGTTGATTTTTATGTGAATGTTCTTAAAGACAATATTAGGTTTTACTGATATACATGTAATCACTTTAGATATTTGTAGGATTTATTTGGGAAGATTTTAACTCATTTTTTGAAAATATTAAATATTTTAATATTAATATTAAAATAAGATTTTTTTTAAATAAGAATTTTCTAGCCAAATTTGGGGGATTTTTTATAAAAAATAAAAATTTTAAGGAATTGTTGGAATTTTCTTCCTGAAGGTTTTGCAAATTTTCAGAAATTTTTTTTTTTTCAGACAAGAAAACTGTATTTTTTGGTGCCCATAAATGAAGACAACAGGAGGTTTAACATCCTGAACACTCCTCTCGTCCTGCGGGTCAAAATTGACCCATTTTAAAGTTTGAAAATGTGGAAAAAAAAAACTATATTTTCACAGTGAAGCTTCTGATGTCCACATTTTCAACATTTTTGGGAAATGAACATTTTTTGGTGGAAAAAAAGAAATGTTAAAAATGTTTCTTAAGAATATTCACAAAAAAATGTTGTTAAAGAAAATATTAGAAATTTTACTGATACATGTGTAATTACTTTAGATATTTTTAAGATTTTTTTGGAAGATTTTTACTCATTTTTAAAAAATATTTACAAGAATTTTCTTGCCAAATGTGGGAGATTTTTTTTTAAATAAAACTTTTAAGGGAAACTTTTAAGGAATTACTAATAATAGTATAATTATTTTTTTCCTGAAGGTTTTGCAAATTTTCAGAAATTTGGGGAATTTTTTTGGTGAATTTTTGGATTTTTTTTCAGACAAGGAAACAATATTTTTTGGTGCCCGTAAATGAAGACAACAGGAGGGTTAATGAAAATAAGAGCAAGTCTGTCAGACTGTTAGAGTCAGAAACGACTGAAGTAGTGAAGTGATTTTTGTCTCCAACTTTCCCACAGTTCCTTTCATCTCTTTGCTGTTTTCCAACGACTTTAAATGCTGTGTTTTTAAACCTTCAGTGGGCCTCTGTGGGGAAGAAATAACACCGAACCTTTAGTCCCTTTGGCCATAGAGGGAAATTCAACCTCTTTCCCTGCAAACAAGGTAAGCCGAGCTGCATTCAGGAGGACCCCCGACAGGCATAAAAATGAAAGTGGGTATTGTCCTGTCGCTGCTGTCTTCCCCAAGGTCCTCCACTGAGAACATAAGCTGACCTACATTGCTCGACTGTAGCCCACGTAGACGGAGACAGGTGCTGCCAGAGCTGCACAGTGGACAGAAATAGACGTACGACCCTTTATCTCTTTGATGGCGACCCGCTGGACCATTTGAATCTAAAGGACAGATCCGCTGGGATGTTTAAACGAGGTGGACGGTCTCCAGTCTCAGGCCGGGAGGACCGACCGAGAGGACAGAGGTCAACCTGGCAGAGAAGCTGAAGGACAGCAGCTGCCTCTACAGCAGCCCCAACGCCAAAAATACAGCAAGCCGTGGTGAAACCAGCAGCTCAGCAGAGGCAACGTTGAGTAGCTAAGAACATTTAACCCTCCTGTTGTCCTCATTGACCGACACCAAAAAATATTGTTTCTTTGTCTGAAAAAAAAAAATCCAAAAATTCAGCAAAAAAATTCCCCAAATTTCTGAAAATATTGTAAATATTTTCAAAAAATGAATAAAAATCTTCCAAAAAAAATCCTAAAAATATCTAAAGTGATTACATATATATCAGTAAAACTTCCAATATTTGCTTTAAGAACATTCACATAAAAATTAACCAAAATCCAGCAAAATTCGCTGGATTTTGGTTGATTGTTTGTGGATGTTCCTAAAGACACATTGGTTTTTTTAGCATTTATTTTACTTCCACCAAAAAATGTTCAAAAATTTCCCAAAAATGTTGAAAATGTGGACTCAGAAGTTTCACTGTGAAAATATTTTATTTTTTTCCACGTTTTCAAACTTTGAATTTGCAAAACCTTCAGGAAGAAAATTCCAATAATTCCTTAAAAGTTTCCCTTAAAAGTTTTATTTAAAAAAAATAAATAAATAAAAAAAAATCCCCCAAATTTGGCAAGAAAATTCTTGTAAATATTTTCAAGAAATGAGTAAAAATCTTCCAAGAAAATCCTAAAAATATCTAAAGTGATTACATATTTATCAGTAAAACTTCTAATATTTTCTTAAAGAACATTCACATAAAAAGATGTTTTGTGAATATTCTTAAGAAACATTTTTAACATTTCTTTTTTCCACCAAAAAATGTTCAAAGATTTCCCAAAAATGTTGAAAATGTGGACATTAGAAGTTTCACTGAAAATATTTTATTTTTTTCCACATTTTCAAACTTTAAAACGGGTCATTTTGACCTGCAGGACGACACGAGGTTTAAATGCAAGGCTCAAGCGTGCAAAGCAGGTTGCAAAGTGTCAGAGAAAAGCTCGGCTAGTCGCTACAGGTTGATGCCTTTAGAAGCCTTCAGAGATATTGTTTGTGTTTGAGTACATACCAACAATATCTTCCTCTCCTTCACACCACATAGAGAGGCAGACAGCAGAGGATTACAATGACCTTCACAATAACGGCGTGGCTTTTCTGGTCTATATTCATGCAGCATAATCACGACAAACGTGCATTTTTTTTACATTTTCTGTCTGTTTGAAGCTGGCGTGCAGCATCACAGCCAGTAAACTACAGGGTTATTCAAAAAGAATGAACCGATTTCATTACACAATATTTTAATAAGGAAAAGCAATAGAAAACTGCAGCCAAGTCACAAGTATTCTACTCACAATCAACTTTTATTTGATGTTTAAGGTCATCGAATGACATCGAGTAACAGCAGCAATCAGCTCAGTGGATCATGTTGGCCACATTGAACACTTGTAAGACAGGAAATAATACAGTCCTGCTCACCATTGTTGGCACCCAGGAAATTTAAAAGTGAATCTATGGAAGCAGCTTTAGTCTACAGACAACTCATACTGAGCAGCAAATGATAAAACTACAATTTTAAAAAAAGCAATAGGAGGAAAAAAAGTAGAGAAATTGAACGCTTGCACTGTGACATTGGAATTGGCACCCATTAAACCAGTGTGGGGAAAAAACCCATTTTGACTGAGCTGTGATTAATCAGAAATTAGAATCACGTGATGATAAACTGTCAGTGCCCACATGACATGAATTAGCCAATAAATGATGACTTCAATGTTTTAAAAAGCCATGTGTTATTCCCTGTTTCTTCCAGAGGGTATAAGTCCATCTCCAAGGACCTTGGTGTCCCTGTTTTAACAGAAGTTTGCTAAACATGGAGCTCTGAACAACCTGCCTGGACGTGGGGGGAAGAGGAAAACTGATGAGCAAAGTCTTACAAGGTTGGTGCAAACTGTGACCTGGAATAATCTGGGATAATGGCTTCAACAAACTCTGATCATATGAATTTGGTGCATTTCCATTTTTTTCTGGATATATTGTACAGATTATGCAAAAAACGACCAGTAGTGGTGACCAGGACTGTAGCGGATTGTGAGTAGAATACTTGTGACTTGGCTGGAGTGTTCTATTGATTTTCCTTATTAAAATATTGCATAATGAAATCGGTTCATTCTTTTTGAATAACAATATGTTGCAGTAAAAGACTTAAGAGAAGACTTATCTGGTCCAGAACCAAAACCGACTTACGTTGTCCCCTGAAAGCAAAAAAAAAAGACATTTCATGAAGTTATTTCCATCTGTCTGCTGCTCATGTTGTCAACCTCACTCTTCTCTCTACATCAGGGGTGTCAAACTCATTCTAGTTCAGGTCCACATTCAACACAATTTGATCTCCAGTGACCAGTAAAATCACAGCATAATAACCTATAAATAACCACAACTCCTAATGTTTCCTTTGTTTTAGTGCAAAAAAGTTCACATTTAAGGAATTATCTTTTGACAAAACATCATGAACAACCTGAAATTTCTAAAGAAAAATAAGTTCAGTTTAAAACTTTATGCCTCAGTTTATCATTTACACATTAAAACGTACAGATCACAGTTTATCTACAAAGGAACACAACACTTAGTAACAGGTACCTGGAGCTGAATGGTACAGTATTTTACTTTAAAAAAGACAAAAAAACAACAAAAACAAGACAAAATATTACAGAAATGAGACACAAAGCGACAAAAAAATTAACAAATGACACAATCGAGACAAAAAAAGAGACAAAAACAAATAAAGCGAAACACAAAGTGACAAAAATTAGGCAAAAAAACACAAGCGAGACAAAAAAGAAACACAAAATGACAAAAATGAGACAAAATAATGCATAAAGCGAAACACAAAGTGACCCAATTAAGATAAAAAACAAGCGAGACAAAGAGGAAACACAAAACGGCAAAAATGAGAAAAAAAATGACAAAAATATGAGATAAACGACAAAACTCAGACAAAAACCAACAAAAACAAGACAAAATATTACAAAAATGAGAAACAAAATCACAAAAACAAGAAACAAAATGACAAAAAAATAGACTAACAACACAAGCGAGACAAAAAAACACAAAAAGATTAAAACGATACACAAAACAACGAAAATAGCAAAACACAAAATGACAAAAATAAGACAATAAACACAAGCGAGACAAAAAGGAAACACAAAACAACAAAAACATGAGACACAAAATGACAAAAACGAGAAACGACAAAAATCTGACACAAAACAACAAAAACATGACAAAATATTACAAAAGAGAGGCACAAAACGACAAAAGAGCATTCTAGTATTTTGCTTTATGATCAAAAAAACTTGTCATGGTCTAAAAATTATTTTAAATTTATAGTTTTACTAATTTACAATCTGCAGTTAATGTCTTCTCTGTAATTTTTACACTTTAAGGGCCGGATTGGACCCTCTGGAGGGCCGGTTTTGGCCCGCGGACCGCATGTTTGACACCCCTGATCTAAGGAATGAATCATGTACTCACTCATGCGTGGCATCTTCTGTGTCTGACATGTTTAGGATGCAGCGACTCTACAGGTAAATTCAAAACAGAGAAGAAGATTTTATGTTTCTGTATCTGCAACAGCCTGAGATAATACACTGTAAAACAAAAAATGTTTTTACGGTAAAATTCCGGCCAGACTGCTACCGTAAAATTACAGTAAAACATTTTCTACATTTACGGTAAAGAAATGTATTGATATTGTTGATTTTAGGGTTTAAAAACATGCTTCGTTCCATATTTTACTGTAAAATAAAAAGTTTTAACCTTTAAATTTTTAAAAAAAATACCATATAAAATAAAATTTGTGTAACATATTATAAATATTACAGCATTTTTCCATCATCAGCACAACATTCAGTGTATTTAACATTAAATATATGGATTTTTAGCAAATGTTGCAATAAAAGCCGTCATAAATATCAAAGCATATTTTCGTTATTAACACAAAAGTACATCAGTTTGATCGGTAACAAACTGTATTTTTACATTGCCATGTTACTTGTAAATATTGCAGCATGTTTCCATTACCAGTACAACAATATGTACATTTAACTGGGAAAAACTGTATTCTTTTCAAGAATTAAATGCAAAAATGACAGTATTGTTATACATATTATGGCATTTTTCCATTAAAAACTGTGCAGGAATCAGGAAATGTATTTTTTCAAGAGAAGAAAACCCCTAAAGAATACACTTTTCTCCTGATTAACCTGTTTACAGTGATTCAGTGTTATATAAACTACAGTTTACAGATTTTTACCGTCATGGTTTGACAGTTTTTCACCGTAAAATGTACAAACATTTTTTACAGTGTATAATAATAATGATAACAACCCCAGTTTGAACTCACACATCTGAAATGTGCAGCAGTGCTTTCAGCAGCATTATACGATCACAGAAGTTGCATTTAGTGGTTAAAAAGACGAGCATAAGAAGAGCAGAGACTTACCCTGACAGAGTGATGTGTGCTTGGGAAGAGTCTCAGTGGGGAATTGTTTGCTGTGTTCCTCTCAGTGGGCCATAAGCTTTTAAACCCAGGAGTGGATCACATGGCGGCAAGCTGCCCATATCTACAATGGGTGGGCACATACCTGCAAACAGATGGCAGATGGCATTAACTAGAATGGGAAAACATGCATTCTCCGTGGAGTTGCTTTGTCTATTTTTACCTTTGAAAACCTCGACCGAACGGCGCGGGATTATTGCTCTCAAAAGGTTTCAGCATCTCAGGTCTGCCAGACTGGAGGTATGATCTGAATAATCCTCGTAGACCTATTCCTGTGTTCACACAAAGACACAAAGGCATGGATGGAGGTTCTCTGATTTACTCCTGCATTCTCTTATGTCATCTTTTGACTCTTCGGATCAGTGTCACACTCTCAAACTTTACTTAACCCTCCTGTTGTCCTCATTTACAGGCACCAAAAAATATTGTTTCCTTATCTGAAAAAAATTCAAAAATTTAACAACAAAAAAAATCCTTTCGGAAGAAAATTCCAATAATTCCTTAAAAGTTTTCCTTAAAAATTTTGTTTAAAAAATAATAATCCCCCAAATTTGGCAAGAAAATCCTTGTAAATATTTTCAAAAAATGAGTAAAAATCCTCAAAAAAAATTCTAAAAATATCTAAAGTGATTACATATGTATCAGTAAATAAATATTTTCTTTAAGAACATTTGTGAAAACAACATTCGGGATTTTGGTTGTTTTTTTCCAAATGTTCTTAAAGAAACATTTTTTTTTTAGCATTTCTTTTTATTCCACCAAATAAATGTTCAAAAATTTCTCAAAAATGTTGAAAATGTGGAAGCTTTCCCTGTGAAAATATATGTTTTTTTCCCACATTTTCAAACTTTAAAACGGGTCAATTTTGACCCGCAGGACGACACGAGGGTGAAACGACTGCATTTTAGTCCTCAAACTGGATTTATTGTGCAGTCAAATCCTTATCATCAAGGAAGAGACTGAACTAAACTCCATCTGCAGCTTGCCTTTAGTCTTGAACTTCTCTCAGTCATCACAAGCAATAACATGTTATCTACAGCAGCCTTTGATACACCCAGCGTTGACTGTGATGTGTCAGACTCACAGGCAGGATTATGAGTCAGCAGAGGTTTACTTTGAGCTGAATGGAACTCAGTTTGTGGGACTGCTTAATACGAGGGTTCCCCGCCCCTCCAGCACAACTCTGGCTTTGTTTGCAGAGAAGTTAACATCTCAGGTCAGTCAAGAAGACCAGCTCATGTCGAGTGTTAAGTTTTATCGACGTGAATCCTGAGCTAAGTGCCGAGTCTTTGGGAAAAAGTGAAAAAAATAGGACTGACTCAGGATCAGCGGGACAGATGTGGAGAGAGTGGAGAGCTTCAAGTACCTGGGTGTTAACATCACCAGGACCTGACGTGGTCCTGTCACATCAACACCCTGCTGAAGAAAGCTCCACAGCGTCTCTACCACCTCAGACGCCTGAAGGGCTTTAAGCTCCTCTAAAGGTGTTCAGGAACTTCTACAGCTGCACCATGAGAGTGTTCTGTCTGGGAGTATCAGCACCTGGATGAGCAGCAGCCCCCAGCAGGACTTCTGGGCCCTGAGGAGGGAGGTCTGCTGGGCTGAGAACCATCAGAACCACCCTCCCCAACCTGCAGGACGTTTACAACAAACGCTGCAGCTTAAAGGCCACCCACCCCAGCCACAGACTGTTCTCTCTGCTGCCACCAGGGCAGCGTTAGCGCTGCCTGAAGACAAACAGAGGATGAGGAGGAGCTTCTTCCCACAGGCTGTCCTCCTGCTAAACCTGAAACAGTAACTAAATGGACAATCAACCTGCAACCTCTGTTCAATATTCAACATCCCGTTCACTTTCGCCTTGTACATATACATTACTGCACTACTTCACTGTGATTTATACATTTGTTTTGTTCATTTCTATCTATATATATGTATATGTGCATGTATATATGCATATATTTATGTGTGTGTGTATGTATGTATATATATATATATATATACATATTTTGTTATTGTTTTGTTTGGAACAGGTGCACAATGCATTTCACTATATAATTATACTATGTATAATTGTGTTTGTGACAGATAAATGTCTTGAATCTTGAATCAATGCTGGATTGAGGTTTTGTGACGTATTAAATGAATGCCGGAGGGACATCAGCAATTTTCTACATTTTTTTTTTATTTTAGAAAAAAAACATAAAATGCCAAAAATGCCTGCAGGCACCAAGGTCCTATTATTACATTATTCTATGGCTCTTATCAGGTTGTTTCCCCCTGAATAAATCCTTCCTTGTGCTGTATCTACTCTCAGATGTATGTTGCTTTGGGTAAAAGCTAAGCTGCTAAAGGAAATTGTAGAATTGTAAAGTCCTGGAGATGAAACTAAAGCCTAAACCTAAGGTGTTTTATCTGTGTGTCCATAGTTTTTGTGTCAGCTACTGGTAGATTTGGTCAACAGCGTGGACTTCTGGATGGTTTTATGTAGACGTAATTCCTCACAGACTCAGTGATACAGAACTGTACCTGCAGGCGTTGACTTTGTTCCAGTTCTATTTGCTGTGTACATAATTAGCACCAGGATGCCTTAAGTCTATAGCTTTGCTTTAGTTTGGTGCATATATAAACATACACGGGAATTAGTTTGTGTTTTGCATGATAAAAGATTCACACACTGTCAGCACGTCTTCGCCTCGTATGACAGAATACTGTAAAAAATGTTCTTACATTTTACAGTGAAAAACTGTCAAAGCATGACGGTAAAAATCTGTAAACTCTTTGATGCCGTTTATATAACACTGAATCACTGTGAACAGGTTAATTAGGAGAAAAGTGTGTTTTTAGATTTTTTTTTTACATTTCCCAACTCCTGCACAGTTTATAATGGAAAAATGCTGGAATATGTGTAATAATGCTGTCATTTTTGCATTTAATTCTTGAAAGGAATGCAGTTTTTCCCAGTTAAACGTACATGTTGTACTGGTAATGGAAACATGCTGCAATATTTATAACAAGTAACATGGCAATGTAAAACATACAGTTTGTTACTGGTAAAATTTATGTAGTTTTGTGTTAATAACAGACATATGCTTTCATATTTGACAGCTTTAACTGCAATTTTTGCTAAAAATACACATATTAAATGTTAAATACACTAAATGCTGTGCTATTAATTGGAAAATGCTGTAATATTTATGTAAATTTTCACATGTTTAAAGGTTAAAAGTTTTTGTTTTACAGTAAAATATGGAATGAAGCACGCTTTTAACCCTAAAGTCAACAATATCAAGACATTTCTTTACCGTAAATGTAGAAAATGTTTTACTGGAATTTTTTGGTAGCATTCTGGCAAACACAGCTGCCAGGACTTTACAGTAAAAACAATATTCTTTTTTTTTTTTTTTTTTTACAGTGTATACTATGTGTGTACCTGAAATATCAACACTAAAATAAATTCTGGGTGATTTTTTTCCATTTTCAAACACATTTTGTGCCAAATATTTGAACCGTCTTTGCTCGGATATGTGAGGAAAATCACAATATTTGATCTGGAGCTTGAAAACAAAAAGTCAAACAACCAATTTTCTTTGTTTTTAAGGAAGAAGGGCAAAGCAGTCATGAACCCGACACGCTTGATTCTTTTTTAGCTCATCAGTCGTCATTCTGGCACATCTTGCTTCTTGCGGGATAAAAGCTCATCTGACTGACATATAAATAGTGTTCAGAGCAGGTGATTCACTCAGAGGTCACACAACATTCACATGAACACACAAACTGCTCCACAGACACTCTAAAGTCGACACACAGAACACTTATTCATTCTGCTTTTGACTTTTACTTCTAAATGTTTACATTTGGTGTTGCTTTAAAAAATGTCCATGAGTGTTGAGTTAGGAAGTCAGCTAATGACAGAACTGACCTCTGATTGCCTTCCTGTGATTGAGTAAACTTTCTCCTCCTGGTTGTTTTGTTGTAAACTCCACCCGTCTGGCACCTGAGTCAACGAACACAAACAACAGAAACTCCTCAGGCTGAATTCCATTTAAACCTGCGTGGCAGCACTAGTCCACACACACATCTTCAGGTCAGTTTCCTTTATAAATAACAGACCTAACAATACATCTTACTACTTCTGGCAGTACAAAAACAATCCTTAGATTTATGTTTTTGTCTCTCATTGCCAGACTGACTCCAGCTGGTGGGAAAATCTTTCTCATCGTTGCTGTAAACTTCCTGTGAGCTGATGCTGCCACCTTGAGGCAGAACTGAAAATGTGCGTGGTTGGATTAAAGCCTGCATGCAGTCAGAGGGTCGGATGAAGCATCTGCTGGATCAGGTACGTCTCTGGAGCTTTGTGCATGTCATTTAAGTCACATTAGCGAAATACTCGTCTTCAGCTGTGATGATAAGCTATAAAATGAAAAACAAAATAAACCCACTTCCTACTGGTTATCCATTTAATAAATATTCAATTTTGCAAAAAAAAAAAAAAAACAAACACATAGATTTGCACATTGAATATCATGAGTATTTTGTAAAATTGGACATTTTGTCACCTGGAATAATTTAGGAAATCATCGCAATGACTCATAGATAGATAGATAGATAGATAGATAGATAGATAGATAGATAGATAGATACTTTATTAATCCTGAGGGAAATTCAAGATGATTCTTTGAGCATGTCCCTCTTTGCTACAATATACAAAATAAAAAAATACTGGACAATCAAACACAGAACTTAAAACTCCATCTCAAGAAGATCATATGCTGCTGGCCACCATGTATTAAAAAAATATTAAAACAGAATTTAAAAATGTAATTTACTCAAATAACCATACTTTGGTAACAAACATAACAAGAAAGTCACCCAGAGACTCAGTACTCTGCCAAAACTGCTTTTTTCCAACAGCCGATATGCTGATATTGTCCAACTCTCAATTTCCGATATCAACCGATACAGATATCTGTGGGCTGTTTAACTAATTTTAGGTAACTTCACATATCTCCTGCTGTGGAATTAACACATCATGCTCAATTTTATTGTGATGCCCCATTGGATGCATTCTCAAATGCAACAAGGCTTTCAAATGTAAACATTCTGTGCAAAATAAGAAAACTACTTCAACTTCAGTTGTGGAAAAAATGCCATATTTATGCCAAATATATATTTTAATGGTCTCAAACAATAGTTCACACTCTCTATCTCTCCTTTCCTCTGAGTCGATAAATGCTGTCGAAATCCAGGCATTATTTTATCGGTTTTCATGATAGACAAAAAAAATGATCACGACATTGACCGATATTACATTTTTATGCTGATTATATCGGTGAGCCTCCACAATTTAGTCAGTTGTTCCTTGCATCATTTGCAACAGATAAGTCCTCAGCGGTGGATTTGTAGTGCGATCGCTGTCATGTGATCATCAGCAGGCAGCTGACGTAGTGTTCACTTGTTGTCATAGTTACAGTGCTGCTATCTCACAATGATGCAGAAATCTTTAACAAATCCATGGATCCAGACTATAAGCTGCATCACTGCCAAAATTGAATCACTTGGTCCTTGAGTCATTTCTGACTTTCCCTGCAAATTTCATCCAAATCCGTAAATCTGTTATTGAATAATGTTGCTAACTGACAGACGGACAAATGTACGCCAAACGTCACATAAGTTCGCTGCGTTCCTTGGTGGAGTAAATGTATATGTAAACCATTTGTTTATTTGAAACGGTGCTTTCAAAGCTGTTCTGACCACGGCCACCACTCAGATCCACTTATTTATTTACTTAGAAACATTTAATACCAACTACCCATAATAAAAATATTAACAATGTGTGTCCTAATGTGGGAGTTTGGGGCTGTTTACAGACCATTGTGAAAGAAGTGTTTAATGTAATCATTCAACATGAATAGAAGTCAGTTCATACTTTTATCCAGGAGCAAATTCACAGGTGCAGTTTAAATTGTTCCCAACTCCAGGCCACAATCAGACCAGCTGCAGAACAACAACACAAGAGAGGTCTGGAGAGGACTCCAGACCATATCAGGGCAGGGCAAGGGCAGAAAAGGGGAGCCTGAACCTGGGGACAGAGACTGGACCAACCAGTTAAACCTGTTTTTCAACAGGTTTGATACTGGTCTCATCCCCTCCCCTCCACCTCTAGCCTGAGCCTTGTCCAGCCGGCCTCCAGCTCCTGCTGCCTGCTAGCTCCCTCCCCCTCACCTCCTTCACCTCCACCATCTCTGGCCCCCCCCCCCCAACAAACTGGACTGGACAGATCACACTGACTCTCTGTATAAGAAGGGTCAGTGTCATCTATACCTGCTGAGGAGACTCCCATCATTTGGTGTGAGCAGGACACTGCTGAGGACCTTTTATGACACTGTGGTGGCATCCATGGTCTTCTATGCAGTGGTGTACTGGGGAGGGGGATGCTCTAAGCGTGGTAAAAACAGACTAAACAGACTGATAAAAAGAGCAGCTCAGTCTGTGGCTGATCCCTGGACTCCATGGAGGTGGTGGGAGAGAGGAGGGCTCTGGATAAACTGTCTTCTATCATCAGAAACTCCTCCCAGCCTCTGCATCAGACTGTGAACTCCTTAAGAAGCTCCTTCAGCAACAGACTGGTTCACCCTAAATGTAAGAAGGAACGTTTCTGCAGGTTGTTTATTGTTAGATTGTACAATGCTGCATTATAAACTCCACCATGTACTGTTTACTGCTGCACTTTTTCTCTTCCCCCATTTTAGACACGCATCCTCCTACTTATGTGTAATAACTGATACCTCATCAGTGCAATAACTGATACCTCATCCTCTTGTATATAATATTCTACATATTTATAAGAAGAAAAAAAATCATCTGTATATAATGTTTTTTTTCTGCAATTTTTGCACTGTGTTTCTTTTTCTTATCTATTCCTTCACTGCCTTTATACTTTTTCTTTGGAGCTGCTGTAACGGTGAACTTTCCCCACTGTGGGATCAATAAAGTTTATCCTTATCCTTATCACAGCACATCAACACTAAAATATGCTGTAAAATTTGTGTTTTTCTTTTATATCATTAGTCCATTCATTAGTTTTTGAGGTTTTTTTCTATGTCTTTTCTTTGCAAATGTTATTCCTTATTTAGATGTAGCTTCAAATAGTTTCCTTAAAGATCAGCAACACCAGACAACAATACTACGAGGTTTTGTGTCCGGTTTTTCTCGTCAAACGCGCTTCCGGTTTGCTTCTGATCAGCTGATTCCGCTCTGCAATCCCACTAGTGTGATCACAGGACAGATGAGTGTTTGTAAAGACAGTAATGGAGTTTTTCAGGCTCTCATGCTGGACCTCAAGTGATCTAAAACTGGTGTTTCTGGCCCTACATTCCCTGCTTCACCTCGCCATGTTCCAGCAACTGTGTGAGGACTTTGTGCCACTAGTTCTAAAGCTTTGTTAACGTCTCGGCATCTGCTTGAGGCTCATTTCTGCTCTTATCTCCTCTATTTGCACTTCTAGTAAATGTGATTGAAATCTCTGTGGTGGCTGTAAGGACTAGATGTTGCATGTGGGCATGTAGTTAGTCCACTAGTTGTATTTTGCTGATTGGGCTGAAAAGAATGTGTTTCTGCATCTTCACTCGTACGTAAAATTATGCATGAGGCTGTAGACCTGGAGTGTCAAACTTATTTTAGTTCAGAGGCCACATTTAGCCCAATTTGATCTCAAGTGGCCAGTAAAATCACAATATAACCTATAAATAACCACAACTCCAAATTTTTCCTTTGTTTTAGTGCAAAAATGCTCCCATTTAAGGAATTATCTTTTCCAAAACATCATGAACAACCTGAAATGTATTCAGAAAAATAAATTCAATTTCAGCAACATTCAGCCTCAGCTTATCATTTACACATTACAACTTCCAGATCACAGAGTGTCTAGAAAGGAACACAACATTCAGTCACAGGTATCTGGAACTGAATGATATAGTATTTTACTTCATCATCAAAATGACAAAAGTCAGACAAAAAACAACAAAAAACAACAAAAACAAGACAAAATATTCCAAAAATGAGACACAAAATGACAAAAATTATACAAACGACACAAAACAATACCAAAAAAGAGACAAAAAAATTGACAAACAATGAATAAAGCAAAACACAAAATGAGAAAAATGAGGCAACAAACACAAGCAAGGCAAAAAGGAAAAATAGAACGACAAAAACTTGAGACAAACGACAGACGTCTGAAAAAAGACAAAAAACAAAAACGACAAAATATTACAAAAATGAGACACAAAATGGCAAAAGTGAGAAGCAAAATGACAAAAAATGAGACAAATGACACAAAACAAAAAAGAGAAAAGATTACACAAAAAAGTTACAAAGCGCCAAAAAAATGGGACAAACGACAAGTCAGACAAAAAAGACAAAATACAACAAAAACAAGACAAAATATTACAAAAATGAACAATCTAGTATTTTACTTTATGATCAAAACAACTTGTCATGGTCTAGAAATTATTTCAAATTTATAGTTTTACAAATTTTCAATCTGCAGTGAATGTCTTTCTGTAATTTTTACACTTTGAGGGCCGGACTGGACCCTCAGGAGGGCCGGTTTTGGCCCGCGGGCCGCATGTTTCACACCCCTGGTGTACACAATGACAGAGATCAAGAAACAACACAAAGAGAGAGTGAGAGGAGAAGGACTGCTTTGTTTATTTCAGATAAAAGAGAACTGTAGAGGAAAGAGCTTCTCTGAGTGACCTGCTGAGATACGAGGGTGTTTGGGAGTTCTGTGCTGTGTTCAGTCAGCAGCTGTTCACTGGTTGGCGCCTTTGGCTGCATCGAACATCTTCTTGCGTCCCTCCATACCAGACATGGCCTCCACGTTCTTCCTCCAGTCGCTCACCTCCACCGTCTTCTCCTGCAGCCAACAGAGCAGACAGCAGCGATGTGTTTTTATGCCTGATTCACCTAGCATCTCCTGCCTGTATCTTTGTCCATCATTTTCTTTTTCCCCACCTTCTCCGTGTCCTCCTTCTTGACCGATTTGAGGTTGGCCCTCAGATCCAGAGAGACCTTGTGTTTGGAGCCCAGCAGGGAGCGCAGGATGGCGTCGGCAGAGACCCTCACCCTCCTCAGGTTGGGCCTCTTGAACTTCCCTCGCAAGTCCAGCACCTTGATGTTCAGGTCTTTGATCTGTGGGGAAAGTAGGAAGTAGAGCGTTTAGGTTGAATCTAAGCTGTGGAGTCAGTGGACTGCAGCAGCTCTGAGTGCTGCTATTTACTGTATCGTTACCTCTCTGGTGTTGTGTAAGACCTTGGCTTCGATGTCGTACCGCTCTTCATCCACTGCGTCTATTTTGGCATGCAGCTCTTCACATAACGTCTGTGTGGGAAATAACAGCAGTTAGAGAATAGTTTTATGCTAATATCACTCCCCGAGTTAAAGAACTGAGCATCTGGAAATGTAAATTCAGTAGATTTGGGGGTTTTTAGTGTGTATGAGGCCTGCACAGTGGCTCGGTGGTTAGCACGAGAGCAGCGAGAAGATCCCCGGTTCATGTCCCGGCTATCCTGGGATCTTTCTGCATGGAGTTTGCATGTTCTCCCTGGGCATGTGTGGGTTTTCTCTGAGTAATAATGATAATAATACCTTTATTTGTTTAGCACCTTTCAGAAGAACATTCACAAAGTGCTTTGACAGGTAGGACATAGTGATAACACAGAAATAAAAGAGAACTTTACTGGAAGGCGAGTCTATAAAAGTGGGTTTTAAGAAGTGGTTTAAAAGAATTTACTGATTAGGCAGCGAATTTCACTGGATTTTGGTTGATTTTTTTGTGTGAATGTTCTCAAAGAAAATATTAGAAGTTTTACTGATATATATGTAATCAGTTTCGATATTTTTAAGATGTTTTTGGAAGATTTTTATTCATTTTTTGAAAATATTTACAAGAATTTTCTTGCCATATTTGAGGGATTTTTTTTTTTTTTTTTTAAATAAAACTTTTCAGGGAAACTTTTAAGGAATTATTGGTGTTTTCTTCCTGAAGGTTTTGCAAATTTTCAGAAATTTGGGGAGTTTTTTGCTGAATTTTTGGATTTTTTTCAGACAAGGGAAATAATATTTTTTGTGCCTGTGAATGAAGACAGCAGGAGGGTTAAGCCTTGAATTTGGAACGACTGGGAGGAACCACCTGAGGATCTAAGGCTGCGTGAGAGGACGGACGGGGTTAGCATGTGTAAAATATAGCCAGGGGCAAGCTTTAATAGTGATCAGTAAAATCTTAAAATCAATTCTAAAACAGACAGGCAGCCAGTGGAGGGAAGCTAGAACAGGGGAGATGTGATGTCGTCTATTAAAACCAGTAAGAAGCTGAGCTGCTGCGTTCTGGACCAGTTGGAGGCGGGGTTTTTGTGGAATGCCCCTTAAAAGGGAGTTGCAGTAATCAAGACAGGAAAAAATGAGGGCACGGATGAGTTTTTAAAGGTCTGACTGAGGGAGGATTGATTTGATTTTGGAACTGGTTCTTATCTGGAGGAAGCAGGATTGGATAACTCTGTTGATGTGGGGCGTGAAACTGAGGTCAGAATCAAGTAAGACGCCTTGTTGGACTGAGGATGTAGCCGGAGAGGCTGTTGTGGGCACACAGTTTATGTTGTTAAAGCAGTTAAAAATAGATGGTAGGCTTTCAGCAGGTCTCAGTGGGAGGTATTCTAGCTTCCTCCTATAGCCCACAAACACGTTGAAGTTAACTGATAATTGTAAACTGTCCGCAGGTGTGATTGTTTGTCTCTATATTTAGCCCTGTGATAGACTGGTGACCTGTCCATAGTATCCCCTGCCTTCACCATAAGTCAGCTGGGACAGAGTCCAGCCCCCCATGACCCTAATGAGGATTAAGCAATGTGTAGAGGATGGATGGATGGATGGATGGGTGGATGGATGGATGGATGGATGGATGGTGGGTGTGACCTGCTACCTGTAAGTCTGCTATTGACATGCCACCGGTCTGTATTGGAGGAGCTTTTTCTTCCAGGTACTTTGCTTTCTGCTCCTCTTTCTCTTCCAACTCCTGCTCCAGCTCCTCTTTGGCCTTTGCAACCATCAAGCTCTGCAACACGAAGCAGATTGAAGTGTCTGATTCACCATCTTTCCGACTGGAGAAGCTGTCGATGCAAAATGCTGCAGAGAACTCACCTTCAGCATGAGCTTCCGTGAAGCTGAGATTTTAGATTTCCTCTGCAAAAAGCACAACAGTTCAACTGACGATGTGACATTTTATCAGCTTAGTGCACTTTTGGTGTAAAAAGTAGTGAGTAGCATCCTGTAAAATCTTACCTCTGGTCTGTGGATAGAAAGGGACACAGCAGGACAGGAAAGTTAACACTCAGGTTACATCTTTGATAGCAAGAAATTTAAGAGTTGCTTTTCTCATCCTTTATTTTTAAAATCCCACTTACTTACTCTATGAAACTGATACTTTCATTTGCAAATGGAAACAATAACAGAAACACAATACACTTACGCTTTCTCAGGCATCTTGGTTATTTCAGTTCCCCCTGGAAGACAAAAATAAAACCGTTTGCCTCTGAAGTGTTCCACATTAGCGACCACTTGGGTCTAGAGCCCCAAAGGATCCTAACTATAGCTTCCATTTTAGCTCCACTATACATTCATTCCACCACAGACCACTGTCTACTGTTACAACACTGGAAATACACAACATGTATAGATCTTTCAGTGCAGGTTGTTCCTCCATTTCTTTTATTACTCTTTACCATTAACCCTGTAAAACCCACTGTTGCAAAAATACATCAGTTTTAATTTTTAATATTATTTTCTATTGTATGTATATGTATATGTATATGTATGTATATATATATATATATATATATATATATATATATATATATATATATATATATATATATATATATATATATATATATATATATATATATATATATATATGTTTTTCCACATATCTATCTATCTAGTTTTATTTAATTTTTTTGCAAATTTTTTTCTTTACTTGGGTTTTTATATATTATTAGTAGTAGTATCTTTTTTTTGTTTTGTTTTGGGTATATATATATATTTTTTTTTTCGATATTTGGGTCTTACAGAGTTAAAAATAGCTTGTCGATTATTTAACAAATCGCTAATGATGGGACCTTCTGTATTTTGTTCATCAATCATTTTATCAGTCGTCTGGTGGACACAATCATCCAGTCGCCTCCTGGTGCCGATAGCTCACCAGCTCACCCACCTTCTGCCAAAAAGCCAAGCGATGGCAGACAAGGAGAAGCATGCAAGTCCAGATAGATAACGTTTCCTGCTTTCACCCCCACTTTTCTGCCGGATAGAGACACAAATATAGACCAGGGCCCTAATTCCCAGAAGAGTGTTGGCCTAAACTTCTTGCCTTATCGCATCCAGTTCACCTTATCAAGGAACCGACCAAACAACAGATACTGGAAAGAGAACAAACACGTTCTTCATTCTGATTATGGTTAAATTTGTAACTCGTTTGAGATTTCTTACTCCTGACATTATTAGATAATCTGATTATTATTGTTCTAAATGAACTGTTTGATCAAAAATATCAAATCTTATTATTGTATCTTAAAATCTAACAAAAAAAATCCTACAGATATTCAGTTAACTGTCACAGAAGATAAGGAAAAGCACAAAATTGTCACAACTTAAACATATTTTTATGAAATCATCATCAAACTAGTTATAGATTGGAGGTTTCATCTGATCAGCACGTCAATAAACAGGAAAACAAACATTTTTACATCAGTGTGAAGTTCTGTGACTCATCAAGTGTTTGATTTGCTGAATTATCCAGAAAACATCATTCAAATCAGAGGTTTTTTTTGTCCATACACAGATTTACAATTATCACAAAATCTAACATTGTAATATTAAAGTGCAGTGTGATCTTTAATGCACCAAACTGTGAGCATAATTAAATGTTATGTAGCTTAATGGATCAAACGATTATCAATTAACCCTCCTGTTGTCTTCACTTATGGGCACCCAAAAAAATATTCTTTCTTTGTCTGAAAAAAAATCCCAGAATTCAGCAAAAAAAATCCCCCAGATTTCTGAAAATTTGCAAAACCTTCAGGAAGAAAATTCCAATTATTCCTTAGAAGTTTCCCTTTAAAATTTTATTTAAAAAAAAAAAAAAAAAATTTGGCAAGAAAATTATTGTAAATATTTTCAATAAATGAGTAAAAATCTTCAAAAAAAAATCCTAAAAATATCTAAAGTGATTAGATATATGTCAGTAAAATTTCTAATATTTTGTTTAAGAACATTCACAAAAATATCAACCAAAATTCACTGGATTTTGGTTGATTTTTTTGTGAATGTTCTTAAGAAACATTTTCAAAATTTCTTTTTTCCACCAAAAAATGTTCAAAGATTTCCCAAAAATGTTGAAAATGTGGACATCAGAAGTTTCACTGGGAAAATTAGTATTATTTTTTTCACATTTTCAAGCTTTAAAACGGGTCAATTTTGACCCACAGGACGACACGAGGGTTAAACACTGTAGATTAATTTACAGTGAAAATAACTGTTAGTTGTGCTGTTAGTAGTGCTACTGGTCGACCCCAATGCCAACAATTTATTCGATGTCTAATAAAAATGGTCATTTTTGAAGTTAAAAACCAGTTTTCATACCTTTAACACTGACTGTGGGAGAAAATAAACAGGACGTATTTCATCCTCTCATCTCAGAAATAACGACTAACTTTTATCATAGCGATGATTCATGCTCTTACCTCTCTGTTCTGATGCTGTGGATGCAGACAAACACAAAGTGATGGAGAGAAGAGCCTACTAGAATATTTATCTCCCCCTTTGTCCCTCCTCTCTATCACAAGGAGACTTAAATAGAAAAACACAGAGCTGGTGAGGAGGGGCTGGTCTGATTGTGCTGCTGATGTTGTGTTGACAGATCGCTGCTCCTCTGTTCTCTTTAACAATGTGTGTGAACTTCTCTGTGTGCCAGGACGGGTTAAATAACATCCTCGTCCACTTTCACCTCAGCGGTTTTCAGTTAGTCCTTAATCTGGTTTTCCTCTACATGGGATCATCTCCTCTCTGTGCTAACAGACGACAGAAATTTCCAGTTATAGACCCTTAGAAGCAAATGTAAAGCAGCCGACAGTTTGTTTTATTACTGTAGATCAGGGGTGTCAAATTCCTGATAGTTCAGGGGCCACATTAAACCCAGTTTGATCTCAAGTGGTGCCAGAGCAGTGAAATCACAGCATAATAGGGAAAACAAAATGACAAAAACATGAGACAAATGACACAAAACGAAACAAAAAAGACAAAAAAATGGGCTAAAAATAGGACAAAAAATCACACAAATGACACAAACGAGGCAAAGAAAGAAAATGACAAAAACAGAAAAAAAAGATTAAAAAAGATTAAAAAACAACAAAAACAAGACAAAATATGACAAAATAAGGCACAAAATGACAAAATTGAGAAATAAAATGACCAAAAATTACACAAATGACACAAAACAAAACAAAAAGACAAAAAATTTCATTAAAAACTTACAAAGCGACACAGAAGTGAAAAAAACAAGACAAAAAAATTACACAAATGACACAAGACAAAAATGACAAAAAAGAAAACGACAAAAAATAGATAAACAACACAAGCAAGACAAAAATAACAATGCACAAATCAGCAAATGAAGCAAAACACAAAATGGCAAAAACAACAAAAACACAAGCGAGACGAAAAGGGCATGACAAAACGACAAAAACGAGAAACAAAATGACAAAAACATGAGACAAACGACAAAAGTCAGACAAAAAAACAACAAAACAAGACAAAATATTACAAAAATGAGACACAAAAGAACAATGAACAATCTAGTATTTTACTTTATGTTCAAAACAACTTTTCATGGTCTAGAAATTATTTTAAATTTACAGTTTTACGAATTTACAATCTGCAGTTAATATCTTCTCTGTAATTTTTACACTTTGAGGGCCGGATTGGACCCTCTGGAGGGCCGGTTTTGGCCCGCGGGCCTCATGTTTGACCCCCCTGCCGTAGATGAATCAGTGAGCTTTTCTGTGGCTCCTGATGTTGGAGATGCTCCGTCCCCTCTGAGACTGCAGGGCCCCCTTTGGTCTGATTAGGATAATGGCTGCAGACGATGCTAAGCCGTGGTTTTAAGGCAGGAATGCTGTTTCCAGTGTGCATTTGGCGACAGCCTCCCAACTAAACATAGACAAACTGCAGCTCCATGTGACGCTGCCAGTCTCTCTGATACCAGCTCTCAGCTTGCATTTACTAGCTGGACCGACCCACGCCAGGACAGTAAGCCCTGAAATTAATCCATGAAACCACTCGTGTCTGGGTTGTGTTTGTGTTACAGAGTTAATCTTCAGTTTGTGCTGCAGTGACGCAAACTCAGAAGTCCAGTTTGAAAGTCGGTTCTACACACTCTGAGAAGCATTTACAGTTTTTCTCAGTCGCTTTGGTACATTTCTGAAATCATCCTCGACATTTGCAAAACAGTAAGTGCATTTTTCAAAACAATTCGTACAAATAGCAAAACACCATGTATTACCTCTAAAAGACAGTCTCTTGCTCAAAATCCTGAGTTTATCTCTCAGAAGTAAATATCTGTGAATGAATGATTACAATGAACATGTCAGTGACATCAGAATGACACATCCTGGTGTCATTGTGTGGATCAGACAGTCAGATTGCTGAGTCATTCTAACAGTGTTCTCTGGAGGGATGTTCTGATGGAAACTATGGCTGAAGTTTGGATGACAGTTATTGTATCACATACAATGATTGTATAATGTATAATGATTGTAATTATCCAATGTATGTACATTGGATAATTACACCTTAGTGGAGGTGGGAGATTGATTGCAAGAGACAGGACAAGATTCACATTTATGCTTTTACTGTTTGTGCTGTAATTTATTGACAGACCACGTCATTGCGATACAGAAAGGTAAACAGCGCTGCATAGCTCAAAGAAAAAAACAAAAGTAGAAATGTGAACATAGGACAAACTCCTTAGAGAAAACTGTCCATGCAGTGCTGTAGGAATTCCAGTCCAGTCTTCCTACACCTCCTGATGTTCCTGTCTGTTGGGCCACAAATTCGAGTGACACAATGATGTGAAGATTGAACAAGTAGTTTTGAGAATTTCAATTCTGATCTGAGAAATGTACCAAAGCGACTGAGAAAAGCTGTATTAGAATTTGTCACAACTCGAGAGAATTGATGCAGACTGTTGCAGTCATGGGCTGCACAGTGGCGTAGTGGTTAGCACTTTCGCCTTGCAGCGAGAAGGTCCCTGGTTCGCGTCCCGGCTTTCCCGGGATCTTTCTGCATGGAGTTTGCATGTTCTCCCTGTGCATGCGTGGGTTCTCTCCGGGTACTCCGGCTTCCTCCCACAGTCCAAAAATATGCTGAGGTTAATTGATTATTCTAAATTGCCCGTAGGTGTGAATGTGTGAGTGCTTGTTTGTCTATATATGTAGCCCTGCGACAGACTGGTGACCTGTCTAGGGTGTCCCCTGCCTTCACCTGAGTCAGCTGGGATAGGCTCCAGCCCCCCCCGCGACCCTAGTGAGGATTAAGCGGTGTATAGATAATGGATGGATGTTGCAGTCATACAGACACTACTGTTCAAAAGTTTGGGGTCATCCAGACAATTTCATGTTTTCCATGAAAACTTCCACTTTTATTCATGTGCTAACATAACTGCACAAGGGTTTTCTAATCATCAATGAGCCTTTCAACAGCATTATCTAACACAATGTAGCATTAGAACACAGGAGTGATGGTTGCTGGAAATGTTCCTCTGTACCCCTATGTAGATATTCCATTAAAAATCAGCTGTTTCCAGCTACAATAGTCATTTACCACATTAACAATGTCTAGACTGGGTTTATCATTCATTTAATGGTATCATCATTGAAAAAAAACTGCTTTACTTTCAAAAATAAGGACATTTCTAGGTGAGCCCAAACTGTTGAATGGTAGTATTGCTTTTTTAGAACATACATAGTAACACTTCTTGGGGGATTATAGCATTTATTCTCAAGGGAACCCACAAAATAGACACACACATCCCCATCTACAGAACCTAACATCAGCAGCTGCAAATTAACAACTGTGGAGTTTTGCTGGACCACCAGCGCCACCATGTGACCATGTTGGCTCCATATACGCTGTCAATGCTGTCTAACTCAGGGGTGTCAAACTCATTTTAGTTCAGCCCAGTTTGATCTCAAGTGACCAGTAAAATCAGAGCATAATAACCTATAAATATCTCCAAATTTTTCCTTTATTTTAGTGCAAAAATGTCCACATTTATGGAATTATCTTTTTACAAAACATTATGAACAACCTGAAATTTCTGAAGAAAAATAAATTCAATTTCAGCAGCATTAAGCCTCAGTTTATCATTTACACATTAAAACTTCCAAATCACAGTTTTTCTACAAATGAACACATTTAGTCACAGGTATCTGGAACTGAACCATATAGGATTGTACTTTATGATCAAAACGACAAAAGTCAGACAAAATATCGCACAAAAAGGCAAAAACAAGTAAAAATATTTTAAAAAATGAGACACAAAATGACAAAAACAAGACACAAAACGACAACAAACAAAACAAACGACACAAAACAAAACAAAAAAGAGACAAAAGATTACACAAGTGACACAAACGGGACCAAAAATGACAAAAGCAAGAAACAAAACCACAAAAAAGTAGACACACAACACAAGCGAGCCAAAAAAACGCAAAATGATACAAACCATAACCAAAACAACAAATAAAATAAAACACAAAATGACAAAAATAAGACAAAAATCACAAGCGAGACAAAAAGGAAACATAAAACGACAAAAACACGGGACATATGACAAAAGTCAGACAAAAAAAGGCAAAAAACAACAAAAACAAGACAAAATATTACAAAAATGAGACAAAATCACAAAAGAGCAATCTAGTATTTTACTTCATGATCAAGGTCTAGAAATTATTTTACATTTATAGTTTTACATATTTACAATCTGCAGTTAATATCTTCTCTCTGACACTTGACAAAGTCGTCCGGGCCGGATTGGACCATCTGGCGGGCCGGTTTTGGCCCGCGGGCCTCATGTTTGACACCCCTGTTCTAACTGATGAGCTGTGAGCAGCAGAACAGACTCTGGTTTCCAGGAGCTTGTGGTGTCATGTTCTGCTGCTGGTGGACACAGTTAACTAGAGAGTTCAGCTTGAAGACGCCGTAACGGCCTGCAGAGAGTCTTTTTAAATGGTGCTTAATCCTAACTAACGATGACTCTGGTGGCAGAAATCTTCACAATCAGTGTCATGTTCTGCTGTGGCTGAGTCAGCAATCACTACCTGATTCTGATCTGATTTATGACGCCGGAGTCCGGGCTGTCGGCTCATGGAAACTGATTATAATCCCACAGTATAGATGGCAGCAGGCTTAGCAAAGTGCTCCGTGTTTGCACCGTCTCCAGGAAACTGCACTCATCCAGGCGTCCACATGCCAGGAGATTATAAACCAGTTTACACCACAGTAGTCTTCAGGTCTGACACTTTGCTGTAAAGTGTATTAAAGTCCATTGTTTAAATCTCTGTTCGGCCGAAGAGTTTTAAAATCTGAACTGCTTATTTAACATGTGGTGCCTGATATGAAACAGATTTGTGTGTTCACTAAGACTGTGAAGCTTAGATATATTTACCACTTGATTTCAGACAGAGGTAGACAGAAACAGATGACATATACATTAGCTGCAGCTAATAAATATAAAAAAGCTGTGAAGGAGAATGAGCTCAGCTGAGTTTGCTACAATATTTATTTGTTTATTTGATAGGGACAGTGCACATTAATGAGCGTCTGTTTATACAGTGATGGACATAAATATCCCGGATTATAGCAACAATGCTAATTGCTATGCTATACAATGCTAACACGTGAATTATTGATATTTTTCAGTGTTTTTTTATTCCATCTCACCTGAATATTGTCTTTGTAGCAGTGACAGGTGTCTGTTCTTCTTGTATTTGTTGCCAAGGAACGCGGCAGGTCCCTCCATCCCTCCACCCCTCCATCCCTCCAGTCTTCCATCCCTCCGTCCCTCCACCCCTCCATCCCTCCAGCCTTCCATCCCTCCGTCCCTCCACCCCTCCATCCCTCCATCCCTCCACTCCTCCATCCCTCCGTCCCTCCACCCCTCCATCCCTCCACCCCTCCAGCCTTCCATCCCTCCGCCCTTCCATCCCTCCACCCCTCCATCCCTCCACCCCTCCATCCCTCCATCCCTCCACCCCTCCATCCCTCCAGTCTTCCATCCCTCCGTCCCTCCACCCCTCCGCCCTTCCATCCCTCCACCCCTCCATCCCTCCACCCCTCCGTCCCTCCGTCCGTCCGTCCCTCCGCCCCTCCAGCCTTCCAGCCCTCCGCCCTTCCATCCCTCCACCCCTCCATCCCTCCAGCCTTCCGTCCCTCCACCCCTCCGTCCCTCCGTCCCTCCACCCCTCTGTCCCTCCATCCCTCCATCCCTCCAGCCTTCCATCCCTCCGTCCCTCCACCCCTCCGTCCCTCCATCCCTCCACCCCTCCATCCCTCCACCCCTCCAGCCTTCCAGCCCTCTGCCCTTCCATCCCTCCACCCCTCCATCCCTCCAGCCTTCCGTCCCTCCACCCCTCCGTCCCTCCGTCCCTCCACCCCTCCGTCCCTCCATCCCTCCACCCCTCCAGCCTTCCAGCCTTCCGTCCCTCCACCCCTCCGTCCCTCCGTCCCTCCACCCCTCCGTCCCTCCATCCCTCCGTCCCTCCACCCCTCCGTCCCTCCATCCCTCCACCCCTCCAGCCTTCCAGCCCTCCGCCCTTCCACCCCTCCACCCCTCCATCCCTCCAGCCTTCCGTCCCTCCACCCCTCCGTCCCTCCAGCCTTCCGTCCCTCCACCCCTCCACCCCTCCATCCCTCCATCCCTCCAGCCTTCCGTCCCTCCACCCCTCCACCCCTCCGTCCCTCCGGCCCTCCAGCCTTCCACCCCTCCACCCCTCCATCCCTCCATCCCTCCAGCCTTCCACCCCTCCACCCCTCCAGCCCTCCACCACCACAGCTGCCTGGCTCGCTGGTCAATGTGCCAACTCCTCGGCGCAGCCAGAGACGGGGCTGAACACTACGAGTCCGTTGTCCACCATAACAGCTGGCAGTTTGCTCAGTTTGATGATGATTAGGAGGAATAACAATCACGCCTGAGAAGAGCGCGTAAACATAGTCGCTGATTTCATCAGATCAGAGCCACAGAAACAACAACAGTGATTGTGTAAAGCTGTCAAATCTTTGCATCACAAGAAATAACAAAACTCCCATTGTGTGCTTTATGCATGATATTTATTTGGCATATTTCAAGACAGTATGTACACCATTTGACATGTAAGGCAGTAAGGATGTTGACTGTAAGTGAGGCGTGATTTAAGGTTGTTTTTTTCTCAGCTGTCAGACAATTTTTAGATGTTAATCAAACTCAGTGCTTGCCAACATTTGTGTCTCCTAGTATTGAAAGTGGCCATTTTGTTAACTGGTTTAAACACACAACCTGCACATCTGAAGACAGAGTTAGAGCTCAGTGTTTTTAAATGTTTACTCCTCATTCTAATGCAGAAAACCTACATGTGGTGTACTGCTTTAGCTTCTCATGTTGTGTGGCTGGATTAAGGAGAGCAGTGCTAAATAGGGTGGATATCGACTGAAAGATGCTGGAAGCTGTGAGATCTGAGCATCTGTCCTGGGTGGACTCAGGCTGCAGGCTTCACTGGGCGTGAGAAAGAGCTCCTGCACCCTGACCGAAGCCAAAGCCCTTGGGACCAAAGTTCTTTGCATAGCAACCTGTGAATGAAATGACGCAGAATAAGAAATGTTTAAAGTACAGTTTTTACCTTAACTCACAGACACATACATTTAAAATGGATAAGAACTTGTAGGAAAATAGAGGCGACCAGAGCTGGTGTTTAGATGCTCTACAGATGTTAATATTTAATGTAATGATAATATAATGTTAAAAAAGTTCTATATATGTACCTGCTACATCAAACAAAGCGTGACCGATAAGCAACAAGAGAAGACAACAAAAAGAGGTGCCTTTTAATTTCCTTCTTCAACCCTCCTGTTGTCCTCATCTATGGGCACCAAAAAACATTGTTTCCTGTCTGAAAAAAATCCAAAAATTCAGCAAAAAAATCCTCAATTTTCTGAAAATTTGCAAAACCTTCAGGAATAAAATTCCAATAATTCCTTAAAAGTTTCCCGTAAAAGTTTTATTCAAAAAAATCCCCCAAATTTGGCAAGAAAATTCTTGTAAATATTTTCAAAAAATTAGTAAAAATATTTTAAAAAATCCTAAAAATATTTAAAGTGATTCCATATATATCAGTAAAACTTCTAATATTTTCTCTAAGAACATTCACAAAAAATCTTTATGTGAATGTTCTTAAGAAACATTTTTAACATTTTTTTCCCACCAAAAATGTTCAAAAATTTCCCAAAAATTTTGAAAATGTGAACATCAGAAGTTTCACTGTGAAAATATATTTTTTTTCCACATTTTATTGGAATAATCAACTACAACATCAAAGAAAAATATCGCAAATGGCAAAAGGTGAGAAGCTGACGACTGACTGAACCTCTTAAGTAAATCAGAATAAATATTTCGACTCGATGTGACTCAACCAGTGAGATCAGAAAAAACATCATACTTCTAATACTGCATATATCTAACTTTTAACCCTCTGTCTTATTCTTTGATTTTTAAACTGCCTAGTTTCCATGTTTGACATGCGTGCTAACCTAGCTTCTAGCTAAGAGACTGCAGATGGAAATTAGCTTAAAGCTAACTCTGGTGCAACACATCAAATGGCAACATTTATGTTTAATATTGTACATGGTCCCTTTTTAAATAAACTGATTATTATTAATAATAATAATATTAATAATAATAATAATAATAATAATAATAATAATAATAATAATAATAATAATAATAATAATAATAATAATAATAATAATAATAATAATAACTAATTGTGCATTTAACACACTATAATTTTTACTATTTATATTAATTGTCTGCGTCTATATAAATAAAGTTATTAGTATTATTAGTGAAGACATTGTTTTTATACTGCAGCTTTTCATTACTTCACTTGTCACTTAATATGATGATTAATTTTCTCAATAAACTGATTAATTATTTGGGTTATAAAAACTCAGAAACTGCCAAACACCTGCTACATGTTCTTAAATCGCAGTGTTATGTTTCAGAACCATCATTTATTCACTTCACTATCTTACAAAACCCCCCAAAATATTAGCAGAGCCTCACGAGTCTAAAGTGTAGAATGTTTTGTATTTTTCTTGAAAAAAAAAAAAGACTTAAGTGATGAGTTGGCTATCAGATGTTCTACCCATTACCTAACTAATTTACCCACTAATTATTACTGATTATTATTATTGTTATGTGCTGATCGATGTCTGTCCACCTTGGCTTGATAACTGTTTTCTTCAGCTTGAGTTTAGGATTTCTACTAAACAGGCCTGGAGAATTTCAGATGGTTAAGATTGTGTGTTGTGTGAGGACAAATGGGATACAAATGACATTTTAAGGTGAGTGTCAGGCAATTTCCAAGCAAAATCTACTAAAGCAATGAACTTGACAACATTTTTAGTTGTGATACTCGTGTACAGAGTTAAGACTCCACCTGCTGATATGTTCTGTCATATTAAGCTATGAAGTTTGTGAGAGTTTAATTTGACATCTTCAGATTCAGAAAACTTTATTTGTCCCCAGGGGGCAATTAAAATATCTGCTCAGCTACAGAGGACTTTTCATGTTTTCATCATTGTGATCCTACTACACATCCACCACTGCGGACTTATCAGTCAGAAATGATCCAAGGAACAACTGATTAAGTTGTGGGGGTGTTTCTGAGTTCCATCAATTCCTGCCGCCTGCTACATATTTAAGTCACGTGATTCAGTATTTGTGCATAACACACACCTGTGCTCAGCGCAAGATCATTTAGTTTGTGGGTACATCTATATTAAATGGAGAAATTCTATAATGCCGTGATTTCTGCTGTTAGTTTTTTCAAGATTTCATCCATTGGAAATGATGCAACGACTAAGCGGCTGTTGCTTTTCTGGTTTCGGTTGTAGCTGATGTACACAAACCTTTACAGTAGATCTCTCCGTCTCTGTCAGCGAGGGTTGTCGACTCGAGTCCTTTGCCACATTTGGCACAGCGAAAGCAGCCCTTATGCCATGACTGATGAGAGAGAGGCAGAATTTGTTTGAGCAGAGTGCTAAAACTAAATAAAACCTTCTGTTACAGTGTATAATACCAACAGTTTCTCACATTGCCTCCACCGACAACCTTCTCGGCTGCGTACACGGTTTTCTCACATCGAGGACACACGTCTGAGCCTCCTGGCGTCTTGGCAAACTTGGAGGCATTGCGGTTGTTTGTAGGGCGATGTGGAGCATGTCTGTGGAGAAAAGTGTTGTTTTTATATGGCGGTAAGATAAAAGCAACTGAAGGTCACAGACTAAACTAAGAAAGATCGAAACTTTGCTTTCGTTTACGGATGTTTTACCTTCTTTCTTCCTTCCAGAACTTGTTAAAATGTGCTCTTTACTATACGAAATGCTAACTTTAAACACAAGTGAGCTATTCTTCGTCATTCAGTCCCTCCAGGAATTTGCAATGTTGTGATCACGTGAACTCAACCAATCTCCGCCTCCCATGAGTTCCACCAATCACAGCAGTCCCCAGCGCAAACGTAAGGCAGGTACGTCAACAAATTCACTTCCTTGTTTATGGTTTGAACATCCAGACATTCTAATGTCTCTCATTTACCCACAAAAATTATTTTAAAGACCGTGAAAAACAATTAATTCCCTGATGTTCTTCACCAAAGCAGAAGTAAACTGTTTTACACCCGTGCAATATTGCGGTGGAAAACAAAAAAAACAAACAAAAAAAATCATCGATTGAACACTTTTCTATGACTAAACATATCAGGAGAACAGCTGAAACGAGCGGATCACAAACCAGACAGATCACCGTGATGGAAACTGTTATATCCAGATCTGTTGGAGCTCTGAAAGAATGAAGTTGAGTTAGATTAATTATTCCGCCAACGAACACGGCAGAGTTATGTGACGATCGGCGTATGTGAATCATTCCTCTGGTAACAACATTACTCAAAAATGGACAAAGGGATTTGGATGAAATTTCCAGGGAAGGTCAGAAATGATACATGGACCAAGTGATTAGATTTTTGACAGTGATGCAGCTTAAAGTCTAGATCCACGGATTTGTTAAGGATTTCCCATTGAGATAGCGGCACGGTAACCATGACAACAAATAAACACTACCTCAGCGGCCTGTTGTCGATCACATCATTGCGATCCTACTAGAAATCCATCCTAATGTGGACGTATCAGAAATGATACAAGGAACACATGATTAAACTGTGGGGCTGTTTCTGAGTCCCATCAATTGCCACCACCCGCTACATATTTAGGTCACGCGATTCGATATCCGTACATAACGTACACATGCATCGACCAACCACTTCCTGTTAAACCACTATCTGGCTGCTGCTAATTTCCCACTATGGTATGCCAACTTGTGTAAACAGGTTGGAGTGTTAAAGAATTAGATTAGGAATAAATATTGTCTATTAAAATGCTGAAACGTTCTAAAAGCTGAAAAAAATGCAACTTATTAGCAACTCTCACTGTCTCCTGCAATTTCATCGCAACAAATACGTTTAAAACATCACAATTTACATCGCAATTTTTTAGAAAAGCTGCCGCAAATTCTGGCATTTTAGGACGCAATGACCTCGAGAAACGCCCGCGAAATCCTGGAGGGACTGTTCATTCTGCGAGCTGAATGAACGCTATTCCTAGGAGTTAAAATAACTGGAGGACGTGATGCCTCGCTCACTCTTCAGGCTTGATTCCAAGTCCTTCTCCTGTGTCCATGCTCAGGACGCCGGCTCCTCCTCCGAAGCCGTAGCCTTTTGGCCCGTATTTCTTGCCGTAGCACGATTTGCAGTAGATCTCGTCCACATGAACGGCCACTGTTGTGCTGTCTAAGTTCTTCTTGCAGACCACTAGCAGGAGAATGGAGGTAGAAAAGTTCACTTGAGATCTCAAACTTTAACAGCCAACAAGATGAGCTCATCTCATGACACGACCACAAACTATGTGTGACATTTTACAGAAGCTGGCCTGGATAAATACTCATCTGGTAGTTTCTCTGCATGTACCTTAAAAGGAAGACCCAACATTCGTCACACGTGTCCACTGGATCCAAATAAGGAATGAGATGCTTGAGTGAAAACCTGCGGATGCTCTCTTTCCTACCCTGCCAAATACTCTGCATTCCTTTCCGGTACTTCCTACGACTTAAAGGAGCCAAACACAGTGGTACCTGAGAACTTTAATACTTACTACACAGAAAGCAGGACTTGTGCCAGCTCTTCCCCTCACACTGCACTTCCTCAGCGAAGTAGACAGTTTTCTGGCAGCAGCCGCACTTGTTTCCTCCTCCGAAAGGCATCCTGGACACACACACAGGACGGCCGCTTGTGTACATTTCTCATTTACTGTATATATAATGCTCAGAGGAGTGTTGCTCTGCAGACGGAGGCCATCTGCAACACTTGAGGCCAGAAGCAACAATATCTATAAAAGGAGAAGCGCCAGTTTGCTGCGATCTTTCTTCCCCTCGTTGGACCTGCTGGTTGTAAAATGCAAAGTACCTGCTAACCTGGCGCTCAGATAAAACAACTTTGGAAGCTTGTGTTAGGCGTGTTTTAATGTCAATGCGTCGTTTGGAACACCGTAGGCACAAAAAAGGGGAATAATCTACCAGATCGCTCTGGATAAACAGGAAATTCCTTTCATATCGTTTTGTAATCACACATCCACTCCAACAAACTATGATGCAGCTCTGAGGAGGTTTCTGAACAACATTAAAGACTTAACCAAGAGTGTGTTTTGAAGTTTCCTTGAGGGTGTTCTTATATACAAAACTCCTGGGAGAGCGGTGGCAGAGTTATTTCCTATCTGATGCTTTTCCTACTGATGCTCAGGAAGACATTTGCAGAACAAACCCTCCCCAGACAATAACAGGATATTTTCTTTCTTTAAAATCAGGCCTTTTAATGCTACATCAGCTCACATCAGAGCAGTTAGTTGATGAACACTGTTTCTTTCATATTATTACACTAAATTCTCAATTTTAATCATTTCTGTAACTTCAGTAACTACAATACTAAAAATAACAGTTAATTATTAGTACACAAAGTAGAAACACTATTCAACTTGACCATCCCTCTTACCTGAGACAGGTGACAGGTGAAGTACTGCTCCGTCTGTATCTGTCTGGTGAAACTACGATGGCTGACCTGAGAGGAGACACTTGTTGGATGAAGTGAAGCAGAATGAGGCTGAACTGAGGGAGGAGTCGGGACTGGGAGACAGACGGAGGGTGAGAGAATCAGGGAGGGAAAAGCAGGGGAGAGACGGGGGAGAGACAGATAAAGAGTGTTAGACTGTCTCATGGAATAAAAATGAGTGAAAACTCCTGCAGAAAACACTCAGAACTAGATGTTTAAAGCAACTGATGGATGGGAACACTTCACTGATACAGACTCAAGGTGATTCTTCACACTAGCGTCCCCAGATGGTAAGACGAGGGAACTAAATCTGAATGGATGAATCCACCGAGGATGTCGTTTTTTTTATTAGTTTCAGATTTTGTGTTGAAAGCCCAGATTGTAACTGATGTGTCCATAGGTTTCATTTAAATGCTTCTACGTCCATAAAGCTTCAAGACATTTCAAACACAGAAGCAATTCAAGAAAAGCAGAGAGCACAGTAGTCTGCTAAGGCTATCCATTCCCCCATATGGCACTGTCAGAAATGCAGCATTTGTTTATTCATTATTGATGATCAGAAATCACAACACCATAGAATGTGTCCATTTAATATAGATGTACCCACTAACTAAATGGCCTTGAGCTGAGCACAGGTGTGTGTTATGCATGTGTACGTTATGTACAGATACCGAATCACATGACGTAAATATTTAGTGGGCGGTGGGAATTGATGGGACTCAGAAACACTCCCACAATTTAATCAATTGTTCCTTGTATCATTTCTGACGGATAAGTCCCGATAAGTCCACAGCATTGATTTGTAGTAGGATCACAATCATGTGATCGTCAGCAAGCATCTTTCAAATTTGTTAAAAAAATGACAGTAAATGGTCCAAAATGGCTCACAATTTAACCAAGATGTGTGAGAAATGGTTCTGAACAATGTTCCCTGTAATTTTTCCTGAGTGTGAGCAAACACACAAACTCCCTGAGCGTCCCTTGGACCACTGTGAGCAACATCAGACGTGTGCACTGTGGTCACACCAGCATCACATCCATTCAAGTTACATGGTTCATTAAAAGAATCAAATTACAGCATTTACATTTCTGTTAAAACACTTTGACAACAGGAGCCAGTTGAAGGCTGCAGTGATTTTAGTGACACTACAATGTATAAGAGTGAAGTTATTGAATATTTGTCTCTCTTTACTGTTGCAGCGGTTTTGCAAATTGCAGACGGACCCTGTTCACTCCATAGACACCAATGTTATTCCTGTAGCTTGAAAGACAGCTACTTTTGATAAAACTGGGCTTGTAGCACTTTGTCTGCCTTGCAACAATGGGAAAGAGGCACCGTTTATGTTTTGACAACCTATATCTAATGAGTTATTGATGCTGGAAGTCCCAATCTGTGAATATCTTTCCAGCTTTACTGAACTTGGGGCCACTACCACCTAAGGAGTGATATATTTAATTTTGAAAAAAGCATTTAGCCATACTTAAAGCTTTAAGTGCTTTATTAACACGGAACTAAAAATTTTGTATTGTTTTATTATCACAGGTTCTGTCTGAAAAGAGGTGGCATCATTTTAAACTGTGAAATCAAACTAATAAAATGTAATGACCAACCAGTGAGCAATACTGGATTCTGCAAAAACATAAACAACTTTTTTAAAAATCTAAATCTTACCTTAACACAGTTAATGTATTAACTTATTTATGTGTGTATGCATGTATTTATTGATTTATTTAGTACTGTTAACATATCAGAGTTCTGAGTAAATTTTTCTTTAGATAGACAAAGGCCATTTATTGATTACATATAGGCTGTTAAATGTTTATTAAAAACTAAAAAGCATTTTAAAAAAAACAACTTAGGCATTTATTGAGTCACTAAAATACTGTAGAGTACAGACCACATCAGCATGATTATAAGCATCCTCTGGTAAATTAACAACCAGATACTGATGTCTCTCACCATATGGACTTCAGGAGATGATTAGATGATGATAAACTGTGACCTACTGGTTGGGTTCTCTCTGTTCTCATGTTTCTTACATGTTTGTCCCCTGACAGCCGGGTCCTAATGTTTTTTGAGCAACACACCATACTATGATGTTTTTACAATGATGGTTCTACTATGGAACCAGTTTGACATGTTCAGGTGTTCTTTGTGTGAAAACTCAGAGATTTCAGGTATCAGAAGGTGGTTTTCAACTTTCTTTGTTAACTTTCTGCTTCAACTTTAAACTAAATTTCCTTCACTAAGCCAGCCCTCTGGACTTCCAGGAAGCTGTGTTCCTATTGGCTGTCCAGGTGGCTGCTTGGTGTTATCAGGAACACCTGAGCAGCTCAGTGTCTTCCTGCTTTATTTAGCTGCAGACAAACATTTCCTCTACTTCCCTTCATCACTGAACTGGGTTTGGCTCCATTGCTTTAGTTTGTTCTTTAGGCGTTGGCTTGCAGCTTCCAGCAGTAAAATCGTCTTTAATGTGTTTCTTGGTGTGTTTTAGGGCTTTGTACTGGATAGTTTTCTTGGTAAATGTGGTTCTTTAGCCACAGGTAGCACATGGTGCTAATGTGTGCAGTGATTAGTGGATTTGCTGCAGCTGAGTTGTGTCTTTATCTCGGCTGTAGTGAGTCTTTAGAGGTTTTTGGTCAGACGCATTCTGTATTCTTGTTTGAGAACCAAGGTTGGTTGTCCAGAAGGTAAGAGTTCCTGTCCTGATTCTCTGTTCTCAGAGCTTCTCTGGTAGGCTGCAGGAGACTTTAGCGTTTGGGTTGTGCTAGTTTGGTTTTTGTATGGTTTCATTTGGACGACTATCTTGAGGCCCCTCCATGTGGTTTAGTGAGGTTTTCTGGAACAGTTCTACAAAGCAACCTGCAGCAGAAGAGACTTTGAGAGTTTTTAGGAAGTTCTGGAGACCAGACTTTAGAGCAGCAGAAACATTTGTCAGCAGTTTGAGCAGGAGAAGGTGAGCTTCAGAGTAGAAATGAGGAGAAGGAAACCTTCTTGACCCGTGTGGTGAGGTCCTGTACCAAGAGTTTGAGCAGGTTGTGAAGAGTCTGTAGTTCTTTGGTCTGAAAGCACAAGAAGAGTCGACTCATTAAAGGAGAAAACAGGAGATATTGTTGCTTCTTCTGTCACTCTGCAGTTTCCTTAGACTGAATATCAAGTTTATATTTTAAATGATTTCCCATGTGAGCCCAAGAAGACTTCAATAAACTCCCTCCATCCCCTGAACACAACATATTTTATTACCATGTTAAATCTTTTTTTTGTTTTGTTTTTGAGTTTTAATCATAGTTTTAGCATAGTTTTTTCTCTTTGCTTGTTTAGTTTTGTCATCTGTGTGAAAGGTGCTAAACAAATAAAGCTGAATTGATAAACTGAATAATTGACTAACTCATGATTGTGACAACAGAAGTATTTTCATTGTGATTTAGGGGTTTATTTTGTTTTTAAGGTTGGGGTTAAAATCTTGACAGAAAAAAAGATTAAAGAAATAAACTACAGTAAAAAAGCAATTAAATCAAAGGGAAAAAAACATTTAATAAAACTTTTAAAAAGCAAATTGAACATTACATACAATTAAATTATATGAGACAAAATATGTAATTAGAATATTAAACGGAAGATACAAAGCATGTAATTATGAAATTAAACAAAATTTTAAATAAAAAATATTAAACATTAAAGATGAAATATTTTAGATAATTAAACATTTAAAAAATGCAATTAAACAAGAATATTACACATTTAGAAAAATACAAAACATTTAATTAGATTATTAAACCTTTAAAAATCAAAATATTTAATTAAAAAATTAAATGTTTAATTAGAAAATTAAATCTTAAAGACAATAAAACTTTAAATAGGAATTAAACAGAAAATACAATGAAGCATTAAAAAAGAAAATTAAACATTAAAAGGTGGTAAAACATTTAAAAAGAAAAACCTTAAAGATTTAATTGAAAAATTAAACATTGGGAAAGAAAAGGAAATTTTTCAAACAAGCCGATAAAACATTTGAAAAACCAACAATTAAACATTAAAAAGACAAAACATTTCAAAATCAGATCAGACATTAGAACACAATAAAAGGTGAGAAAAGAGCAAAACTAAACATTTAAGAAGAATCAAACTAAAGACAAAACATTTGAAAAGACACCAGTTAAACTTTAGAAGATCAAATTAAACAGAAGAAACAAAATGATCAAAAGAGCAAAAACAGATAAAGGCCTTAAAGGGTTTTCTAGTCTGAAATGAAAACATCAAGTTGTTTCTTCAAACATTTCCTCTTTCTATGTTCTTGGTTTGATTGTGGACAGATTTACTAAGAACTCATTTCAGAAAACTGATTTCCAGATAAAGTCTACTAGTAGTTGAAGGCATTTATCAAACTAATGTTACCTTCTGATCTCCACAAACTTTACTGTTTAGTGAAGAGAATCAAAGTTTGTTGAGGATTTCTAAAAAACCCACAGGTGAAGGTCTGAGAAGAACTCAGACGGATGATCTAAATGTGAAATCAAGACTCATGGTCACAAGTTTTAAGACTTCTGTTAACCGGAAAGTTCAAACTAACAGAGAAGTACTGAGAAACTTTTAAAACTTCAGTCCTCAGACTGTCTGAAGGTTCAAACTAACAGAGAACTACTCAGGAACTTAGAAGATATCAGTCCTTGGACTGTCTGAAAGTTAAATCTACCAGAGAACTACTGTGGGACTCAGAAGAATTCAGCCCTCAGACTGTCTAAAGGTTCAAACTAACAGAGATCTACTGTGGGACTTAGAAAATTTCAGCCCTCAGACTGTGTGAAAGCTCAGGTCCTGAGGACTCAGGAGGTGTGGAGGCTTTGGAAAGTCTTGGAACTGAGGGTTCCACCCTCCAGCACAAAGGCTGAAGCCCAACCTCCTAAGAAAAACGGTCAAGACGAGACTCAAGTTAAAAAAAAAAGTTGAAAATGACAAAAAATAGATGATAAATGCGCAAAAAAAAGAAGAATTAGTATCTGAGCGAGTAGCTCAGGGGGATAAGAAGAGGACTACCAACTGGAAGGTCGCAGGTTCAAGACCCACCACTGGCCTTTTTCATTCTTTGTCTTTGTCAGTATTTTGAGAAAATTTAAGAAGTGTCTGGTCTTGAACCAGCAACCTGCAGCTCCATAGGCAAATCCTTAACTCACTGAGCTACAGATCAGATACAAAGAAATAAATTCGTCGTCCCTTTGACATCGTAGTTCCTGAAGTCACCACATGGGTGGAGCTAAGGCGGAGTCTGGGTGGAGTCAGGGCGGAGAGTAGGCGGGGAGGTGGGTGGCGGCCTCCCCCCTCTACTCCCCCACCTCCCCCCACCGCCCACCACACCTTCCCCCGCCCCACGAGTTCTTCGAGTCTCCACGAGTTCTTCCAGTCTCCACGGGTTTTCCCGAGTTTCTGGAGTTTTCACCAGGTCAGAGGCAGAACAAGTTGTCATGAAGAGGTGTTGAAGTCGGTCAGGATGGACTGACTTTTTACAGCGACTAGAAGAAAGACCACTAGAAGAGCAGGTCTTTAACCACCATCCATAAAATCCATGGAGTCGCTCCACAGAAATGAAGGGACGTCAACTTTTATCAACCTCCATCCAGATGTTCAACTTCAAATCTTTACTTTGACATTTTTAGCACCACAAACCTTTAGTATCACACTTTATTATCCTTTATTAGGACTTTAATGGAATCCACCAGCAGATTTAGTTTTTGTTGAGAAACTTTATTCTTGTCGTCATGGGACTGCAGTATTTAAAACTGTTCCTTCTATTTGACCTCATGTTTATTAGTTTTAGTGGAGAAAGTTTGAATTGTCAATTAGTCTCTTAAAAACTAAATAATAAATTGGATTAGTCGAGAGGTTTAAATTTCTTACTTTGTCATATTTTAAATATGACAAAAAAAACATAAAAATAAAGCATCTTGAGACAGTTTGACCTGTAATTGGCGTTATATAAATAAAATTGAATTCAAATTGTATGTATCTTGTAATGTTGGAGTAATTCAGCCATATATGTTAGAAAACACATTTTCTTTGTCCATTAATCTGTTTTTTTTTTTTTCCCAGTAATTCATTTCTTGTTTTGGTTTATAAAATGTCAAGCCCAAATATATTCAGTTTACGGTCATAAAAACCAAAAAGATTTACATTCATGATGCAGGAATCAGGCAGTTTTTCACTTTTTATCTTAGTTTAGTCAGAAAGATAGTTGATAATGTGTGAATTGTTGCAGCTTGTGAGCCGTAAAAGGTTTTAATCTTTGGGGCCGAGTGTCAGAAAACATTTAGAAACCAACATCAACAAAACACTCAACAAAGATTTGAACATCATTAAAGGGAAATCCAACTTTTGCATGACAATGTCTAATTAAAGGACATTTATTTCCAACGTAAATGTGTGATATTCATCCTCTGGAGCTTTCTCTTCACATCGTCTTCCACCTGGACTGGTTTGGTCGGGAGCATGTGCAACAAACATTTGAAAATCTGCACTTTAACATCAATGAATGACGCTGAAGTTTAATCTCTACATAAATGAGACTGAGTCTGGATGTGCTGCTCTGTCATTAACTCTGAAGTTTAGGGAAAGTTTAAACAAAAGAGGACAGTTCAGATCAGACTTGAGAATGAGCTTATTTTCTAACAAACATCTCAGAGTTTCTGAGCTTCAGCACCTCTAGCAAGATAATTTAACAACAAACAACTCAAGAGATCCAGAAGTTGGAGAGAGTTAGCTTTAGCTGAGCCAAAGAACATGAGGGATGCTAACCTAGCAAACATTTCAGACTTTTCTCTGTGAATTCAGAGAAATAATTTCCTATTTAATGACAGAGCTACACATCTTAACTCAGTCTCATTAAAACAGACTCTAATACAGTGTCATCCATCCATATTAAAGTGCAGTTACCCAAAATGTTTGCTGCATGAGCTCCAACAAAACCTGTCCAGGTAGAAGGCCACTTTGACAAACAGGAAGTGGAAGATTCCAAGCAGATTTATAGAAGGGGGAACCAGACTGTACTAAGTGTGGTCCAGTATAGAGGGGTGTTTTGTGGGTTTTTAAGGCCGATAATGATTATTAGTGAGACATTTGGAGTAGATAATCATTTGCAGTAAATGAAAGTATTTAAAATCTTGGAGTTAAACTTAGAAGAACACAAACTCTAACAGAAAACTTTGTTGATACGTTTTTGTTTTGTTTACAGATGTTAAGTTAAAGGAGTTTTATTCGTGACGTATAACCAATCAAATCACTGCAGAAGACAGAGCGACCACAGGTAGATTAAGGTTCAGAGCCAAAGCAGCGCTATTTTTAAATGTATTTATTACCGTAAATCAGTAAAAAATAAAATACTGATAATCAGTAAATCAGTCAGCCCACAATTACTACAATTCTACAATGTATGTGTCTTTCCTTTGACTTGTTATTTGTACAATATACGATGTATATGTTGGTGTTTTTTCATACCAAAGGCTGTATTATGATGTTTTCTAAGAGACATAATGTGCTTCTCTGTTTATTCTGGCCCAGGGCCCTGCACTCCTCCTCTGTTGTTTTCTGGATTGTACTCAGCTGCATGCCTTCGTCCACCCGGCCTCCGTTGACTCGTCCCGCCTGCCGTCTCTGGAGCTGAAGCTGGATTGGAACAGACCAAAGTACAGTCCAATCACGATGCCAGCTGCCTCTCAAAAGGCTCCTTCATCTGGCAGGTGGCGGCACTTCTTCTGAGGGGAAGCTGAGCTGGCCTGGCAGAACTTTGGAGATGTGTTCCAGTGGTTGGTGGATGTATGGGGAGATAGAGAGGGACCTTTGAATTGTTCACAAAGGAAAACAGGGAACCCATTGGTAGTTTTAGTTTAGGGTGCTACTGCGGTGTGTTTTGGGGTTTTAAGAGGTGAACAGGAAGAGTTTTTTTTAGTATTGATTATCTTTTACTTTGTTCCTGGTTGGAATGCCCATCAATGTCAACATGAAGTTCACTTTTAGTTCTGTTTATTTATTTTTATTTTACTAACACCCATTTGTTTTTAACCCCCTCACATGTTGTGTTGTTGTAAACTTACTCTTTCAAATAAATACTTGTCTAACCCTTTGGAAACCAGTGTTTGGACTGTTTTTGTGATGCTCCTCACCTACTTCAGACAGTCAGGACAAAACGTTTTGTGCACTAAAGGCTATACTGTGATGTTTTTAGAGCGACATGCTATACTATGATGTTTGTTGGGCGACACGCTATACTATAGGCTTTTTTAATTGACATATTACTGTGACTTTTTTTTTGGTTTTGTTTTTTTTTAGCAACATAGAATTCGAACAGTTTTAAAAGTTACTATACTTTTACTTGTGCAATGAAATTATTATTCTATGGTATTTTTTAGATGACATATTATACTCTGATGTTTTCTTGAATTACATACTATTTTGACAATATACTGCACTATGACATTTTTTGAACCACACATCATACATGACAATTTTAGGCAACATCCTATCATTTTGCGCTTTTTGAACCACATAATAATCTGTTTTGTTTTTTTTTCTTGTCAACATGCTGTACTATGAACTACAGGCCATACTATGTTATTCTTGAGTAAAACATACTATACTTTGACATTTTCTGAACTACATCCTATACTATGGCATTATACACAGAGTGCTTTGGTTACATGTTGATTTATAATCTAGATTTTTTTCTGTTTTGTTTTTTGACAGGATTACCACAGACCTGACTGTGAACACCGTTGACACCCACCTCAGGGAGACACTGTCTAAGATCTCAAGGCTGCTTGGTCGTGGTCTTTCTGGCACGTACTCTTCCAAGATGAGCCGGGAAGTTTAACACTGATGGAATGACACCAGGTCTAAGCCGACAAACTTCCAATTCCTCCTCAACCCATAGTCTCGGGGAAACCTACATGGAGTAAGAAAAGTAGACAGAGAAGTAATTAAGTCTGTACACAGCATATTAAAAAGAAATCATGCTAATAAATTAAGTACAAATAACCAAATTCGCCAATATACTGGAGACCAGAGCTATTTAATTTGATAAGTATAACCTTGTTTAGTAACATTTCAATTATTTGAGAGCAGTCCTGAAGAACATAGATGGTAATCTGGATATATATGAGTTAGGCTTTATAACTACTATTGGAAGTATTGGTGGTAGTAATAGTAATGGGACTACTACTAGTAGTGGTGGTAGTATATTACTGCTGCTGATACTGGCACTGCTACTACAACTTGTAATACTATTACAAATGCTGATACTATTTCTACGACTCTAACAGCTGTTTATACTACTACTGCTGCTTGTACTTTTAGTATTACTACTACTGCTTGTACAACTATACTACAGCTACTATTAATCGTCTGGTATTTGCTTGTCAAGCTGCTAGCTCACCTTAGCGTTTTGCTAGTGGCTAACTAGTTAGCTCTCACAGACTGGAAGCTCTCAACAAGATTTCATAATGAAAAAAGAGCCAAAAACTATTCTTACCTATGAAAAGTCATTCCAAGTTTCCTTGTCTCAATCGTACGACGTAGTGTGTAACTGTATGCAGCACAGTGAGCCGGCATAACCCTAACCCTTTCATCAGGCGTTCCTGAGCTGGCAGCTGCACAGTTTGCATTTACACCTGCCTGAATTCTTGGTCATTGGTCTCATTGTTCTGATCATGCTTGCAGGCATTTACACCTGTAGTAATAATAATAATGCGAAAATCAACCATGCTCTCCGTTTACCGTGTCTTACCAGTGATAAGACGTTGTTACGTGCTGGAGGTTGATGTTGACAGTGTCGGTGTCCGAGCTGGTACTGGTCCTGAAGCTGGTGGTGGAGAGGAGGCAGGGGAGCTGGGGGCTCCATGACAGAGGTGGAGCAGGCTTCGCACGTCGAAAGGGATTCTTGAACAGAAATAAACACTCACCCTAAGCACACGAAAAATACGACATTGTAACTTGTGAAAAAAATAAACCTTTAAGACCACTAGCTTAGTTTGACATGCAGACTGATGTATTAGCTTCTGAGAGCTAAACGTTAGAAACAGCAGCACGAAATACAAGCAGAGCACGGAGCTAGCGCTGATGGCTAACTAGCTAGCGCTGATGGCTAACTAGCTAGCGCCGATGGCTAACTATCTAGCGCTGATGGCTAACTAGCTAGCTTATTGTCTGCTACAGGAGACAACAACGTTACTTTCTAAATACACTTGTCTGCTTAAAAGAAGCTTGCCACCAATGGGATAAATGATGTAAAAGTTTCTTGAAGTCACAAAACACTCACCATTCTTGAACGTCTCCAACAATGCAACGGCTGAGTCTCCCTCCTGGTGCTGGCGGTGCGGTGCCAGTCAATAGCTTCCATTAAACCTCTTCCAACACCTCCTGGTTGACCCGCGCCGGCCGTTGGTGGTCCTTGGTGGACCAATAGTCATTTTTGAGCTTTTTCAGCTTCTCCCTACACTGCTTCATTGTCCTCTTTATATACAGTCTACTGTATATGTGAGCGGCCATCCGCTCAGAGACCTCCTGATAAACTTTCTCCGTCCAGCTCCCTCTGTATTCTTTGGTCCACCACCAAAGACAGAAAAGTCTCGACCTCTTCATTCACCCACAGTACAGGTCTGGCTGTCATATTAAAATTATGAAGAACAGAGAGTTCCGTGAAGAGCAATGCACACCGTCACTGTTTAGTGTTTTTTAAATGCCGGTTTTGTTTTTGTGCTGGAGTCGCTCGTGTGTCGTCACTCCCTGTCCAATCAGTGGGCTGCACTCCTGTCCAATCAGTGGCCTGCACTATGTAGACGTCACATCTCGGCTCACTTCATCTCGGTTGGAACCTCAGTCGAGAAGGTGCAGAAACTCGTGCCTGATACCATACACTAATCCTTATGGAAACGCTCGCAAACAAAGACGAGCCGAGCCGCACCGCGCCGAGTAGGTGCTTGTGGAATCGCGGCTTATGAGAACAACGGTGGCTGCACATAAGGACGCCTGACGTTGATTAGCTGCGTAAATACCATTATATACAGTCTATGGTAAATACGTATGTGAATCGCATCATTGGCTGCAGCAGCCAGTCACCGGTCACTCACTGACTCACATTGAAAAATAGCACAGAATGAATTGTTACGTGTTTATTTTATTTACAATTTAGGTTGGATTTTTTTTTTGTGCGCAGCCAGATTTTCTGTGCACGGAGACCGTGTCAGCAGTGCGCAATTGCGCACACGCGCAGCTTAGAGGGAACAATGGTTCTGAATTACATAGACCTGTCCGAAAAGACTGAACATTTTCTGAAATGACTTGGAATTGGTCCAAAATGACCCAATTTGTCCAAAAATTAATTAAAAATGGTTAAAAAAAAAAAAAAAAAAAAAAAAGGCCATTTTTGGCCCGAGGGCCACATGTTTGACACCCCTTCCCTATTGAAATTGAAGGAATTATTGTTAGGTTCAGAGCAATGAATTATTATTATTATATTACGTGTCAAAACCCAAACTTAACCTGAACCCTGTTGTGAATTTTAGCTGCTGTAAAGTAAAATTGTAACTTTAACCATTTCCTTCTTTAAAAATAAACATCAGACGTCATATCTAATGTGGTTTATAATCAGGCACACTTCTATTGTTCATCTAATGACAGCGTTAAAAGGAAGGACTGGGAAACCAGAGGAACCTCAGGGGGCAATAGATGCTGACCTCTGTCCTGAACACACATCAACTGTTGGGATATTTTTAACAAAACTAATGAAATTGGACAGTCCTGTTTTACTACGTCACACTAAATATTCTCTCACTGGACCGAGCGTTTAATCTGAGTCATACCTGAGTTTGATGAGCATCTTTACCCACTACAGACTATTGTCCACTTCACAAGCAGCTGTCTCAACCTCTCCCCCTCATTTAGAGCTGGAATATTCAACTACAGCATATTTACTTTTCCACTGCCATGGCTTTAATACGTTGATGTAGACACATGCTGTTATTATTGACAACTGATGTAGTTTTGACTACACTTTAAGGTTTCATCAAATGGTTGACCATTTGAGTCGTGTAGTTTCCCTCCAGATGGTTGGTGACGTCAGGTTGTGTCTCTGTTAAAGCGTCTGTCACAGAAGCTCCTTTCAAAGCCCTTTTGTCCTGCAGACTGCTTCATTCAAACACTAAGTGTGGGAACCTCAGAGCAGCTTTCTACTCACACAGGACACACACCTGCTACATGTGGACAAGATGGTGTTTCTAATTTAAACAGAAATATAGAAACACCATAGAAATGTGATGCTGTCCTCCTGCAGTATGTAGAACCCAAAAATATTTACTGCTTTTAAGTGAAATTTGGGGAAATTATACACGAGATGCCTGTAGACAGAATGCTTTTAACATAACATATATACATACAAACATATGAACATACATACATACACAGATAGATACTAACATACATACGAACATACATACATACAAACATACATATGAACATTTGAACACTGGAATGAGCTCTCTTGATATGACCCTGCTCACATTGTTTTGTGATTAACTAAACATGATCTGTTCTCAGGTCCGTGTTTTCATTTCCTGTCATGAAGTGGAAAGTCTGATTACTTCAAACATGTTTAATCTTACATCGACTAAGATGTGCTTAAATATTTGGATCAAATATAAACTTTTCCACAGAACTCATATAAATTCATAAACATAGTCGATGGTTCTGTGCGTGATCAGATGAGTGTGTTCAGTCAGAGTCACTGATCCAGCATCAGGCAGCAGATCTGATCTCTACAGGGTCACCAGTTCCTCACATCCACACAGAGTCTCCCTCCATCTCCCCCAGTCCTCCACCTGCTGTCCTGACATCCAACTATTGTCCTCCAGGCATTAATGGCAGCATGTTGCTGTTCAACATGTCTTAGTGTCTCAGAGAGCTCTCTGATTGGCTCAGACTGTGGGAAACTTCAACCAGAGTGAGACCCACACATTCATATGGAAATGAGGGACTATAAATAGGAGGGATGAAACCAGCACAGATCAGATTCACTCTACAGAGACCACTACAGCTCACACATCAACCATGGACCTACAACCACTGCAGCAGTGACCAGTTCTGAGGAGCATCTGACTCTGACCCACAAGGTAAGCTGGAGATTCATGGAGACTCAGTCATCATTCAGAAGATGCTGTTGGTTGATGCTGAAAGTTCAGTCTTGAACATTTTCATTAATGACTTTGTTCTTCTCTCTGCAGCTCAGAAAACCTCTGTTGGAGAAGCTCCAGTCTCTCCGGGGTCCAGAGTTCCTCAAACAGCAGCCAGAGTCCAGGCTGGAGAAAGCAACGACCTGGAGATGACAGTCTGCTTCCTGAGCCGACTGCAGCAGCAGAACCAACAGCAGAGATAACAACCTGATAACAACCTGACAGAGGCCGACTTCTCTCCTCTTAGTTCCACAGTCCAGACCAGCATCACCAGACAGGAGTCCAGTCCGCAGCGCCCTCTGGAGGCCGTGGTAGACACCTCCACACTGGAGTTACCGCCAGGCAACATTTAACCCTGGTGTCGTCCTGCGGGTCAAATTGACCCTTTTTAAAGTTTGAAAATGTGGAAAAAAAATATATTTTCACAGTGAAACTTCTGATGGCCACATTTTCAACATTTTTGGTAAATCTTTGGCCATTTTTTGGTGGAAAAAGGAAATGTTAAAAATGTTTCTTTAAGAACATTCACAAAAAAATAATTTTTTTAGTGAATGTTCTTAAAGAAAATATTAGAAGTTTTACTGATATATATGGAATTACTTTAGATATTTTTAGGATTTTTTTTTTAAAAGTTTTTACTAATTTTTTGAAAATATTTATAAGAATTTTCTTGCCAAATTTGGGGGATTTAAAAAAAAAAAACGCTTAAGGAAAACTTTTAAGGAATTATTGGAATTTTCTTCCTGAAGGTTTTGCAAATTTTCAAAAATTTGGGGAATTTTTTTTTCAGACAAGGAAACAACATTTTTTGGTTTCCGTAAACGAAGACAAACGGAGGGTTACGTGACCACATTGGTCAAAGATTACTGGACTGAATTCTATGAAATATTTTGGATTTGTTCTTCTGGATATACAGAAGGTTGATTTGTTTTTGTGCAAGACGACATTTCCTGAGGGAATGTCAACAACATTATCTTTCAAGTTGAGAAAGTAAACATCTTGTCATGCGAGAGAAAAGCTGAATCGACCACATTGGTTAAAGATCAACACAACTGAATTCTATGGAACTGAATAACTAGTTCTTCTGTCTGTGCAGAAGGTTATTCATTGAACTATTATATTTGTATTTCACATTTTTATAGAGATAAATATTTCCTATCGAAATAGTCAAATGGGCAAAATTATCTTTTTGTTGAAAAAGAATTTGTTATTGTCGGTATGTCAATGAAAGTAAAAACTGAGCAAATTTCCATTTCCCACCACTCCATGTAAAACTCTGCATCACTTTGTGGTGATACACAATGAAAGAAAGTTTATTAGTTCCTGACTTGTATCATTTTATAAACATTTTACTGTCCTGTATCTGGACATTTTTTAGAAACTGCTATTCCTTCAATCCCCTTAATAATTCAGCACTGATCTGTTTTCAGATTGAAATACACATATTTCCTTTGTTCTAAAAGGACAGTTTATTCACATTTTCCTGTAAAGCCAGATAACTTTGCTTTTGAGGAAAATGTGTTGACTTTTCTCAGCATTCTCACATCACTGTGATGATTTAAATATGATCTGTTCTAAGGTCAGTTTATTTGCTGCAGATTCTGATCGTTTGAAAGATGTTTTATGTGAGACTGAATAATGATTCATCTCATCATGTTTGTGTCTTTTATAAAGACAACTCTTCCTTAACTCAGTGTGAGTTCAGAGTCTTGGAGATGTTTCCAGGTTGTTATTGTGATGGATCATCAGCGGTCACTTTCAAAAAGATGAATATTGGTTTTATCGGAATTAAAAAATCAATGAAGTCAAATGAGTGTTGTGTTCAAATGTCATTTTTTTCTCTTGCTCACTTGTGTCACATTGATAAAGAATCATTTCTTCAAGTGTTCTCTTTAGAGTATCTCTGTGAGTGCTGAAATGACTCTACTAATCATCGTTAACCCTCCTGTAACTGGTGACAAGTTGTACAGCAGAATTTACTTGTATTCTGCGTTGATTCAACTCATTTGGAATAGAACAGATTTTGCTCCTGTTTATTTATTTGCATTAATATGAATGATAGTAGATTAAATATCAAAACTACAGCCTCCATAATGATTATTTTGTGGGACCAACATTTGTCTAAAACAGTGAACAAACACTGAACATCAGAACCTCCAGAGGATTCATATTTATTGTTATATTATCCAAGCTGTAGCTGTGTGGATTCAGCAAAATGGAAACCAAATACAAATAAACAAAAAGAGTAAATAAAATGGTGTTCTTTTATAGCAGTTAATCTTCCCGAATGATCAGACGGCGCTGACAGAAAATATATCTTGTAATGTCAGTTAATTATGTGTTAATTCATGTTTTATTTAACTTAACGTCACCATCCGCTCCTACTGAAGCTCCTCACGTCTAAAAACAGAAACACACAGAATCCAAATGAACTTAGATATTTACATAAATCCACATTTAACTGATCCGATCTTTTATTATTTTTAAATTACCGGTTTAATTCACACGAACAGAAAAGGTGACAGATGTTTATGTCACATGCATCCAGTCGGTGTCACCGTGATCTCTGTCCGGGCCCGGCTGAAGTCCTGCTCATATTTCCTTCCGCACTTATTTCTGCAGAATTGAGGAGTTCCGAAGGGATTTGATTTAAAGTGGATTTAACAAAAAGCTTCATAAAAACTCAAACAAGTGTAGACGTGTATGTAAATGTAGCTATAGAAATATTTAGGCTAGTAAATAAGCTAGTATTCAGTTACCTTGATTAGCTCTTAATTAGCTAAAGCCGCTACTTCCTGGGAATTACTGTGCAGAGGGGGAGTCTCACTGATTGTGCTTACGCTAGCTTTTTAAAAATGCCTTTTGTGCAACACTAAAGCAACAATATTGGTCTTAAAAATAGATTTGTATCAACTTTTGCTGTATTTTTGAGCCACAGAGGGACATTTTTAGTAAAAATCTTCTTCGTAGAAACAATAGTTCCCCCCTCCGACTCCTGATAAATGATAGAGTCCAGAGGGCGCGAGGCTCCAAACATTTGGTTTAACGGACATTAAACAGGTAAAAACCGAATAGTCTTTATCGTTAAAACGGAATAACACGCTTTTAAATATATGAATTTAGGATTATAAAGTAACGTCTGTTTAAATAATTCGTCATTTAAGGAAAACGAACGCGGTAAGTTAACTTTTCACGTGAGTTTGCCGAATTGTTTGGCCAGTTATCGCTGTTTAGCATGTTGGACGTTATTGTTGTAAATGACATGAAGCGAAGTTTGACAGCGACTTTATTTAATATTATGGACTGTTAGCGTTTCTTTAAGTGCGTTTGTACTCAACAGTCTGAGAAACTTTATTAAGTCAATGTTGGATGTTCTCGTGTTCAGTTTTAGCTCAGAAAATCAGTTTCCCATCGTGTTTTTTTCAGGTTTTATAGTCAGCATTTCATTTTTTTATAAGTCAAAGATGGTGGGGAAAAAAAATCCAGTTTCAATGTGGTTATTTTGTCTGAAGGACTGGGAGGTGTGAAAGAATAGCTGTGAATTACTGCTACTATGCCTCTAACCCTCTTCACAACCAGCCAGACTCCCAGTTTTAGAAACACATCAGAATTTAATCCATTAACTATGGAATCACAAGAGTGCCATAATAAAAGATAAATCTGTTAAAAAAAGGAAATAAATGTGTAAATATAAAGACGAATGAATAAATCTGTCAAAAAGTAAGGAAATAAATGTGTAAATATAAAGAGGAAAAACTAAAAAAAATAAATCTGTGGAAAAAGTAAGGAAATAAATGTGTACAAATAAAGAGTAATAAATAAAGAAATAAATCATAAAATCGATTTGTTAAAAATAATTTATTCCTCGATATTTACACATTTATTTCCTTATTTTTTAACAGATTTATTTTTGTGTTTATTCTCTTATTTATTTCTTTTTATATTTATCTTTTAACTTTTTCTATTTATATGAGAATAAAGAAATCTGTTAAAAATAAGGAAATAAATGTGTAAATATAAAGAGGAATAAATAAAATAAAATATATGGAAATACAAAGTTAAATTCTGTCTTTGCTCTTCCCTTTGTTTTTTCCTTTTCTTTTTTCCTGTACATTAAGCAGCAGGAGTCATCAACAGCTTCTCCAACCTGCCTGAGTTCCAGATTTAAAGATGAGTGAGGAGAACATGGAGGAGGTGCAGATGTTGGAGGCTCAGATCGAACGCCTCCAGGCTGAAGTGGAAGCGTTGCAGCGCCAGCAGCAGGACAACCAGAAGGACATCACCTTCCAGTTCAGAGGACAGATGCAGGATGCCATGTCAGTTCAACTTTCCAGTTTTCAGACATCTCATGGGCTTTTATGTTTCAGCTCCTTGAAGGTTGTCCACGTTAAATATTTGTCTCCAGAGCATCTCTGTGTGGACGTGGACCAGTAGGAGAGAAGGAGCGAGTCATGTCCAGCCTGAAGGAGGAGGTGGAGGAGATGGAGGAGGATCTGAGGCGGCAGACGCAGATGAACGGCATCACTCTGAACGGCTGCAACGCCAAAACTCTGAGAAGCAGTGAGTCGTCTGAAATCACCTCACCATCTTCATTTTGTTCTCACATTTTATAAATTTGTTAGTTTTTATTTTATTCATTGACAGAAGAAAAAAAACACTTCAGTACAATACAAACCCAAAAGTTTCCAAACTTCTGAATGAAAGGGAGCAGAAAGAAGAATAAACTTCTGTAATCTGCTTCTTTATAACAAACAATCAGTTTACAACGAGCATTAAAAACAAACAATAAACAGAATGACTCTAAAGTCTGAGAGGCCTGCAGCCACTCTCAAGGTATATATCCACTATATGTGATTTTCCTGCACGGCAATGCACTGCATCTAAAAATCGCACGGACGGCAGGGGGTCACTAGCAGACCACAACATGGTCACATGACAGCGCTGAGCAACAGCGGGCTGCTACGTGGTCACGTGACTGAGCTTTCAGCTGGACAGTCCAACTGATGAGTTGGATAAACACAGCGGCTCGACCGCAAACTTTCTCTTTTATTTCAAAAACACTTCAGGGAAAAGAATTTCTGAAAGCATTTGAGGCGAGAAATAATCTGTGCAGCAGCTGAATCTGTCCTCGTTTTAGTTCAGCGACGGCGAGTTTAGACGTTTGAGGACAGTTTCACGATGTGTGGGACCTTCGCACGCCGCATTCAATTTGCATAAAGTAGAATTCCAGTGTACTTTATGCAAATGAGCTGCGGCCCTCTCCAGGTAAACACACCGGGTCACAGCTGGAAACGCACCGCAACCGGACCAGCATGCCACATGCGGCGTATAAATGAAAATAAATCTGGTCTTGTACATCTTGTTGCTGCAGGTTAGAGGTAAGTTTTTTATTTTTATATATATATATATATATATATATATATATATATATATATATATATATATATATATATATATATATATATATATATAAAAAAAAGCAACATAATGAGGGAAGTTACTGTTAAACATTATGTCATCAGGACTCCTATGAACCAAAATAAAACCAGAGACTCTTTCTCAGATGTAAAACATGTCGTCTTTGACAGAGTTGTATTTTAAATCTATAATGGTCACAAATAGTCAGACGCTAATGTTCCTCTATAACAGCACAGTGAGTTTCTGATCCAGTCTGGGTCTCTGTGTTCTAGTATTTAAGACAAAGTAAAACTAAGAGTGACTTCATGACGGCTGCTGCAGACGGACAGCAATGTTCATCATTTATCTTTAACTTTTTCTCTTAACTGAAACTGGAGACATGTTGACTCATTGTTAATTTCACATCGTCGTTATAAACTTACCTGTCGGCTCCGCCCACTCCTGTAATGTTTCCTGGCTGCAGCTTAAACAGAGCAACGACATCATTCAACGGTATTTATTGTTTATGACAAATTAAGAATATTTGGATGATGTTCATTTTGTCGTTAATTATCATAGGATAACGTTATTTTTTATACCGACAAATCAAAGATAAGATGGTTTTTACCTTAGCTGACATGTTTCAACTGCAACTGCAGTCTTCTTCAGAGCGTCCTCTGACGTGTGCTGACGTGTCCTTTTTTATCATGTGACCAGTCTGACAGATCTGTCAGAATCTGTCAGATAGGCCACGCCCCCCGCCGTCCGGTGCTCTCTGGAGGATGGAGTCCCAGGTATTAGAGGGTGTAGCTCCTCGTCCCACTTCCTGATCTCGATGGCCTCCTTGATCCATCGTTTATGTTTGTTGGTCTCCGATGTTAAAATCCTCCCCCTGTCACAGTCCATGATATGATTATTTCTTTTGCAGTGATCCCTGATGGCTGATTTTTTTGTTTTCTTGTTCAGCTTTTTCTTTTTGTGTTCTTGTGAGTCGTCCAGTTGTTTCCTTTTCACATTCTGTCTGGTGTTCTTTTTGTCTTGTGTTGAATGATCTGCCTGTTTCTCCAATGTATGTTTTCTCGCAAGATTTGCACGGAATTTCATAAATGATATTGCGTTTCTTGTCCGGTTCTATTTTGTCTTTGGGATGGACTACTAGCTGTCGGAGTTTTGTATGTGGTTTTATTGCTGTGTTTTTTCATTATGCGCTGTATGGGTTCTGTTATCCCACGGATATATGGGATGGTGATTGTGTCTTTGTTTTTATTTTCCGGTTGTTGTGCGCTTTTTGTTTATGTTTTCTTTTGTTTCTTTACTTTGTTTTTATCTTGTTGTTTTCCTTTGTTGATGGCCCATATCGGGTATTGGCAGTGTATGAGTGCGTTCTTGATGTGTTTTTCCTTCTCCTGTCTGTCTTTATCATCTGTTATGATGCTGGTCTGTTCATAAAGTGTTCTATCTACTGATGGTTTGTGAGCTGTGGATGTTCTGATGTCCAGAGGAGGTACTGGTCTGTTCATAAAGTGTTCTAACTACTGATAGTTTGTGAGCTGTGGATGTTCTGATGTCCAGAGGAGGTTCTGGTCTGTTCATAAAGTGTTCTAACTGCTGATAGTTTGTGAGCTGTGGATGTTCTGATGTCCAGAGGAGGTTCTGGTCTGTTCATAAAGTGTTCTAACTACTGATAGTTTGTGAGCTGTGGGATGTTCTGATGTCCAGAGGAGGTTCTGGTCTGTGTGTGTAGGTTTCTGTAAACTGTGATCTTAATGCTTCCGTCTTTTCTGTGGTGTATGTTTAAGTCCAAAAATGAAATGGTCCGGTTTGTTTCTTCTTCGTGCGTGAATTGTATATTTCCTGTGTCGTCCATGTTGTTCAGATGATCGGTAAGTTCTTGTGTGTGTCCAGATTTTATTATTTCCAGGATGTCATCAATGTATCGTTTCCAGAGTGTGGGTCTGCAGTGTGTGGATGGCTTTCGTTTCTAGGTCCTCCATGAAGAAATTACTCATTATTGCAGATAGTGGATCTTCCACTGCAAAACCTTGTTTTTGACTGTAAATAATTCCTTTGAACTGAAAATAGGTGGATGTGGCAATGAATCAGAGTAATGTGATGATGTCATTTACTGTGAGGTTTGTGCTTTTTTCCAGTGTCCTGTCCTTCTTAAGTCGCTCTTGTACGATGTGTAATGTGACGTCAACGGGTTTTATTGTGAATAATGAAATTACATCATGTGAAATGAATATCTCGTCTTTTTGTACTGTGATATTGTTGAGTTCTTGTGCCAGTTGTTTGGAGTTCTTGCAGTGATGTTTTGATGTACCGAGGAGGGGTTTGATGATTTCTACTTCAGAGCGGATGACGCTCTGAAGAAGACTGCAGTTGCAGTCGAAACATGTCAGCTAAGGTAAAAACCATCTTTACTTTGATTTGTCGGTATAAAAAATAACGTTATCCTAAATTAAGAATATATCGGCGTTTAATCTGCAAAACTCCGGCTGATGAAAATTATTTAGAAAAGGGCTGTAATCAGCTGATTTAATTGGCCGGCCGATAAAACAGTCGAGTCCTACTGTTTACCGTCTTCCATGTGGAGTTGCTTGGTTCTGCCACTACTGGAACAACTGCCCATTTACGGTAAGTCAACTTGGACAAACTTCCCGAAACGTGTTGCCAGAGACGTTTTAGGAATTTTGAGTCATTCTGTGCTGCAGATGCGTTAATTGTGTTAAAAATTTTAATCATGATGGATTAATCCGCGTTAATTTTGGCAATCCTAATTTTAATAATATGTTTGATTGAAGCACATTTCTTTTGTTTATTTTCATCATTACCTTTATGTATTATTATTATTTATTATTATGTTGTAATACAATAAACTTGTGTTGTTTGTAGGTGGCAGTAAAGTGGTGCAGCAGCTCTGTCTATCAGGTCGCTGCTCTGAACTGGACTTCCAGGTGGAGTTTAAGCTCTCTGAGGTCAAAGTGAGTTCCTTTCATTCCCTCGTTATCTTTTTATTTTCCCTCTTGATTTGGGATTTTAGTGCATTTCAGGCTGATAAACTGTTCAACCAGGTTTTACTTGTAATTCTGCAAACAGATCAGTTTTACATCCAGTGTGAGTTTTAAGGGTATTTTGGACATCTTTTGACTCATTTTGAGTAATTCTTTGACAATTTTGGGTCATTTTTGTCAGGAATTTTTGTCATTTTGGGCAAATATTGAGTAATTTAAGAGATGTTTCTGATCATTTTTGGGGTATTTTGAAAATTTTTACACCATTTTTGAGTCATTCTGGACAAGTTTAGAGGAAAAAAGTGCTTTCTGGGTGAACTTTCAAGACTCATCACCAATTTGGTCACTTTTGACAATTTTGGGTCATTTTTGAGGAGTTTATGCCATTTTGAACAAATATTGAGTAATTTGGAATACGTTTCTGATCATTTTGGGTGAGTTGGGTTTATTTTGGACACTTTTGCACAATTTTTGAGAAATTAGAGACGATGAAAGGATGACTTTTACACACATTTTGTTCATTTTTGACAATTTTGGGTCATTTTGGAGAAGTTTGTGTCATTTTGGGCAAACAGTAATTTGGGAGACGTTTCTGATCATTGGATGCGTTTTGGGGGTATTTTGGATGTCTTTTGAGTCATTTTGCAAAACTTTTGAGTCATTCTAGACACATTTAGGAAAAAAGGTGCATTCGATGGCTCATATCAGCATGTGTGATAGGTGGTTGGTCAGAACAAGGTAGAGACGATGAAAGGATCACTTTTATTTGACACCAGGATCATCTTCTGGGCACGATTCTTGGCTTGAATTTGTTTTTCATCCCTGAAAATGTCGTCATGTGTCTATTTGCTGAACTGATGACGTTCTGAGGCTCAGAAATAATGGAAAAAGAACTAAAAAGAGCGAACTTTGGGGCCACCTTCAGTTACTTTAAGGGTCTGTAACACTGAAAATATTCATAATATGAAGGTTAAACTGAAGTTATTGTAGATGAAGAATCAGCTAAATGCTCATGAAGGATGAACATGTTTTTAGCCAGGAGAGGGCGACAGAGTTCAATGGTTTCCTGCACAGTTTGGATTGAAGCAGCTTCTTCAGATCTCAGTAAACCTCCTGATAGTCGAATCCTCCAGTCAGACATCAGAACAAACTGTGGTTTAAACCTCAGAGGGACAAACTGTGTCCAGCAGCATTAAGTCATGTCTGTGCTGCTGACAACAGCAACCTCTGAGTTTTTCTGTGTGATCTCTTTAAAATAACAGCATTTTTTTAACGAGTGTTTTGTATTTTACGATCACTTACACTACGGGAAAGTTCAGAGGAGAGAATTATTTCGATTTATCATGCCCTCTTTTATTGTTTATTACCAAGAAATCTGAGAAAAGTCTCCTCCAAGTGCAATAGAGAGATCAGCCAGGAGATCTGAGGAAATGGATTCAGCAGTTTTAGAGCTGATAATGTCGACAAATTTTATCTGTAACTTACTTTGAGACAGTTTTTTTTGTTCACCCTCTTAACCCCAAAACCCACCAGCAGGTTTGAAAGGCTAATTACCAAAATAAAAGCATCATTTAATCATTTGTGAGGCAATGTTCCATCGGAAAGCTTAGAATTGATGATATTTCAATTTTATCAACACGTGTCTCTTAAAAATTTTCAAAAGTAAGCAGTTTGCTCAAATCAGAATATGTAAAGTAGCCAAAATGACCAGAAAGTGGTACAAAAGCGCCAGAAAGTGATACACAATGAGTGGAAAGGGAGGCAGAATGACCAAAGAATTTAAAACAATCAGAACATGGTGAGAATTGACCAGAAAATTATGCAAATTGACCAGAAAGGGATGCAAAATGACTGGAAAGGGATGCAAAATGACTGGAAAGGGATGCAAGATGACAAAAAAATGGAAAACAGTCAGAACATGGTGCAAAATGGGTGAAAAATGACCAGAAATTTCTGCAAAATGACCAGAAAGTGACCAAAAATGTCCAGAAAGTGACAGAAATTTACCAGAAAGTGATGCAAAATTACCAGAAAATTATGCAAATTGACCAGAAAGTGGTAAAAAAATTTTTTACAGAAAGTGGAAAGAAATCGCCAGAAATTGACGCAGATTGATCAGAAATTGATACAAAATGACCAGAAAGTGTCCAATAATCAGAACATGGTGCAAAATGATCAGAAAGTGATGGAAAAAGACCAGAAAGTGACACAAAATACAAAACTAGTGGTTGAACTGTGCAGACGTTAACAGTGGATGTGACTTTATGGAGCAAGGTTGTGCGTTACTGTGATCTAAAACCTGCTTCATGTTGGTTTGTGGTTTAAATTGCGGCCGGACGAAGCCCCAGAGCAGCTGGTTTTGTTAAATCGCTACTCAAGCTGTTAAAACTCCACTTTCTGTGCTGAAGTTTGGACTTGTTTTGATTCAGACATTAATTATTTGGCCGAGCAATTTGGAGAGCATCGTTCTATAAACACAAACTCTCCTCTTTCTCTTTATTAGCATGTGATTATTACCGTTTTTTATGTTGCAACACAATGTGAGCAGCTTTTTTGTGTGTTGTAACCCATTCAGAGCCAATCTAGAATTTATTTATTCTTTCCCCAAATATGGAACAGATATGGGTCCAGAGGGTTGAAGCAGAGCAACACAGAGTTCAGTAACACTGATATCACTGGGAATAAACTAGTCCCAGTTGCTTTTATGTTGTCGCTGATGTTGTGTTTTTCCTTCAGGACGGTCAGAAATCTCAGAGAACCATCAGTGATCTGAATGTGGTTCTGGACTCCAATGACCTGCAGACCTTCAGCAGCTTCGTGTCCAGGTACGACCTGCAGCTCACCTGGAAAAAAAAACTAAACACAAAATGTCTTTATCTTTCTGTGAGCTGTCAGTGATTTTACCTTGTCTACAAAATGTCTTTATAAATATATGCCAGTATAAAGTCCTGTTTCCTGTCTATGGAAACAGAACAACCATGAAGAAGGAAACAAAAGTTACACAAAACTGAGCTGAAAGGTGCAAAAATGACACAAGAAGATACAAAAGTTGGAATAAAAATGACACAAAAATGAGCAAGAAGGTGCAAAAGTTACAGAAAGAGATGCAAAAATGACACCATTAAAAAAGTAACGGACCAAAATGACAAAGACACAAAGGTTGCAAAGAAATGACAAATGAGCAAAAAGGTGCAAAAATGAGACAAAAAGACACAAAAATATGCGAAAATAACACAACAATCCAAAAATAACAGGCAAAGATGACAGAAAGACACAAAAGCTGCAAAGAAAAACACAAAAAATAAAAGACAAAATGACACAAAAGACACAAAGATGCAAAAATGACACCAAAAGATAAACAAAAAATAACACAACAATCAAAAAGTAATAGGCAAAAATGTCAAGACACAAAAAGATAGAAATTACACAAAAAGATGCAAAGATGAGACACAGACACAAAACGATGAAAAATGACACAGCAATCCAAAAGCAAAAATCACACAAAAATTACTGAAAAAGATGCAAAAGTTGCAAGAAAATGACACAAAAATGAACAAAAAGGTGCAGAAATGAGTGGCACATGTTCCCAATCGGTCTGTTTTTCACTCAGAAGGTTTAAAAGAAAAGATGCAAAAGTGATACAACAATCCAAAAATAAGCAAAATTGACAAAAAGACATAGAAATTGCGAACAAAAAAAGCCACAAAATTACACAAAATGGTGCAAAAATGAGACAAAGATACAAAAATGACAAAAAGACACAAAAGTTGCAAAAAATGACAAAAACACGCAAAAATAACACAACAATCCAAAAATGAGCAAAAATGACAACAGATACAAAAATTATTCAAAAAGATGCAAAAGTGGCAAGAAAATGACACAATGACACAAAAAGGTACAGAAATGAGCAGCACATGTTCTCAGTCAGTCTGTTTTTCACTCTTTTCTCATGACGGATGTTTCCCCTGCTGTAACTCGTTACGTCTGTTGTAGTTGGAATCCATGTAGCTGCTCTGTTGGCAAACCCACCTGTGAGTGGATCTGAGCCACCGTTAATATGAGTTACACCTGTTCTGTTCAAACTAGGAGTTTCTTCTTTTCACGCAGCAGGAGAAAATGTTATCAAAGCCAGCAGGTCTGCAAATTATATCAACAGAGAAATCTAGTTTCATTTTAACCCTACGGACCCCAAACAGTTTAAGGGTGTTTTCAACGCTTCTGTTGCATTTTTCTTTACTCTAGTGACACACAACATCTATGACTAGAATTAGAGAGAACTCAGAAATGTCTTCTGTGTAGAATGACACAAAAGTTGTCAAAAATTTGCAAAAGGGTGCAAAAATAACACAATTCAATAATAACAGGCAAAAACGACACAAAAGTTGCAAAAAAAAAGTTACTCAAAAAGATGTGAAAACTACACATAAATTACCAAAAAATGTTGAAAAAGACAAATGTCTCAAAGAGAGAACGCAGAAATGTCTTCTGCACGATATGACACAATTAGAATGACAGAAACTGGGCAACAAAAACATTTCTGTGATTATTTATTTTAAAAAGAAATAAAAAAAATCACTGGTGGCTTCATGGTAGCGATGAGGAGCACAGGTTTTTTTAGTTTTTGAAAGAGTGGTTAGAACACATACTTTTATTTTGGCAAATTTTCAAATGAGACACGTAGAATAAAGTAATTTACTAAATAGTCACATTTTTAAGCTCAGATTTGGTTGGTTTTCTTGATGAAATGACTCGGTCTCTGGCTGGTAGTTTGTGCCATTCTGGTGATTTATTATTATTTTTTTTAAAGACAACTTGAGTTTAAAGCTCTCTGTGGGCTTCAGGGTTCAGAACCTGGTGTTGGTTGTTTTATTTGACGTTACGTCTGCTGCTGCTCTTTTTCACCGACGACCAAAGTTCTATTTAGACACATGAAGGACGTTTCAGCGCTGATGATGAATGTTTGGTGCACTCAAACGTCCCACTGCGCTGTTTCTTCCAGTAGCCTCTGCTGGTGTCGCCTTTAATTATGACGACATAAAGCAGGTTTTTATTTCATTTTCTCATGCAGCAGATCATATATCTATACAGAATAAATGTGGAGCCTTCATTCAGGTGTATCTTCTGTCTCCATGAAGCTCCGTCAGTGGTTCAGCTACACGGAGACAAAGTCTGATCTGCTCTATATCTGAGGCCAAACCACATCTGGATCGTGTGGCTCGGTCTGCAGAATCTGGCAAACAACAGATGGAAAAATACTGGAGATAATGATTCAACACACTGCTGCCCCGTCAGAGTCTGAGAGAGTGGGTTTTACAGCCCAAATCGGACTGATAATCTCTGTTAATTCGGTGTTGTCTGAGCCGTTGAAGATAAACGTGGACACCGGGAGGCCTGTTGTTGGTTCTGTTTGTTCAGCAGATATTTCCACATCTGTCCCGGTGTCTCCCTCCAGTTCTGAACTTCATTAGCGCTTTGATGCAACACAGTCCTCCTCCTCGGTGGCCACCCATGTTTTGGCAGCGAATGGTTGTAGGTACATGTGTAGAACTGTAAAAATGATGCTTCATGTCACAGTTATTCTGTTAACGAACGAGTCACTGGGAAACCTGCAGCTTTTTCCAGGCGGAGTTTCTACAGTCGTGTTCATAAGTTTATATACGCTACCATTCAACTAATGTAGAGCAACTTTAAATCATTAAGATCGACTTTCACTAATATGGAGCAACTTTAATTCATGTACACTACCGTTCAAAAGTTTGGGGTCACTTACAAATGTCTTTGTTTTTGAAAGAAAAGCAGTTTTTCTTTTTCAATGAAGATAACATTAAATGAATCAGAAACATAGTCCAGACATTGTTAATGTGGAGCAACTTTAACTCATTAGGAGCAACTTTAACTAATTGCAACCATTTTGGTTGTAATATAATCTACAGATTGCAGTGAAGTTTCTAGATTACATTCATACATTCTTTGACTTTAATGATGCCGTGTTCTCCAGATAACTGGATGCTGCGGCTCTTCCCACAAACATCACAGATCCAGTATCACTTTGCCTCTTAGTAGAAACTAAAATACAAGTTGTTGTGACCACAGAGCAAAGCTAGTTTAATGAGACTGTCCGTTTAATCAGACAGATGGTGAGAAAACAAACCTTCCGTTGAGTTTCAGAGCTGATGGATGTCTGCTGTTCTGACCTCAGCACATTTTACCACCATCACCCTGGTTCAGAGGTTGTTCCACTACAGCTGGGAGTCAAAATGGAAATTAGAAGTTCGACATAATCCAGTCGAGTCCTTTAACCTCCTGCACAACGTACTGCAACGTCTCAGCATCATTGAGCATCACTAATAAACTGTTTGGTAAAAATGAAACCGTATATCTACTCCATGCTGTGTCTTTTTAAAGGCAATTTTTGTGTGAAATTATTCTGCCAATTGAAAAATATAAAATAATTATTTTGTTGTGGTTCGTAAATTCCTGCATGTTAAGCTGTCATTTAAAAAAGATGGCACAAATAAAATCTTTATTTTAAGATCACAACATCATCTGACAAAATAAACAAAAACAGCACTGAGATTTAAAATCAGTGATAACAGAGAGTCTATGTTTCCAGACACACAGTAGTACGTTTATTCTGACAGATATTATGATTTGATTTATGATTTAATTTTTGCAAAGTAATAAAAGTCTCTCATGGACTCAGAATGTGTGTTTCAGCTCCAAACAACACAAAGTTGGTAGATTTCTCCTGGTTTTAATTCTGTTCTATTTTCTAGTTTCAGTTTCTGTAACTTTAAATGTAGCTGAGCTGCTGCGGGCCCCGCCCCCTTCAGGAAGAAGACTGTCTGGGATTGACAGATGAATGACTGTGCAAGAGCAGGGTTTTTTATCTTCTAGCTTTCTGTCTTAGGATCATTTAGCATAAAAATATCTGAAATCTCACCACTGATGTTTTTAACTCCTGTGTTTGGTGAGTTTGTCAAACGACTGTATAAAATCAGTATTTTAGCTTCAGAGCAGCAGCCTAGAAATGAAGTAACTGTTGGTTAACATGTAGTCTGAAGGAGTTTCAGTCACTGTTTCATCCTCGTTCTGCTGTCTGACAACAAATGCAGAAGAATACATAAATGAGATCAGCTTTATTGTGAGTTCACCTGTATTAAAATGCAGTTTATGTGAGCACAGAGAGCAGGAGAGAAGCTAACAGATGCTAACAGCAGCTGAGTTTAGGTTGAGCTGAAGTACGACATGAAAACACAGCAACTCATCCAGTCCTTGTTCATTGGTTTAAATTAAAGTTTCCACAGAGCCCTAACCTGTGAACATATCATCAAAGCTAACATTAGCCTCAGTAGCTACACAGTAAGCTAACTCAAAGGATTTGGCTATTGTTGTGGCTAATGCTAATGCCACAATAGTTGCACAACAAGCTAACCCCCCCCCCCCCCCCCCTCAGATGTTATGAACCGAGCCGAAAATTCGGCTCCTTCCTCCGTTAGCTCACCGCCTCTGACCCTACAGACCGAATATTCCGTCCGTCCGTCCATCCATCCATCCATCCATCCGTCACCCCCTCCCAGTCGGACGTTATGGAGCGGACCGACTATTCGGATATTCACCCTTCTTTTTGGTTCAGACATTTTAGAGTTTAGCAAGTAGTAGCAGTAAATAAACCTGCTGCTCGTTCTGATTGGTTCACCTGGAAACAGTGAGAGGGCGGAGCTACACAAAGCAGGGCCCCTATTGTCTCCTGACTTTCTACATAGAAACTGAATAAAATTCTGGTTATAAAGCTGGAAGGATCAAGAAATTCATATTCGTGGATTGTTTTTATTTTCCACCTCCACGTGTTTAAGACAAACAAAACAGTATAAAGAGATTTTCAGCAGAACTAGTAGAAGCAGATCAGTTTGATAAAACATCAGACGAGGCGTTAGTCTCTCTGTCTCGGCCTGTTTTTGGTCGCGCTCCATCATATAGCAGCGAGCTGCCATGTTTCCATCAGCTCCGTGTGGAATAACAGTCATCTGGAAATTTAACCCGGCTGCCGTCTAGCCCTGGGCCCCCACGGAAAACTCTGGAAATCCTCTAACACAACGTCCCAGACTCACTCAGGCGGACCAAAACAAAGATTGTCTTTTAGTCATGTGATCTACAGTTTACTGTATTTAAGGAAGCTCCTTTATGGGGCTTAAATTTAATAGTTTTAGGGCGATCAGAGATAAAAGATGAGGAGGCTTTATGGACGTGTCATATTCTGCTGCATACTTAAGTTAGAATCAAATCGGTTCGTTAAGACATTCCTTCAGTCTAGTTTTTGTCCATAATGTTAGAATAAAAGACAAATCGTTTAAATTGACCTTCCTGAAGTGAAGATTAAAGGCCTTTATTAGTTTTGGTTTGTATTAAAATAATACAGAGATACTAGTCAAAACACAAATGTTATGAATATTCAGTTACCAATTTTACCTTACAGCAGACACACAAATTTATTTATCTTCATAATTTTATTGAGGTATGTTTGCGTATTTCATACACAAACTGTAAAATAAAAAACAAATCCAAATAAGATGTAATTTTTATAATGGTGTTGATGTTTTTGTAACATTGATGTTATTTAATGATTTAAAACACTGTTTTTTTTTTATTTCAAAAAGTTTAAATTTTTCCCCCAGAATGTTAATTTTCATACAATTCAAGGCTATAATTTTTTAGTTAATAAAAAAATATGAAAATTGACTGGAAATTTGTGAGATTTTTCTCTGTATTAAAAAAAATCTGTGAAATAAACTTAAAAACCACGTAAAATTAGATGTCTTTTTGGTGAAATTTACCTTTACTGAGTGATGCTTGGAAACATTTTTTTTAATGTCAAAAAATGTCAACTGTCCCTAAAATAAAAACTTTACTTTTTTTTAAAGTTTTTTTTTTCATTTGAAATTCTATTTTTGTGATTTTATTGTGACTGTTTTTCAAAAATATAGAAAAAAATCTAATAAAAACAACAAAAAAAAATCTGGAAAATTGCAGATAGTTTTTATAGTTTTGAATGTTTTATCATGTTTTGTCAAAAATGTGTAAGATTTTTATTAGATTGTTTTGCATTTCGCCTTTATTGAACCATTTAAACTAACCGTTTTAACGAAGCGTTTGGTTTATTTCCAGCGTGGAGGAGAGCTGTGATCTTCTGCTGTTCTTCAGGACTTTAAGGACTTTCTCAGACAGGTGTGACGACAGAAGCAGAACCTTCCAGCACTTCCAGGTAAGTGGAGACTCACCTGTAATCTCTTCTGCTTTCTATGATGCTCAACTGTCTGTCGCTGACAGTCGACGCCAGTGTTTAAATGAACGTGGAGTCTGGATTCGGTTGGGTTTTGCTCGATGGAACGCCGCTGATGAAGAAGGATGCTTTTGGTGAAACTGAGTGTTTTTGTCCAGTCAGATTGCCACAACATTTCAGTCATTGTTGAAACGCTTAAACTTGTTGCCTCTTGGATCCTCTGCATCATTTGGGTCGAGTTTGGGCTTCGTTCAAGCTTGAGTTGCTTCGGTGAGGAGACCAGATGGTCGGTCGGTCACTGCGAGGGCAGCTTCAGGTTGGGTTTGGTCTTTAACCTCTGCTGGGTTTCACCCTCATCCATCAGAGGAGGAGCTCTGTTGTTTCTGTCAAGCTGGAGGTCAAAGGATCGAATGTTTAACTTTGTGGACAGGCGTGGGCTGACTTCAGGGTTCAGAGTTTTTTTTTTTTTTTTTTTGGAGAAACTCTCTCTTGTGCTAATAAAAGGCTTTCTGTGGAGGCTCACAAACCAAATTATGAAAGTCCTGATGAGAGTTTTGGAGAGTTTTGGTGACATGTGACAGAAATCTTGTACGATATTGGAAAAAAACTGGCATTGCAAAGTTTTGTTTATTTAAAAAATACACTAATACATTACTTTAATCAGATTCTGGGTTGAATAAAGGAGGTGAGTGCAGTAGGTGTGAATTGGTGGTAAACATCAGAGGTAGCAGTAAAATGTCAAGTCGTCCATCGAGCTGCAGGAGCAATATGGAACCGATTCTGCTGTTTACTCGGAGAATATGAAGTTTCTGCCAAGTTGGCTGCGCTGAAGGAGGATTAACCCACATTTTCCATACCGGCCTGCGAGCTCTAAACTCTTATTTTGCTTTACTTGCAATTTCTTTCGGCATTACTATGGAAAAATGTAATTCCCATTGTAGCTCTTTGGCTGTAATGTCTTCCACGCTTTAATGACACACAGACAAAACATGCACTTAGAGGAGTAAACAAGTAGAGAAGTCGGCATCCAGTCCAGGAATCTGCTGTAGCCGTTTGACCGCAGGAATAAGCAGCCAGTCGCTGATGATGGTCGACTACATTCACTAACAAACCACATCGTTTATTAGCATCTCTGGCGGTTCCCCAGTGAACGCAGCCGGCTTTGAAATTTTACTAAGTTCCACGAAGGTTGAGTCTATTTTCCCACAGCTTCCCATTCATTATAACTATAATAATATAAAATACCTGAACCTAAAGTAGCAGCGCTCATCGCCGCTTTGGAGCCCTGTTTGTTTTTCTGTCACATACATTACTGTTCAAAAGTTTTCTATGAAAACTCACATTTTTATTCATGTGCTAACATAACTGCACAAGGGTTTTCTAATCATCAGTTATCCTTTCAACACCATTAGCTAACACAATGTAGCATTAGAACACAGGAGTGATGGTTGCTGTATTAAAATTGCCCTATATTAAAATTTTCTTTCATTAAGGACAGTGACCCTAAACTTTTAAACGATAGTCTATACTAGAATAAACACAGGGACCGTTTGAAGTATTAAGGTAGATGTTTGTGAAATTCTGAAAAATCTACAAATATATTAACAGCCTTTGGAAATATTGTGGTTCTTCACAGTTACAGGTTTTAATGTTATTTTACAGTAGACATGTAGCTTCACTATCTGTTCTTGTAATTTTCTGCAAATATTTTTGTGTTTAAAAAAAAAAATAAAAATCTGTGAAGTTACAGATGTTTTTTACGACTGAAGGTTTTGCAACACTGTTGTTGACTGATGACTTAAAACATCAACTTTTATGACAGCTCAAGTGAAATATGAGCAAAAATATTGTTAAAGTCGACATACAGTACTACTTAAACTGTTTCTGACATTGGAGGTTGTGGTAATTGCAACTAAACGACTAAAAGTCAACCAAACAATGTTAAAACTCTTCCGTTGGCAACATATTGAACTGCTTTTTGGGTGGTGCAGGTGGAATCTCACCTGTGATAATTCCTAAACGCTGTATTTTCTACACTTAGACTTACAATTACTTACAATCTGACGATTACTAGAAGTTCTGCACAAATTTCATTGGATTTACCCAATGAAGAATTAAAGCCTCTGTCTAATTTAGGGGTGCTTTTCAGTAAAAGTTTTCAGACTTGGTTTTCTTTTTGTGTTTTCATCCCCAATACACGTCTTTACAGAGGAATATTAAGGGTTCATATCTTCAGAAATGTATCTCCTATAACTATGAAATTTGTTGAGGATGCAGACAAAATAGTTTCTAGCTGATCCAAACAATCAAATATCTCCAGCGAAGGCCATATTTTTATTTTTTGGTCCTTGAAAAATGGAAGAAAGTGTCCTATTTTCAATTGAGGGTGGTTTCCCCAGAAAGTTCCTGTAAGTGTATATAAATGGATGTATCCATATTTTCTACTAAAAATACTGACTTGTGTCGACATTTCACAAACTTTTGAGGCTCGAACATTTAATCTGGAACGTATGGCAAGACAACATTCCATTTTTTTTTTTTTTGATAATTTGACTAAATTGTGATGCAGACTAATTGGTAGAAGCACAAAAACTGGTGTTCTTAGGGTCTGTATGTTGGCATTATATGTGCAAAGTTCCTTTCATGTTGTCTTTACCTTGAAATCTGACAACACATGAGGCTTATTTTGCGTTACAGATACTAGAGATGAACACTGAACAGAGAAGCTGTTGATACTTCCAACACATATCACAATAAATGTCATGTTTATGGAAGAGGATAGGTTAAAAATGAAAACCACACAGTGAACACATTAGAAACAGTTCATATGTAAAACATTTTCTAACCACAACTCCAAACACATTTTAAATTAAAAAAAAAAAGTTTAACTTTATTCAGATATCTTCGAACATAGCCATGTCACATACACGTCCTCCTGTACACCACCGTCTTATTCACATCAGTAATAACCTCTAAAGTTATTTTTATTACTGGAAGGGAAGAGTTAGAGACAAAAGCGAGACACGGTAAAAAGCAGATGAAAGGAGAGGCGAGTAACTTTCACATTACTATAGTTCATAGATATGTTGATCCCCAGTTCTCTTCAACCGGAGTCTATAAATTAAAAAACAAAGTGGAGCTAAATCACAACATACATTAGAAAGCCTGCAGCTGGACATATCTACATGGTCACTGCCCTTATGGAGGCATTTTAATAGAATAATTAAAAGTAACATAAAGCCACACGAGCACTTTTCACTTAGCCGTGATCTTTGTGACGAGCAAGACGTCTCAAGAAATAAGACTACAGGTCAACATGCAGGTATCAAGTATTCTTTTTGTTTGGTTAAAACCACCTAAATCTTCCTCTCTTAGTATCGTTGTGTAAAATCATTAAAAGGGGCAGACGTTTTTGCAATTTTCCGACCCAAAGACTGATAGTATTTTAGACATCTTCTATACAAGGCCAAATATCCAGAACTTGTATGTAAAAATGTCTCCTGCGACTCATAAATCCACAGACTGTAGCCTTTGTTGCTAAGGTTGCTGCTAAAGTTGCTCAGAGAAGTTGACGTTTTGAGTGAAGAAAGACAAAAATGGTCATCAGTAGAAAAGAGCTGAAACTGAGGCCGAATTTCAGCAGAATCCCGAGGGCAGGGATACAGTAAATATGTTTTGTTTTGTTTTACTCGATATCATGCAAAAATATGCAAAAACAAGCCCTAAGATAAACATATTGGGTATGAAACATGCACAACATGTCCCCTTTGACGGATTTACTTAGAAAATATATTCAAACATTGTCTGTTTTCCCCCCTGCGAGCCTGCAAAGAAGTAGGAAATGGATGCATTGATTGTCTGATTCTTTAGTTTTGTGTTTGCTCCAAAGCCAGCCTAAAAGTTAAATCAATTTAATACAGTTTTAAGTCTGCAAAATTTACAACGAAGCATAATTCTGCGACATCGTTAAATATTAAACTGGGAACTGGCAGTTTAAATGCCTATTGACGGATGTACCTTTACTGCAAAGAAAAATAAGTTTTGTTTAACTCCATTCTAAATCTTTTGGTAGTTGATATAATTACATTTTTCTTTGCTACTAACCAGTCTGTATGGTAACAAGATGTTTCTGTCATTGGACAAAGAGTAAGAAAACATGGAGCTGTTGTGTTGTAAACCAATAGCAACAACAAATAAGCCTGAGGGCTGTACTAAGCTGCACAGATACCTTGGTTTGGACCATTTTCTCTCTGAGTGATGCAGATTCCATCTCCATATGGCGCTTTTCCATGAGTACCTATTTTAGTGCCTACTTGGCCGGTAATTTGACGTCTACAGGCCACTGATTGGACAGGGAGTGACGACACACGAGAGCAACTCCTTCACGAAAACCAAACCCAGCATTTAAAAAAAAAAAAAAAAAAAAAAAAAAAGGACAACAGCGATGATCCCCATTGCTCTTCACAGAACTTGGCAAAATTTGACCTGTACCGTGGGCGAATGAAGAGGTCGAGACTTTCCTGTCTTCGGTGGCGGACCAAAGAAAACACAGGGATTTGGACGATGCGGCTTGCAATGAGAAAGTTCATCAGGAGGTCTCTGAGCGGCTGGCCGCCCACAGATACAGTAGGACAATGAAGCAGGTGTCGGGAGAAGCTGAAAAAGCTCAGTGTATTTTGTGCTTGTTGTTTCTCACGTTTTGCCGCCGTGCTATGACGACTCCACCTGTGATGAGGTGGTACTCAACTGTTACGGAAAACGACCTAAACCGCGTCGAGTAGATGCTATTGGAAAAGCGCCTTTAGTTGTACCTCAGTAATCCCATTCAACACAGCCATGCAGGTACAGTATAACAAAATGTATGCATTGCTTTGCAAGGAAATTCTATATACTTTCAGCTGTCAATGCAGAAAATACATAAATATATGTCTATTCAAGCAGTATCATTTATTTTACCTTGATTTGGCCAAAAGCTAAAGTACGGTGCCGCACCTGAATGGACTTCCTGATGTTTAAAGTGCAGATGTTATATTAGAAATAAGTGGCTGCATTGAATTTACTGTGTTGAACTTGCTTCATAGTACAGCCCTCAGCTGACTGGTGGCTGCAGGTGAGTGTTTGTGTTGGTTCGAGGTCACAGGCATTTTCTTTCGTTCATCCAGGTATAAGTGTCAGGTCAAAATGAAACAATAAACTGGACAGTTGGAGTCGAGGTGTTGCACTGCTCCACTCATTCAAGGGGTTGCATTAGCTGTACCAGCAGTTTGTTCGTTAGTTACAGTCCCAGAGCTGATGCCTTTAGTGTTGATGGAGTCAAAGGTTGTGTTTTTGTTGACTGTGAATGGCGATGTATGGCAAAGTGTTTGTCATCATATTCTGATTTTAGACACAGTTTGACAGACGAGTTTGTTTCAAACATACTGAGACCTTCTCATGTCTTCTCAAGTAGTTTTACATCAAATTATGTGAGTGTGATGCTCAACAACTCATGTTAAACATTTAAACTGGAGATGTTCTGATCAAGTTTTTTTTTGCTAGTAAACGTATCATAGATCAGCTGTAGCACCTGGTTGTTCCACCAGGGGGAGCTTCTTACTGTTTGGTGCTGTAGCTGCCAGAGGGGGTGTCACTCAAACTACAGGCTGAGAGCGTAGTGGGGGTTTAGCTAGCAATGGGCACCATGACAAAGACTTCTGTGGAGGTTAATGACCTGCTGACAGAGCTCAAGTTGTGCGCTACTTTAACACTTGTACGATGGTGGATGTAATTAAAGGATCAGGTTTAGGTTCATGCAACCAGTTTAAAATTACCTTGATTGACCCTGATTTTGAGCTTTAACATCAGCTCAGAACATCCCCAGTTTACAGCCTGCTCCTCTCTGGTAGGCAGTAAAAGTAAAAAGCCCTTACATGAGTTGAGAAACACTTTCAGTTCTACACCTTCAGTCCAGTGAATGGTTTCATTTCGACCTGACAGTGAAACAAGCTGTTGGTTGGTTTGCTGAAGTTAAAATGCCTTTATCCCCACCGTGGGACCAGCTCCCCAAAATCCAGAACGTCATGGCATCCCCCATCTCTCCTTTGTGGGAAATCTGCTCCATCAGCAACAAATGGGCTACAGTAAAGTTCTGCCTCCTCAGCGGTACCGTCCGACAGGCAGGACTTTCATACAGGTGAAGCTGTCGGGGTACTTGGACAGCACCACCGGGTTGCCGTCCATACGGACCTCACTGAGGCTTGGCCGTAGATAGTAGGTGTCATTGGACCTGCAGAAGGTGTCTATGTTGACGTCAGTGATGTTGTTGTTCTGGAGGAAATGGAAAATGATGTTCAGAATGTAGCATTGTTCTGTATCGCTGATTGAAATATTGCTATCAAGTCTAGAACACAACTTTATACAGCAATTAGAGGACGTCAGTTGTGTCCCAATTAATTTATTTGTACATATTGTGTAAGTAGAAGGTACAAACCTGTAGGTGTAGAATGCGAACACTCTCTGGGATGTGTGGAACTGCTTCCAGCTGGTTGTCGGCCAGAAACAGGTTCATCAGCTTGGTTAGTTTCTACAGGGAGGAAAAAATACACATAGACATAGTGAATTAAACAGTTAGTTGACTTACCACAGACATGCTAGATATTCCTTTTTGTAATCCACATACTGTTTCAAACTGATGTATTTTGGTAATGCTAAAGTAGTGACCATCAGTTCAATGGATCTTTAAATGGATTTCCGATTAGCCTAGCTCCATGAAGATGTTTGTTTATTGGGCTCTGAACAGCAGCACCTTCTTAGTTTTGGACTTAGAGGTTTTGTCAATCTGTATGTCTGCATCATGGCTCCATGTGGAAAAGAATTGACCAAAGAACTGAACAATCTGACTGTGAGACTTCGCAAAGATGGAAAAAGATCCAAGAAGATAAGTGAGTAACTAAAAATCTGTGAAACACACTGCAGTAATCAGAAGGTCTAGAAGGAGTCATAGTACCACTAATCATGGCTGCAGTGGTCGTCCTCCTAAAATGAATCCACAGACAGTGAACTACTTTCACAATCTAGCTGTGAAAAACAGACAGCAGCTGCTTCAGACTTGGTTCAGGAGTTATCAATGAAAATCAGAGTTTCTGTAAAGCTCAGACAATGTGAAGGACACTTCAGAACATCAACTTCTATGCACGGAGGACAAGAAAAACATCTTTGTTGCTGTTTGATACAAAACTTTCAAGTGAAACTTTGGTAAAGAACATAAAAAGAAGCTTAATGAATGTTGTAGAACATTCTTTGGTTGGACGAAGATAAATTTGTTGGGCTAAGTTGGGGTCCAGCATGTTTGGTGTGAACCTGACCAGGACTAACAGTCCTGACAGTGAAGCAGGGAGGTGGGAATGTGATGATAGGGGGCTGCATGAGTGTAACAGTGTTGGGGAAATTATATTGATGGTGTCAATATAATTAAAGGTATACATACAAAGTATTGGTCGATGTCACTTTTTAGTTCACTTCCTATTGGTTGATAAATAGTTCCGATAATGAGTATTAAATGATTTGCCGCAGTACCCGACCTTAAAGTCAGGCTGAGACATTGCTAATTGAAAAATGTGGTGAGATGATGATAATGTACCTTGAAAGCATTGGCCTTGACACCCTTGGTTTTGAGGAGGTTGTAGTTGGCGTTGAAGGATGTGAGTTTGGTAGGAAGCATCGGAAGTTTGACCAGTCTGTTCTCGGCCAAAGATAGTTCCTCCAGCAGGCTTAGCTTTGAGAACGCTCCGTCTTCAATCTCTGAGATCATGTTCCCTGTCAGGTCAATCCTCTTCAGAGTCACTGATGGGCAAAAAAACAAGAGGCACTAGAATCAGACATTTTAGATTTCTCATTTGTTTTATTTCTCTATTAATGTTCCATCATATGTTCATATCCATCTTTGTTTGTGTCTAGCATTACATCAATTTTGAGTATTCCAGTCAACTGCTGAGCTAAACCATCCAAATTGTGACTTGACTTGTCTGTAGATTAACCGTCTGAAGAAGTATCGAGATATTTTTATTGCTCCAATCACACTTTTCCTTACCGGATTCATTCTTCACAGCAACAAAAACTCCTGCATCTCTATGGAAATGGCACAGCCATGGTTAGAAGAAGAGAGAACTCAGATTTTTTTTTTTTTTTTTTTTTTTTTTTAAATTTTGTGCAGTGAAAAATGAGTTCACAGTGAGGAAAAAATGTGACGGGACCAACAAAACACCCAGAAACTGCTTGGAGTAATGCCTGGTAGTCAACACAACTGTCATTTTGTAGAGATGGTACATTGCGTTGTGGGTTTGTCCATGACACAGACTAAACTTTCATCTAATCCATTGTGTAATTTCAGAGGCCACTGTATAGTGTATAGATATAAATGCTCAGAATTCGGACAATTTGAGAGTAAATGAAGGACACTGTACAGTTAACAAGCGATTGCAGACATATTCATGAAACTTATCTTCACCTGTGAAAGTGTTTCAGTGCCACTTTAGTACCAACAGCTCTACAATAGCTTTCTCCAAATAGCAGAACACAGAATTCCTTTCAATTTGCTGCAAGCAGTCAGTCTTTGACAACATGACTCAGCTAGAACATCAACCAGCTATAAGAAGTGACAGTTTTCAGACTTACGAGTGTTTGCAAAGTCTTTGGTGCTGATCTTTTTGATCTTGTTGAAGCGGGCGTACAGGTAGGCGGTTTCTTTAGGCAGAGTGGGAACACTGGTCATGTCTGGACTGACCTCCTCACAGTACACCGACCCAGTCAGACAAACACAAAGCAGACATGTGGGAAGATCTGCAACACAGAATGACCATATGAACATCATTCCTCCTTAAGAATAATCTTTTCATGTCTCATTTACCTTTAAGCCGGGACGTACCAGTGAAGTTTTATATCCCTGATCCAACCAAAATTATTATTGGTAAAGAGTCCCGATTTTATACAGTTTTGCTCGACAATACACACTTCAAGTACGTTAAATGTATTAAAAATGAACCAAGACATAAACAGTACTTTGACCAACTCAGGTTGTTTTTACAGGTGCTAGATAAATAAACTTGATTTGATATTTATATCATCTAAATGTCAAATGATTCAACATTGTGTCACCTCTTAATAACCGCATTATTTCTAAGTTGAATTGCAGAGTATTTCCTTTTATGAACGACCAAAAAAAACAAATACTTTAGAAATAATATATTAAAAATTCAGGCTCCAAATTAGAAACTCAGTGCAACAAAAGTGAATGCCGCTGAGATCACTGAAACTAAACTAAGTGCATCTGGAATTTCCAATCAGTCTAACTGCATTAACATGGTTCTAATATGAGCTGTGAACAACAGAACTTTCTCAGTTTTGGACCTTTGAGCTGTATCTATGTCTTCATCATGGCTCCACATGGAAAATTTTTGCCAGAGGAAATAAAAAATCAGATTGTGAGGCTTCAAAACGATGATAAAAGATACAGGAAGATCAATGAGCAACTAAAAATCAGTTAAACACAGTGTCAGCAGTAATCAGGAGGTCTAGAAGGAGTCATAGTCGCACTAATTAGGCTGCAGTGGTTGTCGTCCTAAAATGATTCCACAGACAGTGAACTACCTTTACAATGGCAGCTGCTTCAGACGTGGTACAGGAGTTATCAATGGAAATTAGAGTTTCTGCGAAATTCAGCCAGTGTAGTGTCAACAGGACTGAGGACTAAACGCTTTCTTGCTCAGGAGGCCTGAGTTTGTTGCATTAAGTTCCTGCTAGAGATTGTATTTAAAATGTAGTAAATCGAAGCCGTTATTTTTAACTTTAGCTAATTCTGTTCCAAGAAGAAGTGATGCAGTTAATTAGAGGTGATTAAAGTTTGAAATTAAGTGATTTTGCTCACTCACCTCTGCTGCAAACTGATCAAAACTAAGACAAACCTGACTATGCTGTTGACGGACTTTACCAGACCTTCAACCCGCAAAGACTCAAAGCAGCTCCAATCAACCACAAAGTAACTTTAAACGTCTCTTCTCAGTTCAGTTACAATTTCTGGTGAGTGACCATTTGCAGGTAAGTTTATCCTGGTCTTTGTCTTACCGGAGGCATCTCCTCCCTCTGAGATTGGGCTGTCATCAGGTTCATCAGCAGGAGGCAGCGCCCTCTGCAGGAGAAAACATGGCCTGTTCATATATTGGTCGTCTCATTGGCTACAACAGAACGCTGACACTTCCGGGGTTGGGAGGCAAACTTTGGAAATACACTTCCACGCTGCAGTGTGTCAGATTTTGGTTAGAAACCAAATAATGAATAGCATAATCTCCTGAACCTCCAAGAACCCTTGGCAGGTTGTAATGGTCTGCTATCATTTAACAAAACAATATTACACCAGTTATCAAAAACCTGAGAGAATTGGATTTTCAGCTTGATAAAAGTCTTTTGCCAACACTTCTGTGTCGCGTCATTTTGTAAGACTTTACCAAATCTATACTTAAAATAGTGATCATTCATCAGAATTACTTAGTCTGCTTTTTCAAAAGTGTATTAAAACTAAATCACACTAGTAAGAGTATGAAAAGGTATGCAAAATGTAAGAAGTAAAATATTTATAGTGTCTGGAGTCACAATTTTGCTCTCCAGTATTGGTAAACATGTTGCACATTTAGATTTTTTTTCATATTGCTGTAATTAATGAGCCCACAGTGAGGAAAAAAATATGACAAAAGCAAAAAAATAACAGAACAGCCAGAAAGTGCAGATTGACTCACTTGTTTTGAATCTGGTTCCAGCAGACAGTTTACCTTTGGCGAATGTTGAAATGAGACTCATAAAATGAAGTAATTTTGATTAAATGTTCCAAATTTACACTCCTCACACATCACAGATGATTAGCTGAAGGACTGACAGAGCTGAAAACCCCATAGTTCTTTCTGTTTTTACACTTTCTGGGGCAATTTCTTACATTTCTTAAAAGACAAAACGGTTCTTTGAAACCTCATGGCAGGTTTTGGGGTTCAGAAGTTTAACTTTGAAAAATGGGCAACAGTTTACGGCCACCAATGTATCGACTGAGAGGAACCCATGATTTTGTTTTGAAAAAAAGAAATGATGTTGAGCCAGTGTTGAAATATTAAGACTTTTAGTTTAGGAATAAACAGTGAAGGTAACTGAATGTGTGATAATCAGTGAAGAACAAGAACAGAAGTCTGTTGGGGATCCTGTTGGGTCTTATAAAACACCAAGACTAAACACCACTGTAGTCTGTTCTGGTGGGGCGTAAAGATGAACTATGATCCAGTCAGTCCAGTTTCTGTCACAGATCCATGAGTTTATAGGATTATAAATGCTAAAACATTGTATAGCAGGTTGTAGCGCTATGAGTTGTTTGGCTCTGTGTGTGCCATCGTGGTTGTCTACCAGGAATGTGTGCTTGGATTTATTTGATTGGCCAGTCCAGCGCTGTGTTGGAGGATGTTTGATGGGGTTATGCCAAAAGCTCAGCTAACTTTTTTGGGTGTTTTGGCCACAGTTGCTGCATCTCGTCCGTCAGTACAACAACACTGTGGTCCAACAAAGAGGCTGTGATTTGTGACATACCATAAATTCCAGCTGACAACTTATGCAGTATGAATTATTCTAGTTATCGGAGTTGGTAATCTCTACTGTCAGTGAGCCAGGACCAGGCTAAAGTAAAGCCGGTATGACATTGAGAAGTGTAGAACCCAATCAGAATCAGGCTGGTGACCTAGTTGTGCACTTGAGGGCGGGCCATTTCCAGTTCCAACAGTTCCAAGAGGCAGACTCCAAAGGAAGTTGCACTCATGCTACTTTTTAAATGGAGTATTGCAAACACTAACCATCTGTGCCATTCGCCGTGTGAGTTAAATGCTTTGTATCTTCCTATTCCCTAATGAATTTATCTTAAGAAATAGCTCAGCTTGATTAGCGTCAGACGAGCAGAAACTTTGATCATCTTGAAACAGCCATTTTGTTTTGGCAATTTCTGCTCAAAACACTTTACAAAGACAGAACGGGACTCTGCTATTGTTACAGTAAAGTAGGTAAAGTAAACCCCAAGAATATTCACAACCAAGACGGGTTTGAAATGGTACTTTCTGTCCAAACACTCACAGTCTTAAAGGTTTCCTACACCCTAATAGGGCTGGACCTGAATATTCGGTCCCGACAGTGGTATCCGGATATTAATTTTGAGATCCAAATATATGAAGTCTAGGATGGTGTTCCTATAGCTGAGCCTCTCTGGTAACCAAGTGAATGTCACATTTATGTGTTTAAACATAGTTCTGTCAGCATATGAAGCACTTTACTTGATACTTTTAGTGATTCATCGATAGATTGACTGTTGGTTAAGATAAGAGCTTAAATCTTGTGTCCCTTGTGGAAACGTTACATGAACAGAGATTCTTTATTTTTGTTTTGTGACAGTAAACACAGACTTTCTGCAGCAAAGCACTTTACAAAGATGGGTTTGAAATGGTACTTTCTGTCCAAATACTCACAGTGTCAAAGGTTTATTTCACCCTAACAGTACTTGGAATACAGAGATGTTGTTGGGGTTTAGCTAGCAAAGGGCCACCATGACAAAGACTTCTGTGGAGGTTAATGACTTCTGGCCTGAGCTCATTTATCGAAGACGACCTGAAGTCTAGGACGGTGTTTTTATAGCTGAGCCTCTCTGGTAACCAAATGAATGTCACATTTATGTGTTTAAACGTAGTTCTGTCAGCATATGAAGCACTTTACTTGATACTTTTAGCGATTAATTGATTGACTGACTGTTGGTTAAGATAATAAAATTTATAGATTGGAACTTTTAAAATTTGCATCCCTTGTGGAAACGTTACATGAACAGAGATTCTTTATTTTTGTTTTGTGACCATAAACACAGACTTTCAGTAACTATTCTGCTTATCCAGACTCTTTATAGTTAAACAAAATAACTTTTACTGCCCTGATAGCAGCAATTTGCAATTTCACAACAAACATTATAGTCTGCGTTTCCACCTTCACTGAAAGCGATATAAAACACATTCATTCATGAAGTTTTTAAGTATTTGTTGATGGACAAATATGGACAGTAATACCAGGAAAATGTTACTTAAATTTTAGAGTATAATCAGGAAAATGTACTATGATCTTCAAGGTACTCAATGCAGAAAAGTGCTTCCTGTGGCTGTCATAATATACTGTTAACGTCTATCATTAGATTGTTTTTAGGTAAATATATGACATCATCCACTAACTTCACACATGCAGAAACCATAAACTGGTCTTTTAGCCTCTGACCTCAGAAACCCCTTCGACCTTTCAGTGTTTTCAAACACTTCATCCGTGAACCCGAAGGGTCTGAAGACGGCTCCTGGTAAATAAAACCTCTGAACTCTCAGCAGTTTGTGGAAATTTTCTGCTTCCGCCACATGTTTACTCATTGAGGACTCATTTTTCACTGCAATCTAAAGTCCTGCACCTCTGTGGAAACAACAACCATGAATAGAAGGAGAGAGAACTCAGAAGGAATTTACTTCTTTGTTTGCTGACAAAAAATGTAAAAATGTGGAATCAATTTGTCCAACATTTTTCCAAGTTCTCACAGTTGTCAACAATGGTTCTACATATTATAGATATTTTGCTACGAACACATTTAATTATTTTTCATATTTGTCTTTTCTCTTGTGTAAACACTGCCTGCAGTGCAGCTGAAACCTCTAATTTCTAGTTTATATTTTGCATTTTTTAAAAATAAGACCTCTAGAATAAAGTATTTTTGATGAAATATCTTGATTTTAAGCTTAGATATTTTCAGGAATTATCCACAAAGCACATCAAGAATCATCCAAAAGCTCAAAATCTGATGATTTTGAAATGGTTGTATGGTTTCTATCTCTGATTAATGCTTTTATTTTGGAGATTTTTTTTGGTGATTTTATTTTATTTTTTACCACTTTCAGGTCATTTTGCATAATTTTGTGGTCATTTTGCATCACTTTCTGGTCATTTTGCATAATTTTGTGGTAATTTTGCATCACTTTCTGGTCATTTTCTGGTTATTTTGTGTCACTCGGGTCATTTTGCCTCACTTTCTGATAATTTTGCACCATGTTCTGAGTGTTTTAAATTTTTTTGGTCATTTTGCATCACTTTCTGGCAATTTTTTTCTTTTTTAACCACTTTGGTCATTTTGCACCACTCTACATCCAATTACAGTAAACTGTTAATTTTTGGAAACTTAAGTGAGACATGTAGATTAAAGTGAAATATCATTGATCCTTCTAAGCTTTTCGATGGACCGGTGCCTCACAAATGATTAGTTCAGGGACCATCAGAGACTTGAATATGCCACAATTCTTTCTGTTTGTAGACTTTCTGACTAATAAATGGTGTAATTAGGATATTTTTTGGTGAAAACAACGTCTTTCAACCCACCTGGTGGGGTTTAGAGTGTTAAAGTCTTGAAACTGTGGTTTCTGGGTAACTTAAGTCCCCAATAAACCATCTACCTGTTGATCTGAGGGGCTCGTCTGCAGGGTAAAACCAACAAAGAAGAGAAATTTAAAGCTACAAGTCAACTAACTGCCAGTGAAAGTCCTCCGTCACCACATGTTTAGTCTAATGTTAGTTTATTCTCCATCATCAAAGAGTCTCTACACTAACCCAGAACCGCAGACTCACAGGTTAACTTCATAAACCTCCTCTTGGTGGTTAATTGCGGTGGCGGGTTTAGAGAAGAGGGGGTGTTTCTGAACAGTCTGGCACTGACGGAGGTTTGTATGAAAAACAGCTGCTCCCAAATGAAGTTCATTAAAAGTGAAGTTACAGCCGTTTATTCTCACGCTTTGGGTTTGTGGGCTCTTCTCTTTCTGCGAGTGTTTCCCACAGATCAGATCAGGGCTTTAATATGGTCCATCCGGAGGTTTCATTAAGGGGTTGTGTTGAGTTATTATCTGTTGATGGAATGAAGTGCTGACAGGTTATTCTGTTAACACGTAGAAATCACATTAACCGACTAAACCGTGAAGATCATCAACAGATTAATCATGTTAAATGTTGGCAACCTTCAGGGCAAACTACTCCTCTCTCTTTGGAATCTATTACATCCACATGTCTTTTTAACCCTTTAGAGCCCAGCGTAGCTGCGATTGCATTTTCATTTTTGATTGGTGGTAGATTTGAAACCAGATAAGATAGATCAATCTTTCTTTTTGCATGAGTTTCACTAATCTTTAACACATTCACCACGTCTCAGAGCGCTTAAAATTTACAATAAAATGCAAAAATCTTTCTAAGCGAGACACAGATATTGTGCAACTTTTTTTTTTTTTAAAAACAAATTTGAGGGATACAGCTATGCTATTTCTGTAGTTTGAAATCGCTTATTGCACTTTTAAGTAATTTATTGTAGTTAAGGCATAAGTCAGTACGTATTATTAAAACTTGGGATATAAGGTTTATATTGATTTAAATCAAATAAAAATACTCCAAAAAATTCCACTACAGGATGTAAAAATATGTCCTGGCAGGTCTTAAAAGGTTAAGTGTCTCAAATATTCAGGTTTTTCTCAGCCTGTTTCTTATAAAACTGAATTTATCGGGGCCGACGGAAACATTGGCAGTGATATTTACCGTAACAAGAGCAGAATGTTTGCGCTTTTAATTTAGTTTTTTTCCTAACTTTTGTTTGCATTTATTATCTTCAAACCCCAAACCTGTCAGAGGGTTTGGAAGACATGTTATCTTTAAAAATATAAAAATTAACACCAAAGTTACACCAATTATCAGTCAGAAACAGTAAAAATATCCATTAATTATCGGATCTTCAACCTTCCAAGAATTTTTGAGCTGCTCATCATGCCATGTGAACTTCATGTGATATTTCTCGAAAACATACTTCATTCTGAATGTTTCATTGAAGAAATACCAAAAAAACCCAATTTGCTCAAACCAAAATCTGTAAAAAATTAAAAATTCTGCGGTCCTCGATGCAACTGTGAAGCCATCAGTGACTCAGATGTGACCAACAGTCACTTAATAAAAAATTCTAAAAGTTTTCCACTGAACTGCAGGAACACCATATTGAAAACTATTTATCAGAGATAAAAACTATTCAGAGTTTCAACTTTTGGATGATCCTTGAACTACTCACATGTGATCTGAAGTTGTGATCTGAGCTTAAAAGTGGGACATTTTAAATTTAAATGTCTTCATTCTAGATGCCTAAAAACATAAATTCAGAAAGTTTTTGGCTGAACTGCAGGCAGTGTTTCCACAGAGCAGAGAGGAAACGAAGAGGGAAACTTATTAAAAATGCAAATAGTTAAGTATCTATAGTTTGTAGATCCTTCGTTAGTTCCTAGTATTGGTAACACATAGTGCGTATGTTTTTTTTAAATATACATATATTTTTGTCAAAGAAATTCAACTTTTGTTTAAATTTTTTTCAGATTTCTGTCATTCTAATTCTGTTAAACTGCACAGAAACATTAGTTCTCCATCCTTCTTCATTCTGTTTCCATAGAGGTGACTGCAGTTAAAAATGAGCAAACAAAAAATGCACACAAATTGCTCAAAATTAAAAAATAAAATTGGTCAGAGTCTGACTAGTAATATTTAATATAACAAAAGTAGAACGTTTGTGCATTTAATTAATTTCATAGACAAAATTGCTGAAATTTTTTTAAATTCTTGCATCAACTTCAGTCAATTTGTGGCATTGAGAAAGAAAATGTAAGAATTAATGCAGCAAGAACAAACCAGGTCAACAACCATAGGTAAACGTTTGGGAAAAGGTAAAATAAAAGCGTAACTTTGCACAAAAATCCATCCTAAATATGCATTTTCTGTTTCAGTGACAGGTTAGTCGACAAATCAAACCAAACTGTTAAATATTGGTCCAAACTTCCACAATGTTGCTACTGAAGAAAAAAGCTTTAAAGTCCTCACCCTGGCTCTCCTGGATTTCAAATGGTCAGTGAAGTATCCACTGAGCTGCCGGCCGGTCAGAGCTCCGGATATCAGCTGCTGGTCCTCGGACCTCCTGGCTGAAGCCACCAGCAGCCACGGCAGCAGAACGCAGGTGAGCAGGAGCGTCTTCATGCTGTCCGAAGATGATGCTCTACGAACCTCTGGCTGGATGAGTCCAATGACTGTATTTAAAGGCTGAACTGGTAGCTTCCAGCAGACTCTTAAAGCTTGGTTTCTAGAGCAGCCGAAGGTTAACCCCTTCTTGGCCGCCCACCAGAGCTGCACATGTGGAAAAGTCCCTCAAAGGAGGGAATAAAGTGTCCATTTTTCTCCTGAATGTCCCTTAAACGCACACGGGAGGGAAAAAAAGAAGAAAAACACGCACGGAGAAAGAATTGCAGAGAAAGCAGAAAAAGTGAAAGTTGACAAGCGAAGTGTGAGTGTGTTTTGTCTGGAGGAATGTCTGTGGTCGCCGCCCGGCCGATCAGTAATGACTTCTAATAACCCACCGATCTTTCATTAGGCCAGATCGGTGTTTTTCTTCTGCTCTTGCTCTGTTTTTCTCCCTGACAATTCATTTAGCAGCCATTAGACGGACACTGATTATAGGCTGCCGTGCTTTGCAGCGACCACCAGTCAGTTCTGCTGGATGCCTCCTCTGACTGACTGATGGTTAAGGATGGCGCTGATGCTGCTCAGCGCCTCCGTCTTCTGCAAACTGTCCAGCTCGTTTGGAAGCACCAGAAAGGGATGCAAAATGACTGGAAAGTGGTGCAAAATGACCAGAAAGTGGTGCCAAATGACCAGAAAGGGATGCAAAATACCGGAAAGTGGTGCCAAATGACCAGAAAGGGATGCAAAATGACTGGAAAGTGGTGCAAAATGACCAGACAATTATGCAAGATGATCAGAAAGTGATGCAAAATGACCAGAAAATTGGTGCAAAATGACTGGAAAGTGATGCAAAATTAACAGAAAATTATGCAAAATGGCCAGAAAGTGACGCAAAATTACCAGAAAGGGATGCAAAATGTTCCAAAATGGGCCAAAATGACCAGAAAATTATGCACAATGGCCAGAAGGTGGTGCAAAATGACCAGAAATTTAAGGAAAATTATCAGAAAGATACGCAAAATGAGTGAAAAGTGGTGCAAAATAGCCAGAAAATATTCAAAATAACTGGAAAATGATACAAAATAGCCAGAAAAGGACATAACTGACCACAAAGTTACGCAAAATCACTGGAATTAAACAAGGATGCAAAATGACCTGAAAGTGATTCAAAATAACTGGAAAGTGGTGCAAAATGGCCAGAAAGTGACATAAAATGACCAAAAAGTGACGTAAAACAACCACAAAATGAAGCTTAAGTGACCACAATTAATTTCAGTCGAAATCCTTAATAATTGTTGTGTTATATTTCACAGTAACATGTTCATTCTTGAAGTGATTTTTCAGACGTTAGAGATTTTAGTCACTGATGGGTTCTCGTTGAAACAAGAAATTCAGGATTTTTAGTTTTCTACAGAATCTGCTTTGAGTGAACTGTATATTTTTGGCAATTTTTTTAAACGAGTCATGTGGAATAAAGTGATTCTGATGCAGTATCACAAATTTAAGGTTAATTTTTGATTTTCCCAACAGAATGGAGGTTTGAGGATAATAATAGTAATAATAATGGATTAGATTTATATAGCGCTTTTCTATTAGGCATACTCAAAGCGCGTACAATGGATCCATTATTCATTCACTCAAACATTCTCACTCTAGTGGTGGTAAACTACATTTGTAGCCACAGCTGCCCTGGGGCAGACTGACGGAAGCGTGGCTGCCAATCCACGACTACGGCTCCTCCGACCACCACCAACATTCATACACCAGTGTGAGTAGCTGCACTGGAGGCCAGGTGGGTAAAGTGTCTTGCCCAAGGACACAACAGCACATGACTAGGACAGAGCGGGAATCAAACCGCCGACCCTTCGATCATTGGACGACCCGCTCTACCACCTGAGCCACAGCCGCCCTTGACCAAACAGTTGGAAAGTGGATATTTCAAAGATTTCTTCCAGTGTGTAGCTTAACTTTGGTGATTTATTTATTTCTGTATTTTCCTTTTAAAGACAGGTTGGGTTTTAGGGTTAACGGTGTCGATGCTAATGTGTCGTGCAGCTCCAGTTCTCGCTGTTCCATGAAGCTTAGTTTTGTCTGAATGGAAGCGGTTTCTTAGAACGTGAACAAAGCAGGGACTGGTGACTTTGGAAGAATTCCTCCAGCGGCAGCATTTGGTTTCCTTATTGCTTCCTTCCCGACGCTGGGGTGTCTTGAATGAAAATGTTGTTCAGAACTTCAGATGCTTCTCCTCTCTGAACGTTTCAGTCTGACTCTGAACTCTGTTTTTTGGTGTGTAAAGCTAATTTGATCGTTTTACTGAAAATGTGGTGGTATTTTTTTTTTTTAATTCTTGGGGTTTCTGGTTGTGTTTCTAATCATCTTGTGACACTTGACATTCTGCTCTCCTCATGGGGATGAATGTATTTTTAGTTAAATGGGAACTGACGGTCCACAGAATCTTGTGCGAAGCCAGGTGTAAAATGACATCATGTGTCGTGAGATTCCTCATCTGCATAGTTTTTAGCCACATTCAGGTCTGAAGGTCGAGGGCCTCTGTGGTTTTGGCGAACACCTGCTCTTCTTTAGAGCCTCCAAGCAAAACAGATTTAATTTTCCATGATGTGGTGAGACAGTGGATATTTACTGAAAGACGACGTACCTGTAAATAGTTCACACGCCGGCAGATAGAGCTGCAAGGATAAGGCGAGTTGTCAACTGAGAAACGACTAAAGAGGGAAGATAAACGACAACAAAGATGCACAAAATGACAGCAAAAGTTCAGAGTAACTATAGAAACAGCTGCAAAAAACACAGAAACAATGCAGAAAGGTCAAAAAGATGTGGCTACAGAGATGCAAAACACTAGAAAGATGTGTACAATGGCCAGAGTGGTGCACGATAACTAAAAAGTGACAAAATAACTGGAAAGTACTGCAAAATTGCCAGAAAGAAGTGCAAAATGACAAAAATAGGTGGAAAATGGCCTTAAAGTGTAAAACAATCAAAACATAGTGCAAAATTACCATAAATGCTAAAAAAAGGGGATCAAAGAATGATGCAAAATGACCGGAAAATGGTGCAAGATAACTAGAAAGTGGTGCAAAATGATCAGAAAGTGACAAAAAATGACCGAAAAAAGATGGAAAATAACTGGAGAGTGATGCAAAATGACCAGAAATGAAAAAAAATTCAAAGAATAATGCAAAATGACTGAAAAACGGTGCAAAATGATCAGAAAGTAACACAAAATAACTGGAGGGTGATACAAAATGGCCAGAAAGTGACACAAAATGACCAGAAAATGATGTAAAATAACCAGGAAAGGGGGCAAAATAACCATAAAGTGATGCAAAATGACCAGAAACTTGTGCAAAATGGCCAGAAAGTGATGTAAAATGACAGAAAAATTATGCAAACTAAATAGAAAGTAATGCAAAGTGATCAGAAATTTATGCAAAGTGACTGGAAAGTGACATAAATTAACCAGAAAACGATACAAAATAACTATTAAAATGTGCAAAATGATCGGAAAGTGGTGCAAAATGACCCAAAATTTATGCAAAATTGCCAAAAAGTGATGTAAAATGACCAGAAAATGATGCAAAATAACTTAAAAGTAATGCAAAATGACCAAAAAGTGACAAAAAATTACCAAAAAATCGTGCAAGATAACTAGAAAATTATGCAAAATGACCTGAAAGTTACGCAAAATTACCAGAATGTGGTGCAAGATCACTAGAAAGTGATGCTGAATAACTGCAAAGTGGCGCAAAATGACCAGAAAATTATGCAAAATAACCGTAAAGTTATGCAAAATGACCAGAAAGTGACACAAAATGACCAAAAAAAAAGCAAAATAACTGGAAAGTGACTCAGAATTAGATATGACAGTGCAAAGCGATACAAGAACAACCACAAAATGAAGCTTCAGTGATCACAAAGACACCAGAACTGCAACGATTGATCAATAAGTTGTCGATTGTTAAATTATTCACCAACTACTTTGACAATCAGTTCACTGGTCTGACTAATTTTTGTAACAAACTGTCTAAACTCTCTGATTGCAGGTTCTTAAATGTAAATATTTTCTGGTTTCTGTTCTCCTATAAGACAGAAAACCGAAACTCCGTGTGACATCTTTCACTGTTAAATAACTAATCGTTAATTGATCAAGTAATAAGTTAATCGTCAGAGATAACAACTGGAGCAAAGTTCGAGGTCCTCCACAGTAAAAGAGTCGACTGGCAGCGTGTCAGACTCAGACTGAGTTTCTGCCCCAAGTGAAGGAGTTCAAGTATGTGAAGGTCATATAAATTAACTACCTATTAAAACACTGGTTTGCCAGCCAATAAAACTTCAGACGAAACGTGAAACGTCCTTGTTACTTACAGAGGCCAATTCAAGGATCTCTGCCCTTTAAAGGGATTTTCTGGTCACATCTGAGCTGTTTATCTCTTTAATCAGTGCAACTCGACGTTTTAACCTTCTGGAGATGGTTCAAAATGAGCAAAACATGTCTAAAATGACACAAATTTGGTTGATATATATCCAAAATATTTAAAATTTAAACACAGCAGGATAATAATCGTCCACAGCTTGTCCAGAATTACCTGAAATTAGTTAAAATTACAAAAATTTGAATAAAAACACTTGAAATTTGTCTAAAATGAAAAATGGAGGCTCTACTTACTATAGATATTAAACAATTTACATTTTAAATGCGCTTCCATACTGGTCTCTGCTCTGTAAACACTGCCTGCAGTTCAGCCGAGAAGTCTCTGAATTTTGTCACGACAGTTCGAGCAAGGAAGCAGAACAAGTTTGTCGAAAAAAGTGATTTTAATGAAGTATCACAGTTTATGCTTAGATTTAGTCACAGACGAGTAGTTCAAGGACCGTCGGAAATCTGAAGAATCTGTTTTTGCATTCTGTCTCTAAAAAAAAAGGTCTCATTTTGCAATATTTAAAAAAAAGTTTGAAAACACAAGATGGCCGTTAAACATACAGTGGAACAATTTTTTTTCTAAATAATTACGAACAGACTTAGTTGGTTATTCTTGATTTTGTGTTTGGAGAAGCTGTCATTAGCTACTGATTACTTGCATAGTTTGTATGAATACAAAAATGGCTAGAAATATGTGCAAGATAACTGGATAGTACTGCCAGAAAGCAATTAAAAATATTCAGAAAGTGACACAAAATGACCATAGTGACACAAAATGACCATAAAGTGACACAAAATTACCATAAAGTGATGTATAATGACCATAAAGTGACACAAAATGACCGGAAAGTGACACAAAATGACCAGAAAGACCATAAAGTGATGCAAAATGACCAGAAATTTATGCAAAATGACTATAAAGTAAAGTAAAATGACCAGAAAGTGACACAAAATAACTATAAAGTGAGTCAAGATGACCATAAAGTGATGTAAAATGACCATAAAGTGACCCAAAATGACCAGAAAGTGGTGAAAAGTGGGCCAAAAGCGTAAAACAATCATAACATTGTGCAAAATTATCATAAAGTGACGTAAAATGACCAGAAAGTGATACAAAAGTGGTGAAAAATAGGCCAAAAGTGAAAACATGTTGCTGTTAGCACCAGAGCTAATGTTAGCTACGACAGTCCTATTACTGGCTAATGGTGCAGCCATCCCACAATAGACCTTTTTTCACGACATTGGAAGTGCTTGAGTTTACAAAAAGTCCTAAAGTGTTGAATATAATCGCCATAATTGCACTTTGAGTTTGCAGTAATCTGTGGATGTAGCAGACAGATGAAAAATGCACAGATGTTCCTCAGACCTCAACAGTCTTTCTTGTCATGAGAGTAATGAATCGCCGCATGGGCAATCAATAATACGCCCATAAATAACAACTAATATAACAAACACAAAAATACCAGAAGAGAATCAAAAACAGAATTACTGGGAAATGGCAAAGAAAAGGAAAAAAAAGAGTCTGGGGGAACTTTCCAAAGCGGAGAGGCTAAGAGATTCTCAGCAGTAAAACTGAAGAGACTCTATTCGCCCGGTGCGTTCGAGATCCAGCTGCTCTTGGGTCTGGTTCAGCCTTCAAACCGGAGACACGTCGGGCTTCTCCAGAATCCTCCACCGTCCCCTGACATGGTGAAACGAAAGTGTGGACAAGAGGCAGCGCTTCTTCATAAACAGGCCGAGCGAGAGACTGAAGTTTAACAGCAAAACAGTTAAATAGAAAACATGTGACCGTTCGAGCCTTTCAAGAGCAGAGGAAAAAGAAGGGGGCCCAGATATAAACATCCCAGCAATGTGAGCCTACACTGTTACAGGTGTGTTAGCAATTATGAACACCTTTAAACTTTTACGACTCTGGGAAGAGGGCCAGCAACTGGAGAATGTTTTTACTGTCACTAATTTTCTATACCAGAGTTTGGCCTGTCAGGGTGTTTCATTGGTATTTATGAAGCGAGTCAACGGGGAAAGCCACCCACAACAACGCACTAAAACGCACCATACTCCTGCCATATTCTCAGTCTGTCGGCGGGTAAACCTTTTTAAAGCTTGGAACTTCTTGTTATTGTGCGTCCAAACAGAAATGGACACACCTGAGTGTAGGAAACAGTTGTGTCTTTTGCTGTTTATGCAGACAGAAAGTGGTGAATTTGGACAATTTAATATGGACAAACGAACATAAATGGAATGTAAAGAAGTTTTAACTTTACATGATTTTGTTCTCTTGACTGAACTTCGTCCAGTTAGTTTGAGGCATCCAAATCAGATTTCCCAATGGCAACCCAGTCATTGTGGAGTTTTCTGGTAAATGACAAAAGGTACAATACAATTGTGTGAAAAGCAGAGGGCATTGTGGGGGTTTAGCTAGCAATGGGCGCCATGACAAAGACTTCTGTGACCTTCAGTTCTAACCAACACACATTTCCTTCGTCATGGAGCATTTTTTTCAAAACTATTTTACGTCATTTTCTGGCTTTAAGTCTTCTTTACTGCTTTCGATGCAGCTTTACTATGTTTATGTTAAGATTGCTGTCAAAAACCCTAAAGAAATAGAAATATGGTATTAAACTCGCAGTAGGAGTATATATTCTGTTGCCTGTCAATATACACTACCATTCAAAAGTTTGGGATCACTTAGAAATGTCCTTATTTTTGATAGAAAAGCATTTTTTTCAATGAAGATATCATTAAATGAATCATAATTCCAGTCTAGACATTGTTAATGTGGTAAATGACTATTGTAGCTGGAAACAGCTGATTTTTAATGGAATATCTCCATAGGGGTACAGAGGAACTTTTCCAGCAACCACCACTCCTGTATTCTAATGCTACATTGCGTTAGCTAATGGTGTTGAAAGACTCATTGATGATTAGAAAACCCTTGTGCAGTTATGTTAGCACATGGATAAAAGTGTGAATTTTCATGGAAGACATGGAATTGTCTGGGGGACTGCAAACTTTTGAACGGTAGTGTAGATGGAATAGAAACCATCTCGTAAAAACATTGCTGTCCACAGGGTCCCTTGATGATCTCTGGAAAAGTCTTTTGAGGGTTCCATTTGGTGAAGATCTATTCATATTCTGTTTTGATTGTCTTCAAAACTTGTATTTTCTTTGCAACCAATCAGAATTGTATTTAATTTCTACGTACAAGGAGCCAATAGTGGTCCAGCTTTCTATAGCTCCGCCCCCTCACTGCTTCCCGTTGAACCAATCAGAATGAGCAGCTTCCTCATCGTCCACCAGGTTTATTTACTTACTGCTAAAGTCTAAAACATGTGAACCACGAACTAAACTCACTCTTCTGCTGTAAGAGTGAACACGAGTTTTCATGCACTGATGGCATCTGCGGAACTGTGGATTACTGGTTTATTGATGGTCATGTCCCCACAACAATAGGAGAATCCTTGGTGTTAGCATGTTGTGTGGCTAACACAGCTAATATGTCCACCTCTTAGCTTCTCTCCTGGTCTCTATACTCACGTAAACAATATTTTAATACACCTACATCCACAATAAAGCTGCTCTTATTTACAAAATTTTCAGTTTCTGTAGTGAGACAGAACAGGGATGAAATAGTAATTTGCCAAAAAGCAGTAATTAGATAGTTCGGCTTTATATTATCAGGAAATCACATTAAGATCAAGATTTTATTTGCAAGAGAGACCTGAGAACAAGAAGACGGCGATAAAACTCACCTAAACTATCAAACACAGTCACATTATTTCAAGCAATTACCAATATTAATGGAAATCGGAGCTATTAAGGTTTTGCAGTCTCCGTGGAGCCTCTCTAACGTCTAGCTGGGTTGCAGTTCATTTCAGTAGAAAGGATCATAATACCAGAAATCAGATTTCACGTGAAAGCCAATCCCTGCGGAGATCTACTGCCACGGCTGTTAGCTCTGAACTCGGCTGAGGACGTTAAATATTTTTGCAGCTGAGGTATCAAGGCTAAACTATATGATATGGGGACGCCTTTTAGGTGACCGTCCAACCTTTTATGTAACTCACAGACGCAGAAAGAGAGAGTTTTCCTGCGTAACGAATTGAATGGCGCTCTGGTCAGCAATGTGTCGTGATTTAAGGCTGGTGGCAACAGCATGAGCACAAAGGATATCCTCATAATCCAGCACAGATCATATGGTGAATTTTTAGTGGTTTTTTTCTATTTTTCAATGGGAAACGAGCTCTGTTTTGGTATAAAAAGCCGCAGGTATGAAGACTCCCGCCTTTAGATGTGGCCACATTCATTCCACAGCAAAATCTAGTTAGTTTAACCCTCTGGACCCTGGTGTTTTCTTTTCTCATGTCATTTGACCAAACTGTGGGCTCATTTTTCACTGCAATATGAAGTCCTGCACCTCTATGGAAGCAGAAAGAGAAGAAGAGAGAATTTTGAAATGTTTTCTGTCTAGAATGATACAGTTATGCCATAAATTGGTGCAAAAAAGTAACATTTATGTGGAATTTGATTTATTTTACAAAAATTTCAATAACCTGAAATCAACATGTCCAACATGTCTCTACAAACTACTCTGCACGCCAACTGTAGAAAGATGTTTCATCACGCTGTTTTACCTTGCTGAGGAGATGGAGGTGTGTAGATATTTCAGCAAACCAAAGTTGTTTCCTCTTATTCCTTCACTCAAACTCCCAAACGTCCCAAACATGTCCCAAACTTTTGTTTCCCGTAATCTGAGTCATTAAATATTCAGTATCTGCCGATACTAAGTCGCAATCCGATCCATTTTCTGACATAATACACACTTCTAGCACATTATTGTCCTTAAAATCAATCCAATTTATGTGTTTGACAAAGCACATTTTTCAGACAGACAAAATAAAACCTTGTTTGTCTGACATGTAGTGTTAGAGAACAGAATGTACTGCGACTAAACAAGCCCCAAAAGAAAAATTGGTATTCTCTACATGCATTTCACAAAATGTGTTGTAGATTAGCTGTAGTACTTGTTTTTTCCACCAGGTGGAGCCTCTTACTGTTTAAAACTGTAGAGACCAGAGGAGGTGGTCATTGAGGAGCATTGAGGAGGTTTGGCTAGCAATGGGCACCATGACAAAAACTTAAGTGGTAGTTAATGACTTCCAACCAGAGATCATGTGTTTAAAGTTAACTGGGATTGACGTTTTTTCTTTGCAACACGGTAATGTCAACATAGATTGTTCTTCTGTGAGACTTTCTGAGCCGTTGAAGATGAAAAAATGCTACTTTCATACTGGCTAGTGCAGTGGCTACCTGTGCTGGCGGAATGGGCACTATTGATCATCATGCGCTTTCATAAATACGACTGTGTGAAAACCGTTATGGGGGTTCGGCTAGCAACAGGCACCATGACAAAGACTGAAGTGGTGCTTAATGGCTTCTGACCAGAGCTCATGTCAAACCTAAATGTACATTGTGGAATATTGAAGAAGGTAGGATGTACTGTGGCTCCACAAGCCCCAAAAGATGAACATGCAAATCAAAAAATGTATTGTAGATTAGCCGTAGTACCTGGTTGTACCTTACTGTTTAATATTGTAGAGACCAGAAGAGGTGATCACCGAAGATCATTGAGGAGGTTTAGCTAGCAACAGGCACCATGACAAAGACTTGTGTGGTAGTTAATGACCTTTGACCAGAGCTCATGTGTTTAAGGTTAACTGGAATCAATGTTTTATCTTTGGAACGTGGTAATGGCAACATGGATTGTTCTTGTGTGAGACTTTCTGAGCCAATAAAGATGAAAAATTAGTCATGTACTTTCACAAATACGACCTTGTGAAAAGAATTATGGAGTTTAGCTAGCAACGGGCACCATGACAAAGACTTATGTGACCCTTAATGACCTCCAACCAGAACTCATGTCAAAAAATTAAAATGTTCACCGTGTTCAATTTGTGGCATCAATTAATCCATTATTGAATGATTATTTATCAACACTATTATTCATAAAAATATTCAAAAACCCTTGCACCTACAACAAATTGTGATCTCCCTTGTAGACACCTGTGTGATATAGACAAAAGATCGAGCTTAGAGTTGATATCAATCAGTGAAAAACTGCTGCTGATTGCTGATTGGGAAAAGAAGGAGCTAAAGAATTTTAATGAAGCATCAGACTGTCCAAGTATCACATCAGTGTTTCCGGTAGTGTCCTCTGTTTCTGCTTCATTCATACACTTTCTATATAGTTTCAAATAAAAGTTAACTTTAGAGGGTTGTTTAGTTTGTGCTTCAAGACAAACATACAAATAAATCCTCATTTTTGTTGTCTGAGGAGGTTAAACGGTTAAAATTATTTAACTCGTTAATGATGCTGTAACTCTGGTGCTCCAAACCTCCACTTTTTCCTATGGCGATGGACTTTTTCCTGGCTGATTCCTTCTGACAGCTGTGGTCGACGTGACTGTGAGCTGGGTTTGGGGGTGACAGGTGTAAGTGAGCGATAAGTAATGGCAGGCTGAGGCCAGCCCAGACAAAACAACATACGTCAGTGAATTTGCTCCGCACACAGACGTCCATTTGAGCTTTCGACACGGCGGACCACCTGGCTGGGCTTTAAACAGCCCTGGTCTGCATGGGTCTGGCTGACAACTGACATGATGTATTAACCCACCGCTGAGCGCTGTGTGTTTTGGTCATGACATCGCCTCCCGCTAACTCTGGGTGGCCGCCAGCAGCTGCTGAGCCGACAGCCAGGTTTTTTATGTTGGCTCAGGGACGTGTTATGTAATCAGCGTTACATGTTTTGCAAATTAAATGGTTAACACGAACCGACTGCCTTCAGTTCCCCCACGATCTGAAGAGTCCTTCAGGAGAGCCGTTCCTACCACAGGCTTAAACGCAAGATAAACAGTCAAATTTAAATAAAACCTGTAACTTCCATACATTATTTTGACGTTGGGTTGAAATAATATTTATAGTGGTTGCATCAACCTAACATTGTGAGTAAATTAACCTTAAATTTGTTGGTTTTTGGCTTCAAGATGTAAATATCGTGTTCAAATACACAACTGTATACAACAGAATCGGCCTTAATGGCAAAATACATACACAACATACAAGGAATTTGTATGACAAGACAAAAGACACAAGTCACAAAACAATTACACAAAAGACACAAAACTTGAAAAAAATTTGTCAACAAGAAGTAAAAAGTTGCAAAAAAGACAAAAACATGCAAAAATTACACAAAAAGGTGCAATAATGACAAAAGACACAAATGTTGCAAAAAAAGACGCAAAAATTACACAAAAAGATGCAAAAATTATTTAAAAAGACACAAGTCAAAATAATGACACAAAAAATAGCAAAAAGGTGCAAATATGACAAAAAGATAAATGTTGGAAAAAAAGAATCAATAATGCAAAAATGGCACAAAAAGATGCAAAAATGATTAAAAAAAAGACACAAGTCGCAAAACAATTACACAAAAATTAGCAAAAAGGTGCAAATATGACACAAAAGACACAAAAAGACACAAATGTTCCAAAAAATATGACAAGAAGTAAGAAGTTGCAAAAAAAGACAGAAATGAGCACAAAATGCAAAAATTGGCACAAAAAGGAGCAAAAAGATGCAAAAAATACACAAAAGGTGCAAAAATGATAAAAAAGACAAAAAGATTTAAAAAATGACACAAAAAGAAGCAAGAATGACAAAAAAGACACAAAAGCTACAAGAAATTACACAAAAATGAACAAAAGGGTGCAAAAATGAGAGAAAAAAGACACAAGAATAAAACAATCAGAAATGTTTCCCGTGCTTTTACTCTGTTTAATTTACCTGTAAGGAAGTTAAAATTAGGGTTTTCCGTAACATCTTTACTGTTTGGTTCGGTTTGGGGTATCCACATTTTCTACTATCTGCGAGCTGCTGTAAATCCTGATGTCTGTTTTTTTGTGGTTCTGTTTGGGCGACTCAAAGCTCCGCTCAGGAAAGATGTATTATTTTTTAATATTAAAAACCGTAGCACGGTGCGGCAGACATGTTTACTCAGTCAATATTTAAAACCACACACTTTCCTGGTTGCCGAAACCACCTGACCACATGCAGGAGTTCTCTTTTTACACCCAGCATCCACACCAACCAGCAGGAAATGTTTTGCCACTTAACAAAAACCAAGCAGCGATTGCTTTTTCCTTCAAACCGTCTTCAGCAAAACCAGGATGTAAGTGGAATTTATGGAGAACACGGTTAGATTCTTAATGTTGGTATAAAAGAACAAATGCGCTGAATGTGTCTCTCAGCCATATGACAAAAGATGAATTAATCCTGGGTGCAAATAGGTGCAAAAATGAGATAGAAAGATACAGAAGTTGCAAACAAAAAGACACAAAAATGAGCAAAAAGATGCAAAAATCACACAAAGATGGAAACATGACAAAAAGACACAAAAGTTGCAAAACAGTTTAACAAAAAGGCTAAAAAAATGACACAAAAGGCACAAAATTATGCAAAAATGACACCAGAAATAACAGGCAAAATGAAAGAAAGACACAAAAGTTGCAAAAAAATACACAAAAATTATCAAAAAAATGCAAAAATGAGACAAAAAGATAAAAAATAACACAAAAATCAGAAAAAAGATGCAAGAAAGAGACAGATGAAAAAAATTACAGAAAAAGATGACACCAAAGACACAAAAAGATACAAAAATGACACAAACGAGTAAAAATGAGATAAAAAGATACAAAAATAGCATAAAATACATAAAAAGGTGCAAAAAAGAGACAAAAGGGTGCAAAAATACAGAAAAAGATGCAAAAATAACACAAAAGACAAAAAGGTGCAAAAAAACACAAGATGTAAAAAGTTACAGAAAAGGATGCAAAAATGACACAAAGATTAGCAAAAATGAGATAAAAAGATATTAAAAGGTGCAAAAGTACAGAAAAAACAAAAGACACAAATGAGCAGAAAGATGCGAGACAAAAAGACACAAGAAAAGAACAGTCAGAAATGTTTGTTCAGCCACAAACTTTAAAAAAAAAAAAGTTTTTGTCAAAAGACTAGTGGTTATTTTAGCACAAGATGTAGAATTAAGTGTTTCTAATCAACTATCACCACCTTGGTAACTATTTTCGTTATTAGGGGACCTTTTCTGTCATTTTTTGACTCAAAAATACTTCCAGCTTCTAAAGTTTTAAAATTTTCTGCCTTTCTTTGTCTTACGTGACCAAAAGCTGAGTATCTTTGGGCATATTTAAATCATCAACACAGTTTTCTGGTCTTTTGTTTGATAATTAGCTGACAGGGTTTTTTGCTGCAACATGAAATTTATTCCCTTCTGTTATTATTTATACACATATAATTAATAAATGCTTTCAGTTGTCCATTTTTTTTGTTTAATTTAAGCACTAAAATCGGCATCATGAGCCAAAAATGTTGTATCGTCTGATTTAAAAGTTTCACTGGGGGGAAATAAGCCCAGATTTACATTTGGGATCCTTTAATAATGCTTCAAAATTTCACATAAATCCTGCTTTTTGTTTTTTAAATGAAAAACAGCCCAAATTCTTTGACTGCAGCTTCTTAAATGTGAATATTTTCTGGTTTGTTTCCTTCTTCTTAACATTAAACTGATTATCTGTGGAAAACACAATGCATTTAAACACTAATTTTTTTTGGTCATTTTATCAACTGAACAGTTAATGGAATAATCAGCTGAATAACCAACAGTATAACAATCAGTGTTTACAGTCCAACAGGAGATGTTAACTTCCGTGTTGTTTGATCACATTATAACACCGAGGAGGAACCGGTCAGTCTCTAGAAGTGTGTGTGCGGTTATTCTCGCTCCAAGTATTAAGTTTGCTCATGTTGAAAAAATTACCACATCGGCAGTGGAATGAGTTTGCACCAGAACCAGATGTGATTCTGAGACTCTCAGCCCAAACCTCTGAGACTCGACTCTGAGCCATTTCCAAATGTCTGCCGATGTTTAGCAAAGAGGAGCAGAGAAGACATTTAACTGCAGCTTTAGAGGTGGAACTGTGATAGTTTTATACACTTAAATTTAAACCAGGAAAATTTTAAAATAGCATTTGATCATCAGTTAACTTCATACAAAGTGACATAAATAGAAGAGTCACACTGAAACTGACACTTCATGTATGAAATAAAAAGTTAATCAGACAAATGTATTATTTTTTTGAACGTCTTCATTCTTCTAAAAGGTACAACATTAACCTAAATACAAAAAGACAAAAAAAAAAAAAAACGAGCAAAAAACCCACTAAAGAATATTTAGTCAGGTCTGGGCGCCTGTATAGCTCAACGGGTTAAGCGAGCAACTCATGTACAGGAGCTGGTCCCCGACACAGCGACCCGGGTTCGATTCCCGCTCATGGCCCTTTGCTGTATGTCGTACCCCCACTCTTCTCCCTAATTTCCTGTCTGCCTCTTCACTGTCTCTATCTAATAAAGGCCTAAAAAATATTTAAAAAAAAAAAAAAAAAAAAAAAAGAATATTTAGTCGGGTCAACTTAATATTTAAAAACTTTAAATGTCAGTTTTACAAACTTGGGTTCATGATTATGGTGATTAAATACATAAATCCTTTAAAATAACACGGAAAGGTGCTCGTATAGCTCAACGCGTTAAGCGGCGACCCATGTACAGGAGCTGGTCCCTGACGCAGCGGCCCGGGTTCGATTCCCGCTCGCGGCCCTTTGCTGCATGTCTTCCTCCAACTCTTCTCCCCTGTTTCCTGTCTCTCTCTCACTGCACCTATCAAATAAAAGCCAACAACATAACTTAAAAATAAATAAATAGTGTGGAAATACTTGTTGGATCAACTTATTTTTTATGAGTAATCAACTTAATAACCCTCATTTATTCTACCAATTATTAAATAAGTCGGTAAATAAATCACAACACTGAAGAAACTCTATTGGAGCCATGTAATTTTTAAAATGTTTGTCGACATTGAAGCTTTCGTTTATAATTATGGTGATTAAGTTCATAATGCCTAAAAATACTTTATAATTAACACAGAAGTTCTAGTTGTAACAACTTAATTTTCTGAGTAACTGACTTAAAAGTGAATAAATAAGTAAATAAATCAAACCATCGAAGAAAATCTAATTGGAGTGACTTTTTTTTAATGTTTGTCAACTTAAAAATTTTGAATTATGTCAAATAGGTAGATAATGTACCTAATGACTGTTAAATAAAACAGAAATAGCAGTTGGAAAAACTTAATTTTGTGAGTAATTGACTTGTTTATGTTACTAATCATAAATAAGTATCATAAATAAGTAATTAAATCAACGCACTGAAGAAACTCAAATTGGAGAAACTTAATTTTTGAAATGTTAAAATGTCAACTCAAGAAAATGTGTTCATATTTCATAAAGCTTAAAAAAAAATTAAAATAAAATCTTTCAATGTTTGGAATGGAAATTCTTGTTGGAACAACTGAAGTGTTTTACGAGTAATTAACTTAAAAACTTTAGTTTATGCTGCTAATTAATAAAAATCACTAAAAAAAATGGAATTGGAACAACAGAATATTTAAGCTGTTTGTCAACTTAGAAAAAATGTCTTTAATGTGTTTAGAATTGTGACAATTACATACGTAAAGCTTATTATGACACCTAAACAACACAGTTCACTGTGAACTCATTTTTCACTGCATTCTACACTCACTGGCCACTTTATTAGGTAGACCTTAATAGTTAAGGGTTGGACCCCTTTTACCTTCAGAACTGCCTTAGTTCTTGGTGTCAAACTTTCAACAAGGTGTTGGAAACATTCCTCAGAGGTTTTAGTCCATATTGACATGATAGAATCATCAGCTGAACATATATGATGCCAATCTGCCGTTCCACCACATCCCAAAGGTTCTACTGGATTGAGATCTGGTGATTGTGGAGGCTGTTGGAGTACAGGGAACTCATTGTCATGTTCAAGATATCAGTTTGAGATGAAGATTGATTATGTTCATCAGATGAGCGTTTCTTTTTTTCCGGCAAATTAGTACAGTTGGACCCTAATATTTGGTCGTTACGGTGATATCCGAATATTTATTTTGAGCTCTGAATATTCGGATTCCACCTCCCGTTGGACGATGCCGCACGATGTTGTCGTTGTTGTCCCCCGTCGGACATTACAAACCGATCCTAATATTCGGCTCGTTCCTTAGTCTTCAGAAGATGGTCCACTGTGGTCATAAAGGGATGGACATAGCAACGACACTCAGGTAGACTGCGGAGTTTAAACCATGATCAGTTTGTACTGAGAAAATATCCCCCACACCATTACACCAACAACAACCTGAACAGTTGATAAAAGGCAGGGTGAATCCATGATTTCATGGTGCTTACATCAAATTCTGACCATCTGAATGTTGCAGCTGAAATAGAGACTCATCAGATCAGGCAACGTTTTTCCAGTCTTTAATCTGAACAGCCTCAATTGCCTAAAACCTTCACGTATAAGATTCATTTAAGGGTCATTCCATGTATAATTGACAAGTGATTACAGATTGTGACACTTGGAGTGGATGTAAAACTGATCTTGTTGCAGTTTTTTTGTCTTTGTTCAAACCCAGAAACTTTCATGTGTCTATCTGCTGTACTACTGAGGTTATGAGACTCAGAAATTATGGAAAACATAAATTAAAGCCCCCGCGACCCTAGTGAGGATTAAGCGGTGTATAGATAATGGATGGATGGATAAATTAAAGCATGAAATTTGGACCCACCTCTCGCGTTTAACTGAAAATATTCACAGTATGAAGGTAAAATATACTGAAATTATTGTAGATTTTAGAAAAGTCAGCTGATTCTGCGGGAAGTTCTGATTGATTTTTGATGGATTGATCCGTAAGTGCGCTTCAACGAAACCTCATTTGTGTGGTTTTAAGTGTTTTCTTGGACTTGTTTTAAATTTCAGACTCATCTAAACTTGCCAACTCAGTGCTTATGAGTTTTTCAAATCAATCACTCCATGATTAAGTTGCACAATCTCTCCAAACTGCTTTTATTAGCCTGTTAAATGACATTAGTTCTTTGGTCTGTATCACTGTGGGTCTGTTCTGGGTTTTCCCACTAATCTTTTGGAATTAGATCTCCGTGCACAAGAACTATTCTGTCTTCGTATTTACTGTAGAAATGAGTCCTTTTCCTTCTGCTGAGCTTCGGTTCAAATACTGGCAATCAGCCTTGGAATTCAGTCCCAGAGGACGAGCTGATGTTTAAAACAGAACAACTGCAGCCTCCAGAAGAAGACCACCGCTTTGGTTTTACAAACAACAGGTTCATTTTCAGCTTCTGCAATGTTTCTGGTGATCAGGGGTTAAATAGAACAGTCCTCTTGTTTTTTTTTTTTGCACATTTAAATGGACCTTTAATGTCAAACAATGATGTTTGGGGTCAGCAAAATTTATACCTTACCTTATCATGCTAATTACATATTTTGCTGAATGTGAAACTCTTAGCATCCAAGTTAAATTGGATAGAAAGTAGCATTTTGGGTGAAATAAATCTTTAAAACCATAGCTTGGTTGGCATTAAAGACGTGAACCATTAACTATCACACAAGTCTTTGTCATGATGCCTGTTGCTAGCTACAACTATAACCTGTTAGTATTAAAGACGTAAACCATTAACTGTCACAGAAGTCTTTGTCATAGTGCCTGTTGCTAGCTACAACTATAACTTGTTAGTATTAACGACGTGAACTATTAACTGTCACAGAAGTCTTTTTCATGGTGCCAGTTGCTAGCTAAGTTGACACAATGCTCTCTGCTTAGCATTGTGTATAGTCCAAGTGAGTTCCTCCTCTGGCTGTTAAACAGTAAGGATCAACCAAATACTCCAGCTAATCTACAATACTTGAAATATGTATTACTCAGGAAAATAGTGTCAATATTAAATGAGTCTGATAAGATCAATTTCAAATCAAGACATTCCTAGAGTGCACATTATGTTTTTATTGGACAGTGTGTATATGAAGATAATCAAATCAATTCTGAATGTTTGCTTGATGTGCATTACATCGCTGTGAAGTATGTATTAATGAGTGTTGTTGAAACGCAGCTGGAAACTGCAGTTTACCCACCAGTCAGTGTATGATTCCTGTTGTCAGGTCCAGATGCAAAACAGATGTCAGGGATGCACAAGGAGGAAGGCCGGTATGTAAGGGTTTCTGTTGCACATACGGCTTTGTCATGCTACACAAGTTGTTCCCTGTAAGTCGGCTGATGAATTGCTGAGAGGTTGAGGCTCGTGTAGGTGCAGGAATTGATGTGATGGCGGCATGGTTTCAATTACCTCCCAATTTGATATGACAGTGGTCCAGTGCCAGAATGTTGTCCTTGCTAGAATCTGGAAGAAAATCCACATGCTGAGTTTAATGCGGACTCTTCCTTGTTTTGTTTTATTACTAACTCAGTCCAACATCTTCATTTGCCTTCAGGAATATTAGACTCTTTACTGTTTTTTTTCTTTACTCCGCTGGTCTCATCTGGTTTGTTCTCGACTCTCCATCAACAGCCATAGGATTCAGCTGTGGTGAATTAAAGTGGGTTCATGTCATGTTGTGGACGGTTCGGGATCTGCAGTCTGACTGTTTACTGTAAAGAACCTCCGTGGTTCTTTCAGCCTTCAAGCTCTTATCCCAGCACGAGATTTACTGTCAGCTCCCCCCAACAAAACACCTTACTGAGGAGGGTTATCCAGCAGATAGAAAGTCCCATGTTGTTGTTGTTGTTGTTGTTCTTTAAAGCAGGTCTGGTTGGTAGACTGAAAGGACCTTTAAATGTTTAAACCCAAATTCCATCTAAAAAGAGCATTTGCTAGATAGAACCATTCAATTTTCCTTTGTGATGTGAGGGAGGTCTGACATACGTGAGTCAGAATAAACTCTCACTGATCACCGGCCAACTCCTATGGGTGGATTGTAAGATAAAAGCCATGTGCACCTCTTGAGATCTGAAAAAAAAAAAAAAGTTTATGCAGAACCCCGTGGTGGTTATGTAGAGTTTAGGTCTCACACTTGTCTTGTAAAGTTGGGGATTACTCAGATTGTTCTTCATCAGCATCACGCTGGAGTTGTGTTGCAGAGAACAGGCACCGACCCCAGAACCTGCCGGCGGGTTTGCGAGCCACGTTTTCCTTTACAAATCGCCAACCAAAACGGCACCATTTGTCAGAGCCAGACACTAAAAACAGAACGAATCATCAGATTTTACCTTTGAAAGTCCCGGGATGTATCATCTGTCTGGAAAACCAACCAAATCTAAGCTTAAAATTGTGATATTTTAAGAAATATCACAAGAAACTCCAAAGACATTTCTGAGTTCTTGTTTTGCTGTTTCCATTGAGGTGCAGGACTTCATGATGTAGTGAAAAAACACCAACAAAGTTCATGGAGTTCAGAGGATTAATCGAACACTTGTCAAGTGTTAAGTGAATTGGCAGCTATTTCCATAATTGATTAATCAGTTTCAGTCTTTTTAATTATTTAAAAACAGCCTAATTCTGTGATAGGAGCTTCTTGGGAAATGCTGATCTACACTTTACACCATTTTCTGACACTTTATAGACCAAAGAACTAATTGTTGAATCCTGAAATTAATCAACAGGTTGACGACGGAAGTAATTGCTAGTCGCAGTACAGTAGAGCCAGACCGATACTAGAGTTTTGGGGCTAATACCTAATTCTGACATTAATGTAACGTCCCATATTGTTTGCATACATACAGTATATTAATTTAATAATGTTTGCTCTGCTACATGTGCTGCACACAGTGGAGAAAAATGAAGTTATTAAGCCAGTTTCATTCATTTGCTACCATTTGAATTTTGTTTGAAACCGACTTGTGCAGAAATTTGGCTTCAAATTACACACGATATTAAACTGGGTGTAATTACCAACATTATTAATGTCGACACAACTCATGAAAACAGTGTTTGCAACTTTAAAGGTTCATCCATGTGTGAAAATTTGATTTCACAACCATGCGTTTATTCCATTTCTTTAGAGCTTGGGCAAACCATGTGATCATACTGTTTCTAAATTACATCAAGTATTTGTTTATTTTTTGCATTATGCTCTGTTAGGAAAGTTTGCTTATTAGATTGAAAAGATATCAATAATCTGTGACAGGCTGAAATTAGACGATAATACCGGCCAACTGTTGGGTTCTGCTATGCAACACCACCAATCATAATGTTCGTCTTGTAGGAAAACAAATGCATTCTGAGTAGGGCTGAGACTTAATTAATTAGTTAATTTTGGTTAATTAACTAAAGACAAAATAATGCATAAAAACAATAATCGTACCTTTCTCAGTTTCCTAATTTCTGGCACACTGATGGACACTCCAGTCCAGTAGGTGGCGGTAATGCACCTAAAGTTTGTTTGCCAGCTACGAAGAGGATGCACAGGGTGTGCTGAATGATGTCAGCCTACAAGATGAGACCGCATTGGTTGCATTGTTGGGCGGAAAGTTTTTTTTTTAAACTTCTTGATAGCAGCTTGGATAAAAGCATGGTTGTGTGCAACTTGCGCAACAAAGAGTTTTCTTACCACCTCAATGCACAACATGTGGCTGTTAGCACCAGAGCTAACATTAGCTACCACAATCCTGGTACCGGCTAACGGTGTAGCCATCCCATAATAGACCAGATGACGAGGTTCCTGAAATTTGCTTGACATCGCATGTTTTCAAAACATTGAAGGAGCTTTAGTTCACAAACAAGTCTTAAAATATTGAATATAATAGGTATACAGTAGGTCCTTGGTGTACGACCTACGGTGTTTCATGGTTGCGTCGCATCTCTCATAAATTTATTAAGAAAGTCTTGTTTCTTCATTCCAATGTACGGCGTTTGCTACATTAAAACAAATCTGTGCGGGAACTAGTTGGTGAGCAGAGCGGACAAATACATCGTCACGTGGTGCTACACGAGGAAGACGGCTATGTTTACATTAGCCGGTTGTACCCCACATTGGATTGTGCTACATTATCTCTCTTTCTTTTGTGTTGTTTTTTTTGGAAACTTTTTGCCCTTCATTTTGGCTCCCAAGCATAAGTCAGACTCTTCTGATGGTAGTACCATGGCAGTTACCACTGTGTTAGCGTTGGTGAGTGACATAAGTACTTATGTACATATGTGAGTTCTGACTTACAGTGAAAATCGTGTTCTGTTGCGCCGTAGGAACAGAATTCCGACGTAAGTTGAGACCCCCTGTAATTGCATTTTGAGTTTGCAGTAATCTGTGAATGTAGTAGACAGATGAAAAATACAGACAAATATCGATGAAAAAGTTCATGCATATGTCTGTTCATTGATTCAGTTGTAAAACTAAATTTATTGGGAGAGAAAAACTTTGTCAAATATTTCTATTTAATGATAAAAATATGATAAATAGCAATTAATTTATTACAAAGCCTCTAATAAATAAAATTTTTTAATCACGTCCCACCACTAATTCTGAGTAGATATGTTGTATTTAATGTGAGACCGATTTTATGAAAAACAAAGGTAATCTGATCCATAAACAACCTCTAAGAAACCTGAAATGTTGGGGATGCTATTTTAGTAACTAGCACTGATTTGTTTTACAGCAAAAATATTCACGTGAAGAACTGAAATAGATTTTTACAGCTTCTGTGTCGACATTTTGACAAATACCACAAGTGTTCTTATTTTGTTCTGGTCAGATCTTTCAGTTTTCGTCTTGTTGTGTCAGCAGTGTTGGTGTGTTGATGATGGTCTGTGCTGGTGCTGGACATCAGACCGGCTCTAATTAAACTGTCAGCTGGGACATGACGGTTTGGACCCAACCAGTAGGAGACATATGGACAGGATTACTGGCTGACTAGGTTCCAGTGTGCGGTGGTATTGGATAGTTGTTCCCTGTTCTCTGATGACTACTGGATTTGTTATGCCAGCATTCCTCGCATTTTCCTTCTCCCAGACAGAAACAGGGGGACAGTTTAGCAGTGATCCCTGCTTTGGATTGGATACCAGTAGCTCACAATCAAGCTCTCCATTGTTCTACTGTCCTGCTTCTGTTTTAGGTTTGCAGACAGAGGTTCATTGTCTTTAGGTGAACTTTTGTTATCATTATTGGTTAGAAGATACAGAATGAGGCTTCATCACATTTAAAACTAGAAAAGCACTCAGAGATCGCACTACTCCTCCAAGGCTGTTCATTCCCCCATATGGCATTGTCAGAAATGCAGCAATTGTTTGTTATTGATAATCAGAAATCACGGTAACATAGAATGTGTCCATTTAATATAGATGTACCCACAAACAAAATGACCTTCCAGGCGTATGTTATGTATGTGTGCGTTATGTACGGATACTGAATCGCGTGACCTAAATATGTAGCGGGCGGCGGGAATAGATGGGACTCGGAAACACCCCCACAATTTAATCAGTCGTTCCTTGTATCATTTCCGATGGATAAGTCCTGATAAGTCCTCAGCGGTGGATTTGTAGTAGGATCACAATCATGATTGTCAGTAGGCAGCTTTCAAATTTGTTCAAAAATGACAGTAAATGGTCCAAAATGGCTCACAGTTTGACCAAGATGTGAGAAGTGGTCCTGAATTACACAGACCTGTCCAAAAAGACTGAACACTTCATAAAATAAGTCGGATTTGGTCCAAAATTACTTTAAAAATCACTCAAAATGACTCTCAGTTCATGTTAAATGAATGAAAATTGGTATTAAATGAACCAATTTGTCCAAAAATGGTCAAAACTGACTCGAAATGTGTTCAAAATTTGCTAAAATGGGCCTAAATTATATATTTATGGATATCCACAATGATAATAAATCTATTGCACATTTTAAAACAAGAAACGCATTCAGAGAGCAGTACTCTGCCAAGGCTGCTCAGTCATATCATTTCTGACAGATAAGTCCTGATAAGTCCTCAGCGGTGGATTTGTAGTAGGATTGCAATCATGTGATCGTCAGCAGGCAGCTGACGTAGTGTTCAATTGTTGTCATAGTTACAGTGACGCCGTGCCGCTATCTCACAATGATACAGAAATCTTTAACAAATCCGTGGATCCAGAGTGAAGCCGCATCACTGCCAAAATCTAATCACTTGGTCCTTGTGTCATTTCTGACGTTCCCTAAAAATTTCATCCAAATTCGTTGGTCTGTTTTTGAGTAATGTTGTTAACAGACAAACAGACAGACGGACAAACCAACGCCGATCGTTGGCGGAGTAAAAGCACTGTGGAAGTTGAATCTACAACCACAGAGGTGAGCATCCAGCTACCAAACATGACCTGAGGCTGCTGGGTTTATCATGATTCAGAGTAAAAAGGTTTCAATTGGTGAGATGTAGCCTATGACTTAAACAAACAAGGGTTTGACTTGTAAAATATTTAGATTTACATCAAACAGCGTGGCATTTCACTTTATTTTTTGGCATTTTTAAAATTTTTTATTTTGAACAAACTTGTTCGGCTTGTAACGCCCCGCCACTCACTATCATGTATTATTGCTGAAATACAATGGCTAATTGGAGATTTTTGCTAATTTCAGTCCATCTTGTCTTCATGCAAACTGTGTTATTAACCGGTAAACTAACCAGAAGTCTCCTTTCATCACAGTCAACACTGAGTTCAAAGTCTGCAAGAGTTTTCTCAGTTGCTTCAGGCTAAATTTGAGTAAATGAGCCTAAAAGATTAGCTTACCCTGATTTAATAGCGCCTCAGTTCATGGTGCACGCATGTAAAATCAATGAGCAAAAACGCAAATAGGGCAAGAAATTTAAAAGGTCTTTTGCTGGTCCTCGGAGCCGAATAATCTGAGGTTCATGGTGACAAATTTATGAACAAACCTGCTTTAACAATTGTGATAAGGGAAAGCTGCAGAGCTGGTGGAGGCACGAGGACAGAAATGAGAGAAACAGACAGAGAAATATAGAGTCGGCCGGTCATAGCCAGAATCACAGACACTGTTATTTTAGCCAGTAGCGATCCTAAAGCCAGAGCTTTTGAAGAGCCGTCCAATAAAAAGAGATTTTATCCAGATGGAGTCGACTGCTGAGGAGACAGTTGTGTTCTCCTCGTCACAATTAGCGCACGAGGAAACATTCAAGACCACAATGTCCTATTAAACAGAGATAATTACATTAACATGGGAACTTCCCAGAATTCCCCTGCCTCCACGAGCACACGAGAAATGCATCAACGTTCACCACAAACAATAATACAGAAGAACTGTAAGTGGTGGTGGGGAGGAGACAGAGCCGGCTACTGTACCGCTGGACCAACGGAAAGTAAAGACAACTGATCGCTCCTACTCATAGAAATGTTACGGCTGCAGCAAAATAAAATCCACTCAACACATTGCCAACAACTTAATGATGCAGTAATTTTGTAACAATCGATTTGTCAATTTGTCAATTAAAAGAAAATCTAAATTATTGCAGGTTAATTAACAATTCCCACTGGCGGGTTTGAAAAGCATCTTTCTTTAAAAAAAAAAGAAAAATCACCAAAGTTACATCATTTAACATCCAGAAACTGTAAAAACAGAAACTGTTTTTGGATTTTCAGCTTTCCGTCAGTCCACAAACTACTCGATTTAAATCACTTCTGAAAACCCGCTTTTACAGACTTGCCTTTATGTGAAGTTTACTTTTAGCTTTATTTAGTTTTAGTGTTCCATTTTGTATTATGTCCTGTATATTTTAGATGTTCTCTCTTGTTTTATTTTAATTTTAGCTGCCGAGTTCTTTGGTGTGATGTTGTCTCTCTAATTCTTTAATTCTCAAATTTTTTGACATTTAATTTTAACCCTCAATCTTAGTCTTTAATTTTCAAACTGCCAAGTTCCTTTGTTTGATATGCCTTTTAATCTAGCTAATTATTCATTTAATTTGTAATCATTTTTACTGTTTATTTTAATTGACTGCTCTGCTTGATTGTGCTGGATTGTCTGTCAAAGCACTTTGTGAATGCTGTTCTTACGGGTGCTATTCAGTTATTATTATTATACAAACTTTATTTTACATTTTTGATGACAGACACATAGAACAGATAGAACCATTGTATCTTTTATTTTTTCCTTTAAGATGTCAGTTGTTGCTGACATCACTTTGTATTGTTTACTTCTGAAGAATGCTTCACACCAAATAGAGGTTTAAGCTCAAGCAATGTCTTCAAAAATTGTGTTTGCCTCGTCAGTGTTCCGCCCACAGCTCTATCTGATTGGTTACCTGTTAAAAGTACAAGCCGTTCACCGAAAGCCATTGTTTACAGAGAGAGACAGATGAGCAGGTTTGTAAAACAGAGGTGTGTTTGAAAGATACGTTAGCAGATGTTGCTGAATGATTTCGTAATAAAATACACAATCTTACACAGTTGTAACACTAAATGTTTCACAGATGGTTAGTTCAAGGACCTTTGAAAAAGTTGAAAATCTAACAGTTGTTTCAGTTTTTGCAGTGTCAAACTGACGATTGGTGTAACTTTTAGGGTTCGGAGGGTTAAGTTGGTGAGATTCCTGTGACCGTAACTTGTTATAACATCGCGTTGAGATTCCAACTTAAAAACAAACCTGCACTTATAGTGGTTTTGATGAAATATCATGACTCTAAACTCAGATTATGTTAATTTTCAAAGATGTCACTGGTTTAGATTAAATACTGTCCTTAGGGATTGTTTCTTTTATAGTTTTAGCCATTTTTTAAGCATTTTTACAATCTCTGGCTGATTAAATTAAAAAACTTTGATGTTTATTTCTTTTCCAATTAAGATTACCTGCCCTTTGTACCTATCGACTGGTTTTGGGGTTGAGAAGATAAACGCATAACTGAGTTTTAATCTTTTTCTTGAAGATAGAAATGCAGAAAAAAAGTGCCATTTGTCTCCATTTTAGTTTTCTACCATCTGAAAAACTGCTAAAATGAAGGTTTTTATTGCTACTCATTCAAACTGATCAGTCCCACTGTTGGTTGTGCAGCATGATGGGACTAATTAAAGGCCAGTTATCTACACAAGCATAGCTCAAATTCAGTGCTTCAGTGATGGTGTTTGCAGCATTTTTCCGATTATCAGTACCATTATTTTATTAGCTGATTATCAATAAATTCACTGTGCTTCTTTGGATGTAATCTCCCTCTGTACAGTCACTCTGTGGTCTAATCAGTGTCCTGTCCACAGCTCTATCTGATTGGTTTCCTGTTAAAAATACGAGCCAATCACAGAAAGCCATCGTTTACAGAGAGAGTCAGATGAGCACATTTGCAAAATGGAAGTGTGTTTGAAAGATAAGTTAGCAGACGTGACTGAATAATTTCGTAATAAAAACCAAAATCTTACACAGTTGTAGCACTAAATAATTCACTTGTTGGGTCAACTTATTCTGCTAATGGTGCTAAACTAAGGCTAGTGCTATAAGGTTTGCTGTCAGCCCTGAGCTCTCTAGAGTAGCGTAACTTCTCTCTAAAGTTTGAAAGTAAGACACGTCTCTACAACAGAGACACAAACCATAAAAACTGAACAACAAACACAAGCGGTCGCCACAAAACAAGACATTAGCTGCTTTCCCAGGGGCTAAGGCTATGCTAACAGCTAGCGGCTAAGTTAGGAGGCAGCCACTGATTTCTCCAAAGCATGCAATGTATATAGCTTCCAAATATTAGTCATCTGTCTCACTTCATTAATAATACTGGGTATCAACCCTGAAAAACTCAGATTGATCAATCCCCAAACCGAGCTTTTGTTGGAAAGATAAGTTAGTAGATGTTGCCGAATAACATCACAATAAAACCACAACCTTACACAGCTAGGACACTAAATAATTCACTTGTTGAATTTTTAAAGAAGACCTGTAAAATATAGTGATTTTTGGTGAGACGTCACAATTTATTTTTTTAAAGATTTTTTTTTTTGGCCTTTATTCATAGGCGCAGTGAGAGACAGACAGGAAATGGGGGCGAGGAGTCAGGAGAAGACATGCAGCAAAGGGCCGCGAGTAGAGGTAGACCGATATATCAGCCGGCCGATATTTTGGGCCGATATATGGACTTTTTCAATATCGGCCGATATTTACAAATAAAAAGCCGATTTGTGATCAGGCACCCGTACGGGCAGCTGCCGCGACCACTTTTCCCTTAGAAGGACCCCCGGCACTCAGAGAGCGGAGCATGAGCGGAGCGAGTGAGCCAGGCAACAACAAGCCTAACCCTAACCACTTTCAGGTTACTTTTTAATTGTATTTTGTGTAAACTTTAAGTATTTTTTTTTATGTTATTGTACTTTTTGTGTTCAATAAATGTTAGAGTTCTACTAGTGTATTTAATTTGTAATATATACATGTATATACTTTTAGTGTTTAAATTGCCTTTTGTAATCGATGTGCTTTAAAAAAAAAAAGGATCTTGGCCTTAAAAATCGGCTTCTACAATCAGCTTTAGATATCGGCCATCGGCTGAAAATTTTTTTAAAAACCGGTATCGGCTTCGGCCTTTGAAAATCCCATATCGGTCGACCTCCAGCTGCGAGCGGGAATTGAACCCGGGCCGCTGCGTCGGGGACCAGCCCCTGTACATGGGTCGCCCGCTTAACTCGTTGAGCTATACGGGCGCCCTTGAGATGGCACAATTTTAAGCCCAGATTTGGTTAAATTTCCCAATGAAACTGGACATCACAGATGGATAGCTCAAGGACTTTGTTTCTGCAATGTCAGACTGATGATTGGTGTAACTTTTGGGGTTGGAAGGGTTAAGTTGGTGAGATTCCTGTGAACGTAACTTGTTGTAACATCGTGTTGAGGCTCCAACTTAAAAACAAACCTGCACTTGGCTAGAGTTTCTTTCCATGTACTGCTAAACGTCTCTGAATGATAAAACAGTAATGGCTATTAAAGAGTCGGAAAGACACGGAAAATTGTTTCAGGATGGAAACTCAGTGTTGGTATCAACTTGGCAGCTTCGGTTTTTCTACCTTTAACTGCTTTGATGCTCCCACTTCCATCTCCACACTTTCTTTTTCCTCTCTCCTGCACACATTCATCATCGGTCAGGTTTTTCCACTCCACAGCCAGACAGCCGTTGGCCCGTCGTCCCTGGTGCTCATTTTTCATGTCAGTCATTTCCCTGCAGAAAGCATCACTGCTGGGATTCTCTTGCATGAACAAACAGGCCTTTCAGCTCTCGCCTCTAAACATTTTAATTTCGCTGGCCTCATTTAGCCCTGGCTCTGGATGTTCTGGATGGGTTGGCGGTGTATATTTCAGCGCTGAGTGTTTTTGGACAGTGGATGTGTGTTGAGAGAGCTCTGACAGCCTAAATGTCCAATTTTCTCCAACTTTTGAGGGTTCTTTGCTGTGATTTTGGCGAGGCGAAGTGTTTGATTCCTCTCTGAGAGCGTCTGCAGCCATCTGGGGAGACTGAGTGCCTCATTAGTTGTTTGGGTTTTTTTGGCAGAAACATCAGGATTTGCCGTCGTCTGAGAGCTGCTCTCACTGGACGAGATCCTTTAATGAACTCCATGATGATCTGTGATAATTAATTTTGATGCTCGGACCAGTAAAACAGAAGTTGATCATAACCTAAAATGACCTGTGTGAATTTATAAACAAAACCCAACTGGGTCGTCGAAGGAAAACTTAATTAAGAGTCTAGATGTGCACCAAACCTGTGTTTACAGGTTGTTTTAGTAAAGGTGTTACAGTTGATTCTCTTCATCGTCTTGCTTGTGAAGACATTAGGTGGTCAAAATATAATAATACCATAATTATGGTTTATTTTCTGCTCTGAACAGACATCAGTTTTCTCTCATGATTAGTTTTTAATGAATACATTTGTCCTACATTCCAGCTGACAGCTTGAATTCAGCTGCACAAAACACAAAATTCAACAGTAATCACCCAGTTCTGTTGTTTTTAAGTCGCCAAACCAAAAGCGGCGGCATTATTATCACGATAGTTATTTTCACCTACAACCAAAGTCTGTGATCTAAAACTCTGAAGCTTTTTTTCAGACTGACTCATTCTGGAAACAATCTTTCAAAATGAGTAGCTTCTGTTAGCGCCTTTTAGCTCCTGTTAGCACCTACTTGTTTCCAATAGCTCCTGTTAGCTCCTGTTAGCACTAGTTAGTGTCTGTTAGTTTCAGATAGTCTTGTTGGCACCACATGGCTCCTGTTAGCTACTCTTAGCTAAACACAGCTCTCCTTACCTTGAATTAGCTCATTTGAGCTTCATAATACTTCTGTTCGCTAACAAGGGCTCCTGTTAGCACTTGTCTGTTACTGTTAGCTCCAGGATGCTCCTGTTACCCCCCGTTGGCTCATGTTAGCTCCTGTTATCTCCTATTAGCTCCTGTTTTTTAAAGCTCCTGTTTGTATTTGTAACTCCTGTTGGCACCTTTTAGCTCCTGTTAGCACCTACTTGTTCCCAATAGCTACAGTTAGCTCCTGTTAGCACCAGTTAGCTCCTATTAGCACCAGTTAGTGTCTGTTAGTTTCAGATAGTGTTGTTGGCACCACATGGCTCCTGTTTGCTACTCTTAGCTAAACACAGCTCTCCTTACCTTGAATTAGCTCGTTTGAGCTTCATAATACTTCTGTTTGCTAGCAAGGGCTCCTGTTAGCGCTTGTTGGTCCCTGTTAGCCACCATTGGCTTGTGTTAGCTCCTGTTACTTTTTTTTTTTTTTTTTTAAGCTCCTGTTAGTTTTTTAAGCTCCTGTTTGTATTTTAACTCCTGTTAGCTCCTTTTGGCTTATGTTAACTCCTGATAGGTCATGTTACCTTCTAGTGCCCTCTTTTAGCTCCACTCTGGTTAGCTCCTATTAGCACCCATTTTCCCTAGTTTGGTCTTGTGAGCTCTAGTTGGCTCCTAATAACTTCTGTTAGCTCCTGTTGATGCTTTTTAACTTCCTGTAACAGCCTTCCTAGCCTCGTTTTAGCTCCTATTAGCTGTAGAAAGCTTATGTTGCTGCCACTTCTCCAGTACCTCCTGATATTTCCTTTTAGCTCTAATGAGCTACCGTTTTCTGCTATTATCTTCTGGTAGTTCCACTTAGCACTTGTTTGTTCCTCTTAGCTCTTTATGGCTCCAGTTTGAATTTGTCAGCTGCTGTTAGCTCCTGATATCTCCTGTTATCACCTGATATCTTGTTTTAGCTCTTGTTAGCTAGCTCCTAGTGTCTTCTGTTAGTTACACTTTGCATTTGCTAGCTTCTTTTAGCGCTAATTTGTGGATGTTAGCTCCTGTTAGCTGGGGTTAGCTTCTGTTTGGTCTCGGTGTCTCCTATTGGATCCTGTTCACTTCTGCTAGCTGTTTGTTTAATCCCAGTAGTAAGTTTGATCAGATCTGGGAACACATTAAAAATAAACGTTAGAATCATAACCAGTTGAATCGTTGCTGTGCCTCTTACTGGATGGTTCATGGGATTTCGAGGGAGCCGTGATATTTCAGTAGCTGTGAATTCATCAGTTAGTTGTGAAGTGATTGATGGGGTTTCCAGGTCTATTAATGACTCCACCGTTAGTTTATTCTCTGAGAACCTGAGCTCCCGCTGCACCAGCTTCTTCCAGTTTAATCATTCACTGTATTCCCTGAAGGCAAAAAACCCAACTTTTAAAAAGTCTGCCGGAGAAGTCCCACTAGTCCTTCCAACGTTTCTCTGATGGAAAATATCTCTGACACTCTGCTCATTAAATTATCGACAAAACAAGTTCAGCTGGAGCGAAAATCGTTTCACTCAACTCGCCTCGAAGCTGCAGCCAAGTTTGAAAATTAAACCTCCTGAACTGTCAGCGTAAATTCAGTTATGAGAAGTCAGACTGGATTATGGGCTTTACAAATGGCTTAAAGGGCATTAAACTATAGCGAGATTTTACACAAGATTTCACACCGACGCTGCTCTTTTTGGGTGGTTTCAATTGTGAAAATGTAAAAGCAGAAAAATGATAAAGTTGTGGAGCTGAATTACTAACTATAGTTGTTTTACTGTCTGGACTTCAAGCACTTTGTTTTGCATTTGTTTGTTCTTGTTTTTATTTTTCTCCCATTTTTGGAGTTTTTAAGGCCTAATGTAATTGTCAATCATACCTAAAACACAACAGGAAGTCGGCCGTTTTGAATTATGTGACAAATTTTTGCACATTTTCAAAAGTTACAAACTCAAACAAGGTAACCCCAACAGAGTTCAAATTTTCCCTGGATGTACACCAGGCAATGGTGATCACAAGTTATCAAAATGCTCAGTAAAAGTTTGAGGGCGTTTGAATGGCGGTATCCACAATTTCAACGTTTCACCATCAAACAGGAAGTGATGTGTAACTGGCCTGTACATTCTCCAATCTGCCTCAAATTTTATATGCGTGATCAGACTCCGGCCCTGATGAATTCTATAGACCAATATACAGTCACAGAGAGAGCACCACCCGGTGGATGGGTCACCATGAAAAAGGAAGTGCTGTCTAACTCCCCTGTACATGCTCCAATCTGCCTGAAACTTTACATGTGTGATCAGAGTCAGGTCCTGATTACATACCTAGGCTGATATACACTCTCAGTCACCTGGCGGACATGCTTGGATTCGCTGACCAGCAAGGATACAAAGACCTGACCAATGCTGCTTGCAGCTTTAATTTATTTATTTACTCTTGTTTAATTTTTCCGCACCATGGTTAATTTTTCACTACAATATAAAACAGAACAACCACGAAGAAGGAGAGACAACTCAGAAACATCTTCTGTTCAGTAGGACACAGAATAACACAAATTAAACAAATAAAATTTCTTTGTTTTGCAAAAATGGATAAAATGGAACCAATATTTTTCCAAATGTCAACAAATGTTGGCTCTACATACTACAGATATTGAATTATTTACATTTTAAATTAGTTTCCATGCTTGTCTCCTCTCTACCTCATGCCTGCAGTTCAGCTTATAACTCTCAGAATTTGTGCCATAAGACTGTTGGTCACAGCTGAGTCACTAATAACTTCACGGTTGCAGCTACAAGCACAAAATATATTGTTTTTTACAGAATCCATTTAGAGCAAATTGTTTATTTTTGGCAAAATTTTAAATGAGATGTGTAGAATAAAGTGATTTTCACTTAGGTCAAGATTTTCTTGCATGCAAACTTGCCCATCGGCTGCAAGTAAACACACTGCTTGTTTAAATGAAAATGCATGAAACTATTGAAGAATAAAGAAGCAAATCTGTTTTCTATTCTTTAGAACAAAATGTTTTCTTGTGTTTGTTTAATCCTCAGAACCCCAAAACCCGCTGGTGGGCTTAAAAAGCATGAAAAAATCCAGAAATTACACCATCGCTCTTCAACTGCCGCAAGGAGCACAGATTTAGTTATTTATGAACTCTGGTTGCAATAAATGGTTTATTAATGGCACATTTTGTTTGATTCTGATGAAAAATCACAATTTTAGGCTTAGATTTGGATAAGTTGATGATTTGAAGGGCTGCTAGAAAGTTGAAAAACTCAGCGATTCTTATTGTATTTGCAGTTTCTGGTTCTGATTAATAGTGTAATTTTCAAAAGATTTATGTCTTGGGGGTTCGGAGGGTCACTGAGAAAGGGAGGCTGAAGCGGTGGGAGGGATTGAAGCGCAAAAAATTTGTTGTTCTTGGATTTAAAATGTTTGAACCGCAGAGAGAAACAACAGATTTATCTCCCCAGGCAGTTTGAAAGACTTTAAGATAGATGTGTTCCTGAGAAGACACGATAAATCCAGAGCACATCACGGTTTTTACCAAAACAACAAGAAAGAAAATCCACCAGATAACATATTAAAGCCTGATGGAGAGGAGCCAACTAATAGAGGAACAAGCAGGTGAAATGATGAGACCAAATCATACTTTGGTAATCCTTGTGGGAACATTGCATCATCACAGCAAATTAGAAAATACAGCAGAATCTGATGAGCAGCGGTTCAATAAAAACATGAACAGATAATTTAAAAAATAATGTGATGCAGAGGAGTAAAGAACGGACCCTTTTGGTGCACACAAATACCCCAAATATGTCTAATATCCTGATTTTTCAGCTTGTTTTAGTGTTGAAATCTTTCTTCAGTGACTCAATTCAAAGCAAATTCGTGTTATTTTCTGGTTTATTTGATAGAGACAGATAGATAAACCGAAAACAGCTCTTCAAAGAAAGTATCACTGTGTTTATTGCGGATGGTAATTGCTAGCAGTTGTCTCTAATTAACAAATCACTCAAAAATGAATACCGTGTAACAGATTGACATTATATTTAGCCGCCCAGTTTGAACTTGAAACGATTTTAGTGCAGAAATCTCAAGCATCTGTTCAGCTGCAAATGGTGAAACCAACTTGGTAAACCTTTTTCCTAAACACTTAGATGTTGAACACTAATTAATTATGCTAGATACACTGTATAAAAAAAAGAATTAATATTTCAAAAACTGGGATGCCAAAAAAGTATATACTGTTGTAAAACTACTAATTTAATTTTTAATTGAAAGAATCTGCTGTTGATGTTGGATTATATCAAGTGTAGTATAAATTTATACATATAAATATGTAAAAATCTTGTCCATTTAACTGGTCTTTAATCTTAAAATATGTGTACTTTTAAAATGAATGGATTTACCTTTGACTAACCAAACCAACAATTATAAATATTAGAACAATAAACTGTTAAATTTAGATCATGAGTTTTTACACCTAACTTAAGTTAAAAATGTTGTAATTTATCAGGTCTTTAAAGTTTAAAGAGAGTCTACTTTTATTATTATGTAATATGTATGTAAAAGTGTGTCCACCGGTCAAATTTATGGATCTGCCTTTGAAAAATGTCAATATTTTCGTGTATTTCAATACAACAGACAAAATCAAAATCTGTAGATGAAAAATTACTGAATTTCATAGTTATTTTACCTCATAATGAGCAAAATATGCTTACACAATTTGCAAGATGTGCAGCTCTTAGCGACCAACTTGAGTTGTGGAACAGAAAGCCGTGTTTTGTGTGAAACAAATCTATAAAACCAAAACTTGTTGATATTAAAGACGTAAGCTCTGCTCAGAAGCCATTAACTGTCACAGAAGTCTTTGTCATGGTGCCCGTTGATAGCTAAAACCACACAGCTTCCCAACTGCTCGTAGTTTGAGTGGCACCTCCTCACTACAGCATTAAAACAGTAAGGGGTCATTAACCACCACATTAGTCTTTGCCATGGTGCCTGTTGCTAGCTAATTCTTCACTATGCCCTCTGCTTTTCACACTGTTATATTTTTGAAAGTACATGATGATCAATAGTGCTCATTCTGCCAAAACGGGTAGCTAGTGCACTATCCAGTGTGAAAGTAGTACTTTTTCATCTTCTTGTCTCACACAAGAAACAATCCATGTTGCCGTTACCGTGTTCCAAAAATGAAGCTTCTACTGTGTCGATCCCAGTTAGCCTTAAACACATGATCTCTGGTCAGAGGTCATTAAGCACCACATAAGAATTTGTCATGGTACCCGCTGATCAAACATGCAAGTGTGAAGGACCCCGAAGCCCAGAACAGCAATCACGGCAAGGCAGGGCCAAGTCAACAGGGCACCCCTCCCCCCGAGGCCACAGGAGCCACAGGGCGGCATCCCCAGAGAGCCACCGGGGCCACCGTGAACCACGCGGACCCGGAGAACAAGAGGGCGCAGCTACCGACACCCCCAGCGCGCCAAGACGGACCCAGGTGGCCCGGGGTACGAGGACCCCCCCCGCCACCCAAACCCCAACCCCACCCACCCTGGCCCCCACCAAAACCTTCTACTGTGTCGATCCCAGTTAACCTTAAACATGTGAATTCTGGTCAGGGGTCATTAACTACCACGTAAAGTCTTTGTCATGGTGCCCGTGGCTAGCTAAACCTCCTACCTAGTTGTTCCACCAGGTACTACAGCTAATCTACGATACATTTACTTTTGTTTTTTGACTTTTCGGCTAATATCTTTCTAATTGGTTCTTGACCGTTAATTACTAGCATCTCTCGTCAATTCCAAGTAATAATCTGAACTAATCAACCCACACCAGTCGACTCCTATCATGGGAAGCATCCTCATATCTGTTTATTTTTTCTGACTAACTTCACCTGCTGACGGATGTGTGTGTGCTGGATGAGAAGCAGGTAGAACCAAGTCATAGATGGAGGGAAAAGTGTAGAAGACAGAGGAGATGACGAGAGTGAAGCAGAAGAGTATAAGCAGAGGGTGAGGAGAGGTAAAAGACTGAAGCTGGACTGTGTGTGGCTGTGAGACGTGGCAGATGGAGGCCTGGCCAACCGGCAGATCTGTTCCATATGTTTCCTGGAGACAGAAAGAGAGGCAGCTCCCCTCCACCCCACCCACAGCACGAGGAGTCTTCATTTAAAAAGACAAAACAGCAAACCATCCATACCCCGTAATGCTGCTTAGCCTGGTTGTCCTTCAGCTGCAGGTATCGGTTTCAGGTGAAGCTGGGTCTGCCGGAGGTATCTGAGCAGGTGTTGGGTTTCTGGCTGCTGTTTGGCTTCCCAGAGAGACCGAGAGGGCAAAGAAAACACTCAGAGTCGGTCACGTTTTACATCATGCCGTTCATCAGCCCTGTGTTTGGGTTTCACTGTTCAAATGGCTTCAGCAGGAATGAAGAACTCCTTGCGTCCAGCATCAACCTCTGCGAAAATATACTTCCAGACAAAGACAATTTAATGGCCTCTTGAATTTACTGGAAATTTGTTAAATCACTTTGTGTTCTCTCCATATTAGAACTATTATTATACGCAAGATGGATCACTCACCAGTTTTATTAGAACATCAGATTACATGAAGAAGATTGTGTTACCATTTATACACAATTACTTCTAAATTTAGTTCTAAATTAGTCAAGTTAATCTCCATTATTAATAATAGTTGAGGGTTCTAGCCTTGACATTCATTATCCTTTGTATGAAAACACAAATGTAGCATGCAAATGTCTTTTTTTTGACTTGCAGAAGAAGGCAAATGTCTAATTTCTACCATCTTAAATTAATTACTTAATTTGGTAGCATCCAACTGAATTAGGTTTATCCAGATTAAATAATAAATAATGAGCTCAAACATTGCAGAATGACTCAAAACATATCCAAAGTTACAGAGAAAATGTCCAAAATGACTTCAAAGTTGCTGAAAATATACTTAAACCTGTCAGAAACTATAACAGTTATTGTAAAAATTAGGTAATTTTTCCACAATGACCCAAAAAAACTTACTGGTTGTAGACTTTGAGTTTAAGTCATTTCTAGCCATTTCCTGCTTTTTTTTTTGTTTGTTTGTTTTTACAGGCTACTAGTCCTCTTCCACTGTTGACGAGTACACGTTTTCAAAATCCCTTTCAGAACAATAAACAAACATCAATAAGCTCCAAGCAGCAACGTCTACGCTGTCCACATCTGGCCCAGCACCAAGCAGCAGACCATTAAAGACGAGCAATGAAGGTGGCACATCTAGCAGCTTGGACAAACACAGCTTTTAAAAAATAGTTTTTTAATTTATAAGCAAGCAACTCTTTACTAACTGCCATGTGTTTGCTGGAACAACTTCTTTGGCTGAAAGTCAGAAGAGTAAAAATCAAAAACTGGTTTAAATTACATCCTTGTTAAAGTAGTTTGCATGTGCTCCAAGAGCTCCTGCAACGTTTGCAACTCTACCTGGAAGTCCTGTTCTGTTAACAAGTTGAGCTCCATATATGATGGGCCGAATCTCCTAAACTGAGTCAGAGGTGCAACCTCTCAACTTTAATTTAGCCATGGACTATCCTACTGTCCTGCACCTGTCACTGTGTGGCCACGCATTATGCGTAATTTGAAGTGTTATTACAAAATACACTCTGAACTCTAAAACCAAATATTCGGTTTCAGTGTCCTGTTGATCAGCGGTCGCCAACCACCAGGTCATTTGGTACCGGGCCGCACAGAAAGAATAAAAACATTCTGATTTTTATTTTGTTTCCAGTGGAGTCGGCAGGGTGTTTTATTTTGAAAAACGTCTCAATTGACTTCCTGTCACTTCAGTCTGTGCTTGTTTCCCAAAGTTAAATCTAACCTCTGCCAAAATTAATAAAGAACAAACGTCTCTGGAGAGCTTCTTTGAAAAGAGGGAGAGATTTGATGCTAAAACAGAAGAAAAAATAAATAGAATTTTAGTAATAAAACTAATTTTATTCATTTAGGACACTTTTTTAAAATAAAAAAAGCAATTATTTGTTATGTGCGCGATGAGCAGTTTGTAGAAAGTTATCTTGCTTGAAATCGGCCATTTTATTTTACTTTCCTGATGTTCTGGTTGCAAAAAGAAACTAACACAAGGCAACACGAGTTTAGGTAGTTATGACGAGTGCAAATACAGATCTTAACAGCATCAAAGCAAAAAAAAAAAAAGGTTTGCACATTGTGCTAAAAGGTCTAAATCTCCCTTTTTGGCATGTTTCTTTCTATGCAGATGAACTCTCCTATTAATAGCAAATGATTCATTCATTCTGAACAGAATTCTTTACAACCTTCTGCGAAAAATTCATTCTTTTTGTGTGATTTTGCAGAAAAATAAAGCATCTTTCAATATCCTTCAGTCCTCATAGCTCCCCTACTGAATTTTTAGCCTTAATTCTGGTTTAAAAAAAAAAAAAATGGTTGTGAAAGTGCTGAAAAAGCCTAATTTTACTCTACTTGACAGTCAAAGTTCTCGTCCATTTTCGGATTTTAGATACAAACTTTAATTCACCGGAGAGTCAAACTGTAGAGGATCAGGTTGTTTATTTCTACAGGTTCTGAGTGAACCAGCTGCTGCTTCTACCTTCATGTTTATTGTACAGATGTGAAAGTCATCGAACAACGCAGGAAAGCAACGTGCATGTTTCCCAAAAAAATCAGTTCATGCTTTAAATATTCTTCTTACAGCATTTTAAGTATTTGAACCAACACTTTATGTCTTTGTCTTTACTCATCCATCGTCATTTGACTTTGTTCAAAACTGCACCATTCAGTCACATCAGACATCTAAATTTTCCATATTTAAAGGTGAAACTGACATAAATAGTCACTTTACGTACTGTGTTGTGTAGAATTGATACAAATTTGTAGCATGCAGGTTTAAAAACGTCCAGTGAAGAAGTACTTTCATAAGCTAAAGACTGATTTAAAGATTTTATAAGACTCTCATCCTTTGAGTATTTTCCATCTGGCTACCAGAGACTTCCTTAATTTAGAAATATAGTGACAGACTTGGCAGAAGAGCAAAGCAGAGAAAAAAAAAAACCTCAACAGAATTTATATCTGAACCAGTTACTTCAAGGCTTTTCTCCAAACTCTGAGCTGCCGGTGAATCTTTGTCGTGCAGCGACATCTGCTGGTGGATGGAAGAAAACAAACAAATCAGCTTTTTATCTGCCAGGAAACCAACACTTCACTGGGATAAAGGTGGGAGACATTTTTAGGTTAGTTTAGTCACTATATATAGATATAAAGCTAAATGAGGTCAGCCTAAAGCTAAAATCTCAGCAATACAGGTTCAAAATGAAGGAAAGTTTGCTTTGTTTGGCCTGAAGTATGAGTTGAAAAAAGAAAAACTGTTGGACCATCTTAAATTAATTAATTTGGTAACATCCAATTGAATTAGGTTTATCTGTATTAAATAAACAAGTACTATTAGTTCCACTGGTTTAAGTTAGATGGACTTAAAGCATTTCATATCTTTTAAATAAACGCTTTGCATTGCTGAAGCTTCATTTTAAGGAAAGTCATCTTTAAAATTCAGCTGCAGCTCAGTTACAGCTGAAAAAAACTAGATGTGGACGACAGATGCTCAATAAAACGAGCAGTAAAGCTAATTTTCACACTTCTGCAGAAATTAAAATGTCACTTTAAAGGGACAAAGTGTAATATTTTAAGCAAAAAAAAATTAACATATAATGTCAACTATGTGGAAGAGGTTTTGAGTGTAAAAATGTGTTTTAGCTTGAACTCTAAGAATTTTTAAGCACATTTCCCTCCATTTTCTGACATTTTATAGACTAGATGATATTTATATTGATTTATCAAAATCTTCTTAGGCTTAGTCCTTCTAAAACACAACTTTAAATTAGCAATTAAAGCTATTCGAAGCACATTTTTAAAAATAATTTTATACCATTATTGACGCAGCCAAGTCAAATTAAATAACGGTCTGAATTCCAAAACATGCCTACTGGTTTAAAACTCATGTTGTTTTTAAATAAATCATCAAAATGACCCCAGTTATTAGCTAGAAACTTGAAAGAATTGTTGGATTGGAAAAGTCTATAGAGGATATAGACATGGAAATATATTTTCAAAATGACTCAAAATGTGTCCAAAATCACGGAAATGCTTCAAAAATTTTTTGATTATTGCTCAAAATAGACAAAATTTGTCCAAAATTACATAAAATAGTTGAAATGGACTCAAAAATGATTCAAAATGACTAAAAATGTGTCTTAAAATGATCATTAAAGGAAAATCAAACCTACTGGATCAAAAAAATAAATAAATGCAGCATGACTCAGAAACAGTGAACAGAGGAGCAAGTCTTTGGAGATACATTCAGCATGGTGAAACATCTTTCTATAGATGACGAGCAGAGACTCAACAATGGACTAAATATTGTCCAAAATGACTCAGTTTGTCCATACTGTCTCAAAAATTGTCACTCTGAACAAGTTGCAAGCGATTTTGGACAGTTTTTTGAATTATTTTGGACATTTTGGATACTTTGGACGAGTTTCAAGTTATTTAGACAAAATTTGAGTCATTTTGGGCTGTGGCAGGTCATTTTTGATTATTTAATGTTACTTAAAAACATCTTAAATTATTTTGGACAACATTAGACTGAGAGGAACATAAAAGCTAGTGGATGAATACAGTTAATGCAGCATGGCTCAGAAACGGTGAACAGAGGAGCAAGTTGTTGAAGATGTATTCAGCATGGTGAAACATCTTTCTACTGATGATGAGTAGAGAGAAAAAGTTTGTAGAGGCTGGAAACATGTAGACAGTTAAATATCTATAACATGTAGAACTTCTATTGTTTCCAGTGTTGGTAGCAACTGTGAGATTCAACATTGGACTCAAAATGCCCAAAAAATTGTCATTTTGAGCAAACTTTGAGTCACTTCAAATAAGTTTAGACAGTTATCAAGTTGTTTGAGACTGGAAAGAAGAGGCTGTAAACATGTAAACAGTTTATTATCTATTGCATGTAGAGCCACTGATGTTTTTTTCCAGTGTTAGTAACAACTGTTGACGCTTGAAATTTGGCCCATTTTTGGGAAATAATTCTTCCTTTTCATGATTTCTGTCATTCTAACTCCACAGAAGACATTTCTCTCTACATCTTCATGGTTGTTCTGTTTCCATAGAGGTTCAGAACTTTAGATTGCAGTGAAAAATTAACCCACAGTGAAGAAAAATACTACATGAGCACAAAAAACACAGAATAAGCCAGTTTTTCTTCGAGCACATGACAGTCTTAGCTCAAAAAACACAATCAAATGATGACCTTCCAACTCAAACTTTCTGTCATTTTGCTAAAATAAAAGTCGAGACGTGATGATGTAGGTGTTCCAGTTTTATTTAAAGACATCCTCAATAAATATAGCACCATTCAGAGGAGAGGACACTGGAGGAAACCTGTTGGAGCAGAAGATTCTCTCAGACGTTACAGATATTTGGGATTTACACCTGCTCAGCCTGATTACTGACTTCATTTGGATGCTATAGTTTATAAAAATGGGACGTTTAGCATAAAGATAACCGGTCCACCCCGGGCCCTGCAGAGGACGCTTCTACATCAATAACAGCTTTTGATCCAGTCGGACTTTCAGCTCCTAAATAAACGGTGACACAGACATGCAGTGAGATAATATACAAACATCCGCTCAGTGACGTATTGCACTAAATAATGCCAACATCATTCATTAACTGTACAGACTTCTGCTGGAAGGAAAACCGTCTTCAGATTTAAGCTGCTGTTACGCTACAGCTTTGGTTTGTAGTGACTCTAGACTTAAAACAGGCGTCGATATAATACACGAGGAAATACTACGAGAAGTTTGTGTTCTTTGTTGTTTATAAATACTACAAAGACACACTGGAAGAAGTTTTCTACTCGACTACATGTCATTAAACGTTATTTAAAACTAGAAAAGAAAGAAAATTAATCTTTTGATAGAAATGGTCGCCATGCAAAAAGGTCAGTCTGGGTCATTTCAGATAGCGCCGTTGGTCCAATGTTTAGTTCAGAGTTTGCTTTTTTGTTGTTTGGGCCCCAAAGCTAAATTCTGTTGAGCATTTTGATTGCATTTTGAGAATTTAATAGTAATAGAACTGGACATTTCTCCATTTCCACCTTCAAAAAGTACCTGTGAAGCCATTTAAAGACTTAATCTCCAGAAATAAAATGCCTACAGCAATGAAATTTGGTGAGGACACAGAATAGTTTCTAGTAGATTAGATTGGCTCCATCAGAAGACAAACCTTTAATTATTGGCCTTTGGAAATGGACAGAAAGTCCAAAATTCAAATGAAGGTGGGATTGTGGCCCCAGAAAGTATGTATTTATGGATGGATCCATATTTCCTACTAAAGATACTGACTTTAGTTGACTTTAGTTGTCAACTTTTGAGCACATTGACATCAGTAGGATTTGCTTTGTGTGAAGAATGGCAAGTTTAGTTTAGTTTTTTGATATTTTGACAGACCAGAATGGTGGCATGGAGTCTTTCATAGCACCACAAAAACTGGTGTTGACGCACATCAACTTCTACTGACATTAGTGTCTCAAAAGTTGGTGAAATGTCCAATAGATTCTGTAGTTTTAGTAGAAAATATGGATCCATCTGCTGGGAACTGTTTTGTTTGTGCTGTTACCAAATTTCATGACAGTAGTAGTTTAATTTCTGCACATATTCAACCCTTAAAATTACTTAACAGGTGTTTTTTTGAGGCTGAAAATACAAAAACTTGCAATTCTGAAAACATGAAATCCTCAAAATTCTGCCAAAAATATTGAACAGAACCTAGTTCTTGGTCCAAAACAACAGATAAATAAACTTATGAACAAAATCGGAGATGGTGGAACAACATATCTCCTGAATTCTGTCTGAATTGACCCACAATGACCCAAAACCACTCGAGTCTAGTCATTGGTCCAATCCCAGCGTCCACAGTCAGACTCTGAAACTTCGGAGCTCTCGCTGATATTTTGAGCCTCTAAAATTTTCTGCAAGTCTGCAAATATTGGCTGATAAATCAATACAGGATTTTTTTACTCTTTAAACTGGTGTCTGCTACAAAAATCCAGTATTGGTTCGGCTCATAGACTTTAAACATGGGGTAATCAGGGGGAAAAAATGTTAAATAAAGAATCGTGGAAGGAAGAACTAACCCCAATGTTACAAGAAAAAAAAGCTTACATGTCAATATAAACTGATGCCAGAATGTATCAGAAAAACTGTTAAAAAGCAAATGTAAAATTCAAAAACTGTACAAAACAGCAGCAATAATGACAAAAATCTGTAAAATAACTAAGTTTTGCTGATTTAAATACAGTAAAACAGTATTTAGAAAAAATCAGATTTTTGTTGTGGACATTTATACAATTTTTTCCTCAGTCATTATGTAAATTAATGTTTTTTCAGTTAGTTATCATCTGTGAAATTGTTAAATCTGCAAAACAATAGTACAATGTTCCACTTTACCATGTACAATAGTAGACAAAATGTCAAGCTGACGTAATTAATGGACAAAATTGATGATTTTAATGCTAAAATACATTGACATCGATATATATTTTTTTAATCGATGTATGTTTTTTATAACATGCTTTTTCTCTGTGATTGTTGGATCATGTTTGCAGTTTAACTACAGTTTTTAATACGTAAACCTCTTTCTCATTGCATATTTTGCTGCTTGAGACACTGAAATATAGTTTGTCACAGTAACTTCAACTTAAATTAAATGCTCTTTTTGCTTTTTTGGAGGAAAATAATGAACTAATTTGTTAAATAGCCATTAATGGCAGCTTTGGAAACATGTTTTGTGAAGTTTTTCGAGCTTCAGGTGGATGTTGGGGTTGAACCATTGAGTGGTTTTTGCAGAAAGCGACCAGCAGGAGGCGCTTTATTCCTGGGCGAGTTTACACCATAAAGGTTGAGGGGCTGAAGGCAACAATCCCCTTAAAGGTGGGGATAAGAGTTCCTGTTTTTATTCTAATGATCTTCTGTCCACCGTGCTTCTGGAAACGTCTCCTCATAGCTTTTCTTACTCTAGTTCCCCCAACAGAACATCTCTACACCAACACCATGGACTAAAGGTTCTAACATAAAGAGAGCTCGTTTCGTCAACAGCTTCCTTCAGGGAAACGGTTTCATCTTGTCTTATCTATCACAATCATCTCCAGCTTCTCCTTCCTGACAACATCTCCAGGACATTTAGCGGTTTTCTCACTTCCTGCCGCTACTTCCTGAAGTTCCCGAGCTGGACGCCCCTCCGTCCGGTCACGCAGCGGAAGGTGGCCGGCTGGATGTCCCAGTATTTGACCGGGTTGGCGAACAGGCTGATGCCGGTGTAGAGGTTCTTTTTGTCGCTCGGCCTCATGGGGCAGAAGTCGTTCACGCCGACACTGCCAATCTTGTTGCCGTGGAGGAAAATCACCTGAACAGACAGACGGAATTAGGTTTTAAATCCATTATTGTTCTGCTTTTTTAGCATGATAGAGAGTTGTGCTGTACTGCTTTAGTCCTACACTTTAACCCTCGTGTCGTCCTGCAGGTCAAAATTGACCCGTTTTAAAGTTTGAAAATGTGGGGAAAAAAATATATTTTCACAGTGAAACTTCTGTCGTCCACATTTTCAACATTTCTGGGAAATCTTTAAACATTTTTTGGTGGAAAAAAATGTTTAAAATGTTTCTTCAGAACATTTTCCAAAAAAATATTTTTATGTGATTTTTATGTGAATGTTCTTAAAGAAAATATTAGAAGTTTTACTGATATATATGGAATCACTTTAGATATTTTTAGGATTTTTTGGGAAGATTTTTACTCATTTTTTGAAAATATTTACAAGAATTTTCTTGCCAAATTTGGGGGATTTTTAAAAATAAAAATTTTAAGGGAAACTTGTAAGTAATTATTAGAATTTTCTTCCTGAAGGTTTTCGCAAATTTTCAGAAATTTGGGGAATTTTTTTGCTCAATTTTTTGATTTTTACAGACAAAGAAACAATATTTTTTGGTGCTAAAGGAAGTGATACGAAGTGATGCATCCTCAGTGATGCAGGTTGTTGTTGTAAACAGGAAGTGGAACCTGACTCTGTAAACTGTGATGTTACCATGACGACGGACTCTTCAGCATCTGTACTTCACCTGCAGGTAGCGCAGAGAGTTGAGTCCTGGAGGAACCTTCCTCAGTCGGTTGTTGTCCAGGTGAATCTCTCGAACGCTCGGGATGCTGGCAAGGCTTCCGTTTTCTACGTACTTGACCTGATTGAACCCGAGTCCCAGCCTGAGAAAACGGAAAAACGCAGTCAAAGGTGTCACTGGTTGCAAAGTAATCTACGATCTGACGTTTCATATTTAAACTTATGTGAAAGGACGTGTTCATCTGAACTCCAAGCAGCAGTTTCTGTCTCTTTTTTTTTCACTGTGGGTTCATTTTTCACTTTAATCTGAAGTCTTGACCCTCTAAGGAAACAGAACAACCATGAAGAAGGAGGATAAACTCAGAAATGTCTTCTGTGACACACTTAGAATGACAGAAATCAAAATAACAGAAAATTAAAGTTGAATTCTTGTGATTTTTTTTACATTCTAAACATTGAAAAGAAACCTGAAATCAACATGCACAGAATTTTTCCAAGTGTCCACAGGCGTGTTATCAATACGAAAAAAACTCTACATACTATAGATATTTAACTATATATATTTAATTTGTCTCCATATTTATCTCCTCTTTGCTCCATCAAAACACAGACTGCGGTTTATATGAATTTGTAGGTTTTAGCAGAATCTCTTTGCAGCAAACGGGATATTTTTTGCCAAATTTTTAAGCAAGACGTGTAGAAAAAAAGTAATTTAAATCTGATCTGGTGAAGCTTTCTGATAAAAAAAAAAGTTGAAGGAGAGTTAGAAAGTTTGAAATCTGATGATGTTTTATTAAGGCTGGTTTTCACCTCTGCAGGTTTTTGTATCTGATGAAGTCTTCTACTTCCACCTTGGCGATCTTGTTGTAGTCGAGGCTCAGTTCAGTGATGGAGGCCGGCAGGTCTGAGAAATACAACACGTTAAATATAAACAGTGTTAACTGCTTCTTTCACATGTTTACTCTTTTTTTTTTTTTTTAAATTAAAAAAGTGGTTAAATTACCAGTTTTAAGCCTAAATTAGTTGCACAGTTCAGGTCCTGTGTGGTTACGCTGGAGTTCGTAGGAGCTTCAGTAGAAATTAACTGGACTTCTTTTGTAGGTTCTTCATTAGTATTATAGTAATATTTTACTTTTTTGCTCATTTAATTGCAGTTAAAATATAGTGTAAGTTTTCAGTCAAGTGTTATAAAAGAGCAAATCACAACTGGTAAAAATACAGATATCTGATAAATCCGTGTATGGTTCGTTCTTTGGTTTTTCCATTTCAAAATAAAATCTAAAAAAAAACAATAAACTGCCTTGGTTTTTTTTTTTGTTTTTCAGTCTAAATGTAGAAATATATTATTTAACCAATGAAAAAACGACAGTATTCGATTTTTGCTCTAGCTTTTTACCCCGAAATACAAAATGCGGCTGTTGCTTTAATTTGTTGCAACACCGGAAGTCGCTGAGGAAGAACAGTTTGAGCTAGTCTGGACCGCGAACACATATCAAGAATGGCTGTACTCGAGCCCTTTTCCAATTTCATTCGCCAGCCCTTTGGTAGTTGCAAAACCGTCACAGAAATCAGCGACACTTTGCGTCGCCCTGGAGCTCCACATTGCTCTATAATGAATATCAGGAAGTTCTGCATGGAGAACAATTTATTTCTGGTTCCGCCGGTAGCTTCCAAATGACGCTCCAAAGGGAAAAGGCTTTTTTTGTTTAAACCTTAAAATTGGTAAAAACGGAGCGTTTTTTTCTTTCTCTACTTTTCGTATTTTGTTGTGTTTTTTTTTTTTTTTTAGATTTAATTTTAAACGACAAAACAAAATGATTATTTGTTTTTTCTCATTTTATTTTGAAAAACCAAAGAACGAACCATACACAGATTATTCAGATATGGACATTATTTACAGTTTTGGCCTGTTTGTTTTTATGGTTAACACATTCATTAATACTTGTTTTCTGTGATTTTGCTAATTATTGTCTGTAAATTAGCAAAGCAAGGAAAATCAGTCAGCATGTAAAAGGTTACTATTTTTTTTCTTTGATTTTAAAAGATGTTATTTGTAATTCAAGAAAACCGGGAAAATTTGTAAAATAACAGTTAAAAATGGTATCATTCATGATTTTTTTTTTTTTTTTTTTACAATAACTGCACTGAAAGGCCTTCAAGAACCTACAGCAGAAATGCAGCTGTTTTCTATTGAAGCTCCTACTATTCCCATGGACCTGGAAGACTGAGTTGCTTGAGGGTAATTGTAGTTTTCCATTGGTTTGTTCGAAGCAGCAGACTGATGTCCTACCTTTTGGCACGGCGGTGAGTTTGGCCTCCGCGATGCCGATATACAGCGTTGACAAGCCGTTAAAAGCTCCGATCTCGATCCCGCTGTTGGCCAGAGGGTTGGCGCCCAGCTCTGTTTGGATCAGCACAAAACATCTGGTTTAATCATTAGCAGCTCGGTATCAGGGTAGTAAGCATACATCAGGTGAATTACATCAGATCTGCTGTGATGACATTCTGGTCACAGCTTTGTTTACGTGAACCTCAAATAAAATACGTCAAGAAACCTTCACACTTGGAGGAGCCTTGAAAAGACTCATTAAAAATGATCTGTTGATGAAGAGTCACATCTTGGCTGAAATAAGATCTCCGGCTCAGTTTGTAATTGTTCACATTAATAGCGGGTTTCTGTCCAGATGTTTGAGTTTGTTTTCCATCTGAAGTTGCTGTAATGCTCTTTTGCTAATCTGTGGAGTTTTACTAGAATTTACTCACGATGGTGATTAATTAGAAACTTTAATTCTCTGACATGAGAATAGAGCTCCAGTGACTCATTGATTAGGTGGCAACCATTTTGACTATCAGTTTAGATCCAAAAAAGGAAGAACTCTCCCATCGCAGCTTTTTAAATGTTGATATGTTCTGGTTTCTTTACCTCCTCACGGACCGTAAACTGAATATCTTTGGATGAAACAAGACATTTGTCATCTTGAACTTTGGGAAACAAAATTTTCAGACATTTTAGAGCCTAAACAATGTATTCAAAAAAATCTGACAGTGGTTGTTGAAATGCAGTTTGGTTGTTGGCGAGACGGACACGAACAGATGAAATTTCTGTCACAACTGCACAAACAATCAATGAGTCACTTTGCTACAACACAGACAGACCTCATTAGAAAAGATACTGGGACGACTACTAATTTTTACCTGTTAAAAATCCTTTTTTTCCACTTTTATTTGTCTTGTAAATTAAAAGTTGTGAGAATATTAAGACAACTAGTTAGCCTGACAACTTTACCACCAGTCAGAATTTTATCCAGTTTCTACTCAGAAACTGAGGAACCAATAGTGGTCCAGCTTTGTGTAGCTCCGCCCCCACACCGCTTCCAGGTGAACCAATCAGAATGAGCAGCTGGTTTATTTACTTTCTACAGCTGCTTCTGCTAAACTCTAAATCGTCTGAACCACCAACTAAACTCACCAAATGTTCTGCTGTAAGAGTGAACCCAAGAGTCTTCATGCACTGACAGCATCTGAGGAACTGAACACTCAGTGGATTATTATTGATGCTAATGTCTCCACAGTGTTAGCGTGTTGTGCCACTACTTTGGCTAACGTTAGCTTTAGTGGTCACAGGTCAGAGTTCTGTGGAAACTTTCATTTAAACCAGTAAACAAAGACTGGATGGGTTAATGTGTTTTCATGTTCAACCTAAACCCAACTGCTGTTAGCATCTGTTAGCTACTCTCCTGCTGTCTGTGCTCATATAAACTGCATTTAAATACGGCTAGATTCACAATAAAGCTGTTCTCATCCACATGTTCTTCAGGTTCTGTTGTCCAACAGCAGAACGAGGATGAAATAATGACTGAAATGCAGCTAAACCAGCACTCACTTCATTTCCGACCTAAAATACTGATTTTATAACGTCGTCTGACTAACTCATCAAACACAGGAGTTAAAAACATCATCAGTGCTGAGAATTTACAGATATTTCATGATGACAAATGTCTCGTCTGTAGATATTCAGTTTACTGTCATTCAGGAGGAAAGAAACCAGAAAATATTCACATTTAAGAAGCTGCAGTGACAGAATTTGGACTATTTTTCATACAAAAAAGCTTGTTAAACCAGCAACGAAAAGGAGGATTGATGTGAAATATTGAAGCGTTAATGAAAATGCTAACTGTAAATCAGGGCTTATTTATCTCCAAATTTGAAATCTGAGATTGCAAAACTTTTTTGGCTCATAATGTCGATTTTAGCGCTTAAATTATACAAAAAAAAATTGACAGTGACGATTTTTAAAGCTTTTTACGTTAAAAATTACTGAAATCTGTTATATGATTATCAAAACAGATGACCATTAAATGTGTCAAACTTGCTTTAATCAAATGAGGCTTCTTATTGCATTTCAGTGTTTATTGTGTATGTTCGTATCATAACGAAGCTACAATTTGAGGACCTTTATGATTTTATAGTCTTGAGAATTCAAGTTTTCACTCATTCCAAGCACGTCTCTGATCTTTTTAAAGAAATTTAATCAAACCTGAATAAAAAACAAACCACCTGCTTTCCTTCAGAAGCTGATTATTGCTAATCAGGAGGTAAACATCAGGTCTTACCCAACACATGGAGTTTCCTCAAGCCTTTAAATGCGTCCTTCTGGATTCTGTTAATCTTGTTTTCGTGGAATCGCAACTCGATGACGTTGGGCGGCAGGTTGGCTGGGATTTCAGTCAGCAGGTTGTAGGAGAGATACAGCAGTTTGAGATGGTCCATGTTTCTGAAGGCCTTCGGGTGAATCTTGGAGATCTTGTTGTTGATCAGAAACAGGCCCTGATGTGGGAAAAAGAATCACAGCCGAAGTTAGTTCATCTAAAACTGCATTTTCTATGGAAAATGTACGGAATGGAAAGTTTTTCAATTAGTGTGTCTGAGCATTTTCTGATGTAAGAACATCTGACACAAGTAAAATAAACAGCGAAGATGATTTTTAGTTGGATATTCTTTTTTGTTAAATAAGTCTTTCCAAGGTGATGAATGAACTCAAACCTGCGCTTGGCAAGAAGCTTTCAGCAAAACACCTCGTCAGTCGTGACAAATGTTTAGAAAGAAAGAAAGAAATCTGCTAGACATTTGGCAGTTTTCATGCTTTGGACATTCACTGCTTTATTTTAGTTCTGCTCTTGCACTGAGGTGAGACGTGAATCATAATCAAGATCTGATTAAAGATGGAATCAGTGCGCAGAACCATTTGAACACAGTTCAACCTCATTCAGGTCAACCAGCATTTAAACACTCGTGGTTGCAGATTGTTCTCGCTGTTTGTTGTGATGCAATACAGAGTTTCAGGCCTTGATGTGGGTTTTTTTCCCAGCTGAAAACAAAGCAGCTGGATCAAAGACAAACCTGCTCCTCAGCTGGAGTTTTAAAAAGAAGACACGTCGTATTGTAGCGCTGCAGGCTGGATCAGTATCAACAAGCTTTTTCTCCTTATCTCACAATCATAACATCTTCAAGATGGTCGTTCGCTCGTATCTCGAGGCTGAATGTGACTCATTTTAAGGCTATGAACCAGTTTTTTCCTCTTGCTGTACTTGGAAGTCAGGCTTTTTTTCTTTTTATAAGATGTTGATTTTTACCCTTGCAAGGGTCATTGTTGGAATAATGCGAGGTAGAATGGCAAGGGCATTTATGTAAGAACCGCAATTTATGTCTTTTATGAGTCTAAACTGATTCTAAAAAGGTATTTTTGAACAGAATTGAGTGCTGAACCCAGTTGGGCTTGTAGTTAATGATGTAGGGGCACATTTTAGATTTTAAAGGTGAATAGTAAGCTGTGCAAGATGAATACAGACCGATGACGAAATATGGAAAATGCCGAATAAAGTGGTGTAGCAAGTAGCATTGCACGGTATACGGATAATGATTTAGAATTTGTCCAAAATAACAAAACTTAGCTTTCCTCAAAATTGTCCACAATGACAACAAACTGTCTAAAATAACTAAAACTTGTCAAATGCTGGTTATTAAATAAGAAATAATTCTCCAAAATGACTCAAAAACTTGCCCAAAATTTGTCTAAAATGGCTCAAAACTTGACCAAAATGTACTACTATGTTCTCAAATTACAAAAAAAAGTCTGAAAATGAGCTTAAATTCTTCAGAATCACTCAAAACTTCGCCAAAGTAACTCTTAAAAAGGGTGAGATTGGAAATTTGTCCAAATTTGACCCAGAATTAGCGCTAAATGACAAAAACCAAGCTAGCTAAACCAGACACCTTTGTACAACTTGATGCTACAGAGTTCATCAGCACTAATGCCACAGTTAGCAGTTAGCCAGCTGGGAGGTGTACTTGTCAGCAAACAGACCTGTAACTCCTCATAAAACAGTAAAAGGCTCCATCTGATGGAACAACCAGGTACTGCAGCTAATCTATGATGCATTTTCTGACATGCATGTAGACAATAAGTCAATCTATCTTTATTTTTATTGACTCAGTTAACCATTATCTAGCTGGTTTGCAGTGACCTTCACATTTACTGAATGTTTCTCTCACATAAAGCTTGTTTAGGCCTTTGAAGTCGTCCTCCTTGATTTCAGTGATGTCGTTGTTTTGGAGATCCATCATCACAGTGTCTTCAGGAATCTTCTCAGGAATCGAAATCAGACCTGTTGGTAGAAACACAAAAGCCTGATTAAAAACAGTAGTTGGAGCAAAAGTGATTAGTTGATGCCATTGGCTGCACCTCACTAGACGAATACTTGATTTATGGGCTGTTTACTGCTGGTTTTCAAAGTGTTCCAACATGGCGACATATTCACTTATGTAACAAAAATGGTTCACCATGTGTTTCTTAAAACATTTGAGGCAAGAAATCAGCTGCTAAATCTGTGTTCATTTTGGACTGACAACGGTTAGTTTTTCAGGAGTTTCTAGACTAGTTGATTGTAGCAAAGTCACCAAGACCTCAACTTCATGCAAATTATGAGTGGCGCCATCTCTCAAAACCTACCACAACGCTACCAGAACTCACTGCACGACTGCTCCCATGGACAACAAATGTGTTGAAGTGTTGAGATGACGGATCCTGTGGACACATACTACAACAACTATATGTTACGTATACAATACTAAGAAAATAAGTAATTGTAGTCCTGAATTATAACTGCTGTTCCATACCAAATCTATGTTAAAAAAAAAAAAAAAAACATTGGTGACTGACATTCGTGACTGATAGTTTTTTCAGAGCTGGTAGTTTCATGAGACTGAAGTAACAGTCAAGCTTTGCAGTAAATTCAACTAAAACCATGTTTGTCAAATAGTTTGTCATATTGTTGACGCAGGAAATACTCAGAAGCTCGTAAATGTCAGTCAAGGCAGCTAATGTGGTGCTATTAAGGCATTTTCTTGGAACAGCAACGAAACAAGAACTAGACTGTAACGTAATGTGATGATGTTTTTCCCTTCAATGAAACACCCAAGAGCAACTACTTAGTGAGAGGTGGAGAATCAAAGCAGTCAACTAGTAGGCTTCAAATTATACAGGAACAACATCAGTTTTCTGACTTGGCGTTCCTGTCCTGAAAAACTTTATTCTACAGTAGTCTCAGCAGTATCTGAGAGATGCACGGAACTTTAGCTTCACTCTCCTCATTGAAATTTTCATATATAGTTCCCATTTACACCAGAATCCAGCCGGAAAGTGATTCTAGAGTTCAACATATTTCAGTTCAGAGTTGATTTCAGTAAAACTTTGGCTGCAAAACCGAGTCGACCAATGGATTTATCAGATTCTTGTCCAAATTTGGTATAAAATCCTCCTTAAACTGCATTGACCCTGTAATGTAGAAGGTTTTCTTTGTTGTACAACACCAAATTCTGGCAGTTTCTCACATTCATGTTATCAATTTAGTCGTCCAATCGGACATGAGATGATCTATTTTTAGTCATGATTTACCTTTAGTCCCACTGCCTGTTTGCTAAGTTACATTTATCAAGTAATGCTCTATTTTTCTTCTTTCCAAGTAACAACACATGCAGACCCAAAACCAACAATAAGTCAATTGGACAAACAAGTATTATCTGTGTTTCCAAAGTCCATCATATTCCTCTGCGGTGTGTTCTGGTGGTGATTGTAGTTTATTTTGACTTGGTCCCTCGTGCACCTTCCTGCTACTAGAAATACTGTTTCTGGAAATCAACAGGAAGAAGGTTAGACTCCCTGCCAGGATTATTCAGGATGATGCACCAAATGGAGATAAATCTGTCTGTGAAAATACGCCCATAAATACACAGAGTTCTGCTGTTTGAGTAACCTCTGTTAAAAACCAGTGCTGAGCTGTCGTAGGAATTTATTAAGCATTTTTAAGAAATGTAAACTACAAATTTATGAGCTGTTGTGAAAGATTTACTTCCACAGTAGGAGCCAGGAGGCTCAGGAATGAGTGCTACAGAGGATGGAAATGTGGAGGTATTAAGAGACTGACTGAGACATTGTTGGTTTTCGTCAAAGGATTACAGGATTTGTTGACAAGAAGAGAAACACAGAATAACATAAGACTTAAATGTACTGTTAATCTTATTTGGTGAACTTGCCATGGAGTTTGAACATAGCCTGAAGAACGTCTGCAGCAGAGGAGGCTTGGATCATTGTTTTTTTACTGCAACACCTAACGTAGAGGACAACTAAGGGAGTGTTTAACTAAGAGCTGCATATCTATACCATATATATAACTTTAGTTGAGAGAGAGAGAGAGAGAGAGAGAGAGAGAGAGAGAGAGAGAGAGAGAGAGAGAGAGAGAGAGAGAGAGAGAGAGAGAGAGAGAGAGAGAGAGAGAGAGAGAGAGAGAGAGAGAGAGAGAGAGAGAGAGAGAGAGAGAGAGAGAGAGAGAGAGAGAGAGAGAGAGAGAGAGAGAGAGAGAGAGAGAGAGAGAGAGAGAGAGAGAGAGAGAGAGAGAGAGAGTACTATTTCAGTGAAATAGACCTCTGAAACTTTACAGACTTGGACAGAAAATAGTATTTAAGTTAGAATAAACCTTTAAGACAATAAACAGTGGACAATTTAGTATCTGTGGTGAAAGATACCTTTAAAACTAGAAGTCACAGAAAAAGTACTTGGACAGGAAGTAGTATTTTTGCTGGAATAAACCTTAAAGAGTGTAAGTTCTTGGACAACATAGTATTTTTTGTGAAAGAAACCTTTAAACTATAAGTCATAGACAAGGTACTGGGGCAGGAAATAGTATTTAAGTTAGAATAAACATTTAAGACAATAAGCAATAGACAATGTACTATCTTTGGAGTCGCTGATGAGGTACTTGTACAGAAAGTACTATTTCAGCTAGAATAAACCTTTGAAACTGTAAGTATTTGGGGAAAATAGTAGTGTTTTAGGTGGAATATAGTTTTAAAACTATAAGTACTTGGACAAAAAGTAGTATTTTTGATTGAATATACTTACACAGAAATTGGTCAGTTGGGAGGAATAACCGTTTAAGATTGTAAGTACTTAGACAATGTAGTATTTTTGGTGAAATAAATCTTTAAAACTAAGAACTACTTGGACACAATGTAGTATTTTTGGTGGAAGAAACCTTTAAAACCATAAGTCGTGGACCAAGTACTTGGACAGGAAGCAGTATTTTGGGAGGAATAAACTTCTAAGACCTCAAGTTGCATACTTATGAGACTTTAACAGCAACATCATGTAGTTCCAGATGTGTTTCTGTCACACTAACATCATGTGGATCCAGATGTTTCAATTGCAGTAATATGTGGATCCAGATGTTTCTGGTACAGTAACATGTAGATCCAGATGTTTCTGTCACAGTAACATCATGTGGATCCAGATGTGTTCAGGTTGTTCTCACCCTGGTCGGAGCACTGCACCACTCTGGGTGAACAGCGACAGTTAGCTGGGCAGTCGTCATCATCGTCATAATCGTCGTCATCATCATCATCATCGTCGTCGTCATCATCATCATCCGCCATCATGATGTCATAGTTTTTCATGAAGTCCATGACATTGATTGGCTGGTAGGGTTTGGCGTTGCCCAGCGCCAGCAGGCAAAGCAGGATGAAGACCCTCATGGTTTAGTTAGAACGCTGGTTAGTTAAACAGCAGCTGTGGATAGAGACAGAGAAGTTAACTAACATACAGGACAGACAGGTGTCAGCATGAGGAAACATTTAACATTTTAGTCATTGTTTGATATGTTCCATTAGAGCAGAGAGAACAAATGAAATGAGTGTCATTGTCCATAATTCAAACTATGACAGTGAAGACACAAACGCTGGCAAACTGTATTTCAGAAAAAATAAATACGACACCGATCTGTTTACTCTCAAGTGTAAAATCTTTCAAATTAAAAGTTAGAAGTTAAAGCCAGGAGTGCAAGTTCAGCTTTAGAACTCCACAAAATACCGCTGAGGACACAGACATCCTGTTTGAATCAACTTTATTAGATCTGTTAATGCCACTAATGACCATTTGTCTATTGATTTACGTCTCAATTGTTTTAGCGATTATTCTAAAGGATTCAGTTTATGCCAAAAAAAAGCAAAATAACTGTTTCAGTTGTTTGTTTTATTGTAACGCACTGTGTGCTATTGTATAATGCGGCATATTACAAAATGATGCAACAGTTAACATCTTCTAGTGCACAACTGTAGTCAAACTGCCAACATCATAAAAATACATTAAAAAAAAGAAGGATTATTGTTTCAGTCAGAAAACCAAATTCCCATAAAAGCCCTTAACAAAGTGACAATTTGTAAATTAAACAAAGGTCAACATGGACACGGTGGGTATTTTACAGTACAGAGCAGCTAAATCAACTCCTGTTCTCTTTATTGTGTGATTGTTGATGACTTTGGCAGCAGCTTTAAATTCTCTGTAAATACACCTGAATTCTCTACACAGCAACATCTTTAACTCATGTGTTTGGTGAGTTTGTCAGACGGCATTACAAAAAACAATATTTCAGTTGAAGTGATTGCTGATTAAAACGTAGTCTGAATGACTTTCATTCCCTAGTTCATACTTGCTGTGCTGAAACTGAAAAATCTGTACATGAGAACAGCTTTATTGGGAGTTTGGCTGTATTATATTACAGTATATGTGAGCATAGACGGCAACAGAGAAGCTAACAGATGTAAAGTTTTTCCTGTGCTGCTGTGGTTTGTCATCCAAACTCTGTTCAGTGTACAAACTACATTTTTGTCCCTAAATTCAATATGGGATAAAGCTGGTGGTTAATCAGTTGGTCTGTACTGTAAAACGCTGCTTTTGCCTAACTCCCGGTGCAGAACCACGCTAATGCATGCTACAGCTAATGGATAATAACGGCGAAAACATTCCAGGTGAAATTCATGTGTTAAGGTTTGGGTTAGGGTTAGGGTTAACCCTGAGTTCTGTTTAGGTTCGGTGAGTGCATAGTCAAAAACAGACTTATCCGGATCACAGGGCACCTTGAATAGAAGTCTCACACTGAACCCAACATTGCATACCGAACTCAGTGTAGCATACCAAACTGAATGTTGCATACCGAACCCAACATTGAATACCAAACAGTGTTGATCCAACGGCCGTGTGGAACCCAACATCACATATCGAACTAATTGTCACATACCAAAGTCAACATTGCATACCGAACCCAACGTCAAATCCAAGATTGCATACAAACCCAATGTTGAACCCAATGTCACACACCAAAATCAATGTCGAACCCAACACCGCACCCAACGTCACACACTGAATGTAATGCCACACACCAAACGCAACACCGCAAACCAAACCCAGTGTTGAGGTTGAACCCAACAACACATACCAAACTCAACATTGCATACTGAACCCAGCATCAAACCCAGTGTTGAACCCAATGTTCCACGCTGAATGCAATACCAAGCTCAACGTCACATAAACCCAACGTAGCACTCTGAATGGTATGCTGCATAAACTGTAATCTGGATCCAGCCAGACTTGGCACTCAGGTCGCGCTGAGTTTCAAGGAATCAACTTTATTGTCTAATTATCTTCCATTGTACAAAGTAAAACCTCACAGTGCCAATTAAATGCAGCTTCACATGAACATCTGCAATGCTTTAATGCCGTTTTAATGCATGTTTTCATTTTGTAGCTGAACTCTTTGACATTGTCACAAATAAACATCAGAATTAGCTCGGCTACAAAGACGACAAAGCATAATTCTGCTACATATACATACACAAAAGAAAAATTTCTGACTCATTACTTAATTGATATTGGTACTGTAAATATGTAACTATCTAAAAAATGGTGTTTACTCTGTGGGGTTTGGAATATTCACGGATCATAAAGCAAAGGGAGGGAAACTGTTGATAAAGAACAGGCTTGAGTCACACTAGAAATCCTTAAGTTTGTCTATAAGTCCTTTGTAAAGTTGTTGTTAACTATTAGTCAGTTTTAAACAACACTGTAAAAACCAACAACTGTAGTTTGACAGATTTTTTCTCCTTTGCTGAGATTTATTTCTATGCTTTTTGAAATACACACAAACAGATCTACTAAATACTCAAGATTTAGATTCAAAACTACGAACGAAATGTAGAATTTATTATTACTGTAATTATAATCCCAAGTATTAATCTGATAACCAGTCCATCGGTTGATTACTAGTTACTAGTTGTACAGCAGTATTTTGACTTATTTTTGCATATTATTATCAAATTAAACCACACTAATGATGGCATTTAGCTGCTCTTTGCTGGAGAGTTTATGTTGCTCTAACTTTCTCTTTAAAATACATCAAAGGTGTTGCATTGGATTCAAGTCAGGAAACATGTTCCAGGCTGTAATTTTCCCTTTGTTCTTGTGTAGAAACTCCTGTCTGATGTTGTTGTTTTGATGGTTCCTCTGCTGGGATATTCCTTTTATTCAATGTTCATCTTGTCAGCCAGTTTTTTGGTTTATCCACAGACATTCATGGTGCATCTATTAATGTCATTAACACTTTTGGCACTCACGCAACCCTGTATCATGACACTTCCACCTCTGGTCTTCACTGTCAGGACTATGCATTCACTGTGGTCGTCCTTGTCAGGTTCACACCAAACATGTTGGACTCCATCTGAGCCCAACTAATTTGTCTTCATCAGACCAGAGAATGTTCTCCTACCATTTCTCAGGCTTCTTTTTATGTTCTTTAGCAGACTTTCATTCAGACATTTCTTTTCAAGCCGTAACAAGTGTTTTTTTCTTGCCCTTCGTCCATAGAGGTTGATGTTCCGAAGTGTCCTTCACTGTCTGAACTTCACAGAAACTCCATCTTTCCATTGATAACTCCTGTGCCAAGTCTGAAGCTGTTCTTCACAGCTAGATTGTGAAAGTAGTTCATTGTCTGTGGAGTCATTTTAGGAGGACGACCACTGCAGCCATGATTAGTGGGACTATGGCTCCTTCTATACCTCCTGATTACTGCTGCAGACTGTATTTCTCAGATTTTTAATTGCTCATTGATCTTCCCGGATACTTTTTCATCATTGTGACTTCTAATAATCAGATTTTTACACTTCCCTGATAACTCTTTTCCATGTAGAGCCATGATGTACACAGACTCACCCCATTAGTCCAAAACTGAGAAAGTTCTGCTGTTCACAGCTTATTCTAGAACCATGTTCATGCACCTAGACTGATTGGAAGTCTCAGGTGGACTCAGTTTAGTTTTCGTGGTCAAAGCTGGATTAACTTGCATTGAGTTTCTACTTTGGGGCCTGAATTTCCAATGTGGTCTTTATTAAGTATTTGTTTTTGATTGTTCATCAGAGAAAAAAGGCATTATTCCGCTTAGAAATAATGCTTTCATTTAGAGGTGAGACAACTTTGAATTTAGTTGTTTTGGCACCAAGGTGTTCTTACTTCTGTTGCATGTTTTAGTTCTTCATAAATCTTCTTGCTTCATGCTTTTTTATAAGTCGGTTTGAACTCATGAAGAGAAACTTGAACCACCGCTGGTCCCACATGGTCCCACTGGTTACACACCGTGGTGAGATGAGGTTACTAATCATGGTGCCAGTGTGGTATTTACTCCTGTTGCTGGTTTTCTTAGAGTGCTGTAGTCGACTTTATAGCAGCCACCACTTCAGGTTGTAGGAGTTACATAAAACTATTAACCACTTTACCCAAAAGTGCTGAGTTCACCTCAGGACCCACCCAAACGATTTCCAATGCTCAGCTTTCACTTCTACGGACTGATTTCAGAATGTATTGCTAAAACAGTACATGAATAAAGGGCATGCAGAGTTCCTGGAGGGATCACTTTCAGAAAGTGGTGCTCTTTTTTCTACCAAAGTTTCCATGAAGTGCTGAAAACCTCCGTTGGAAAGAGCTCCTGCAGCCAACATAAATGTTACTGCAGCGCTCACCTATTCACCATCTGCAGTGATTCACAAAATGATTTATACATGTTCCTCTGTTACATTTCTGAGGCCAGCAGAGAGAGACGCTACGACCGTCTGGTTGCGTGCTTCTGCTAATCTTGATGGAACTCTGAGCCCTTCAGCTGAACATGAAGTCCACCCGCAAATATGTGGTGGTCGCTGAGCATCTTGCTTCGACAGCAAATACTGTCGGTGCAGACCACTCCTCTGCTGCCTTCGGATCCCTCATGAGCACAATTAACACACAAAAACAGTTTTATTGATGCGTGATTTGCAGCTTGGCAGCAGCTTGGAGGTCATGTTGTGTTTTTCTTTCACTTGAAAAGCAACAAGTTTCACTTTAGTCCAGTCAGACTGTTGCAGACAAATTACACATCTGAGGAGGTCTGCATTTCATAAAACATACAAACTGGAGTCACGTCACCAGCCTTTGTTCCTCTCCCATGTCTGCTTCAGGACTCGCATGTAATCTCACAGCTAATTATTTACAGTATCGGATAATCTCAGTTGTTTTTACGATCATTTGTGTAGTCATTAAAATGGTGGAAAATTTCCATCCCAATTAGTCTGAGTTCATAACGACTCCTTCAGCTGTCTCATTGTGTTTCACCACCAGTCCAAAACCAACAGAGTCAGTTTACAGAGATGTAAACCCAACAAAAAGCTCTTTGCTGGAGGCAGAAAACGTTTGGCCGGTTGGAGGCTTTGTTGTTTCAGAAGTGAGGTTAGGTAATGAAGTTTCATAATAAACGATAACTATTAGTCAAATTTATGGCAAGACTATTTTCCGTTGATCAGCTTAAAGATTTCAATACAAATTTTAGATTTGTGTGCTTTTTATTTGACACTGAGGTGCAATAATTAATCGATTACTTAAATAGTTGTCAACTATCAGCTGTTCTGATGATTAGTTTGAGCAAACTTTAAAGAAAAACGTCAAAAATCTGTCATTGTAGCTTCTGAAATGTGAATAATTTCTGGTTTCTTTCCTCATTTATGACAGTAAACTCAGTAATATTTGTCCAAAATCCAGTGATGATAAATTTACCAGGTAGTGTTTGGTGAGTCATTTTAAAAACACAGCTAATAATTGTTTTCATAAGTGATTAATTTGCTGATTATTGGGGAAAAATGTTGAAAACATGCCCAAAATAACATCTGAACTCCAAAAATGTTCATTTAATACAATGTACAACAAAGAAATGAACAAAATCCTCACATTTGAACCAGCAAATATTTGACACTTTCTGCTTTAAACACTACAAAACAATCAAAACAAATCAAAAATCACATATTGCATCTGCAAAACTACTCAACTAATCATCGCAACTCTAGCTAATAATTCATTATCACATTAGGAGATTCATTTTCCATCAATCTACAAAATGATTAATCAGTTAACCTGCAACGAATCAATCAATTAGTGATTGGTAGCCAACTGTTTTGAAACTTGATGAATTAGTTTGAGTTGTTTTGAGAGAAAAACAAGATATTCCCCATCTTTTTCACCACTTTGTGACAGTTTAAAACCAAGCATCTAATCAATTAAATAACAAAAATAAGTTAATCGAACCAAACTCCATTTGAAAAAGTTCCGTTTTAAAGATGGAGAAAGTTGTGAGTAAATCCTGATTTTTAGCTCAGATTTCGGTCGCCTCCAGCAGGTTTTAGATCAGATTGTTGACGTTCAGTTTGAGGTTTTTGTAGTTCAACAATTCCTCTCAGTTGGGCAACAACTAATTAATAACGATTAATATATACTGATTACGTTCTAAATGGTTTTATTGTTTTGTCTCTAAAATGTCACACGATGGTGAAAATGTCCATCACAGTGTCTTAAAGCTAGAGATGACATCTTTAATGAAGTATTTCTTTTGTTCCACCACCAGATAACCATCAAAAGTTGCAACAACTAAACTATTCTGATGATCGATGAATCAGTTTGATTTTAAACCAAAAACAGTCTAAATTCTGTGATTGCATCTTCTTAAATGTGAATATTTTCTGATTTCTTTCCTCCAATATGACCGTAAACTGACTATCTTTAGACAAAACATTTGTCTTCTTAAACTCTCGAAAATGCCAATTGACAGTTTGTACCACTTGTCCAAAATGACTTAAAACTTGTTCAAAATGACTCAAAAATTGTTTAAAATTGCTTTAACTGTGCCCAAAATTCCAAAGAACTTGTTCAAAATGACTCGAAAACTCCACAAAATGACAATTAAACTCAAATCGCCAACTATTTTTATAACTGATTATTTGGCTTTAGTAATATTTTAACAGGAGAAAATCTGAATTCTGTGGTTGGAGCTTCTTAAATGTGATTATTTTCTGTTTTCTTTCATCCACTGTGACCATAAACTGCATATCTTTGGACAAAACAAGACATTTGTCATCTTTGGGAACCATTTTTCAAAATTTTCTGACATTCTATCGACCAAACAACTAATTGGATAATGCAAAAAAATACTAGTTTAGGTGATTCAGACAGTGTGCTCTAATGTTCTTGTATTTACTGTTGGTAATTATTGCACTCAACAGAAATTTATTTTGGATTTTTGTCAAATGTGATCAGCAGACAAAGACTTGAGGCGAGTTAAACCAACCATCATCTCCACTTTAATCGTTTACTTTAAACCCTGAGCTTTACACTCGGGCTGTAAATTGATCTAAACGTGCTAAAAGTCAAACTCAGATCTGCTGCTGAAGTCCAGATGTCCAGAGCTTCATCCTGCAGCTCCACCAGAACACCTCTAAGACTTTAACTCCTCATCTGAGACTAAAATCTGCCCTGGAGATGAGTTAATCTGTCAGAACCATGCAGGTGTGTCCTACCTGAGCCGCCAGGTGTGTTTTCGTCCCGGTTTAAACCCCACGCAGCGAGCAGAGCAGCGTCCAGCTGGAAGCCTGAGAGTTGGATCCTCAGTCAGTACATTCCCAGAGAGCGACGAGCAGCATCACCCTCCTCTGAAGGAAAAAAACACCCCCACCGACGGAAAGACTCCGCTGAGAGGTTCAGTTTCAGCGAGCAAGGAGCGTCTGAGAAGGCTTTGTTAGGGCTTCAGTCATGTGCTTCTCATCAGCAGCTTTGAAGCCACGCCAGCATGTTTAGCATCGGCCTTTATGTCGAGCTCAGCGGCAGGTCCTCCCCGCCCTCCACAGACCTGAACCCATCCAGAGCCGAGGCCTGCCGGGTTAAACCAGGATAGAGCAGAGACTCTCCAGGAGGATGGTATCTGATGTCTGGTTTGTTTGAGGAATTCCTGCATCCGGCCACTTCGCCGTCAATGAAATTCCCCAAAAACAAAGAGCTGCCGTGTTGACCTGCAGCACATTCAGATCAACAGCAGTGACGGGCAGCTGCACTGTAAACTAAATAAAGAAATAATCAGTGCAAAAAATAAGCAACAAAAAGCAGTGATGACCAGCTGTTCTGTAAAATAAATTTTAAAAAAATACATGAAAAATCTGTACAAAAATATAGACAAAAAGCAGTGACAATCAGCTGCACTGCAAAATAGATGAATGAAATAAATTGGTACAAAAAAAATTAGGAAAAAAAACTCTGAAGATCAGCTGCACTGTAAAATCAATTAATTTAAAAAATCAGGACCAGAAAAAAAATAAGCCAAAAAAAGAAATGATGATCAGCTGCACTACAAAATGCACAGATAAAAAATTTGTACAAAAGAAAAGCAGTGACGACCAACTGCATTGTAAAATAAATAAATTTAGAAAAAATCTGTACAAAAAATAAGCAAAAAAAAGCAATGGTGACCAGTCTCACTCTAAAATAAATAGATTTTTTAAAAATCAGTGCAAAAAAACACGCAAAAAAGAAGTGATCAGCTGCACTGTAAAATAAATGAATAAAAAATCAGTACAAAATAATTAGCGAAGACAAAACAGTGGTGAATAAATCTATTTTTAAAAATAAGCATTTCTAATTTTTTTTTGATTTAAATACTGAAAAAAAGGTGTAATCTTACGGTCAAATGTTGTAAAAGAAACAATAACGTTTGTGACAATACAGATTGTTGATTTAAACATTATTTACTTGTGTTTAGGGTTATCACGAAAGTCAAGACTTTTTTCTGTGATTTTACTAGTTAATATCAGTAAATTTAAAAAAAAAACACAGGGAATCTACAAATGAGGATGTAAAAATGACACCAAAGACACAGAAAGATGCAAACAAAAATGACAAGACACAAAAAGATGCAAACGTGACACAAAACTATGTAAAAATCACGTAAAAGACACAAAATATACACACAAAAATGATGTAAAAGACACAAAAAGATGCAAAAATGATGCAAAAGGATGTAAAAATGACATAAAAGACAAAAAAGTTGCAAACAAAAAAGACAAAAGGATGCAAAAATGACACAAAAGACAAAAAGATTTAAAAATGATGCAAATGGATGTAAAAATGACAAGACACAATACGGAAGGAAAAATGACAAAAGTCACAGAAAGATGCAAAAATAATGCAAAACTATGTAAAAATGACACAAGACAACAAAAATTGCAAGCAAAAATGGCACAAAAGATGCAAAAATGATGCAAAAGGTTGTAAAAATTACAAAAGACAAAAAAAGTTGCAAACAAAAAAGACAAAAGGATGCAAAAATGACATAAAGGACACAAAAAAAATGTAAAATGACACAAAACTATGTAAAAATGGCATAAAAGAGCCAAAAAGATGCAACAATGATAAACCTGAATATCATAGATACGTTGATCAAAGACTGTTTCTTTCTCTGATAAATGGTGGAATTTGGGTGATTTTTTTTGAAAGATATTATTGTGCTCCAGTACATTCAGAAAACTTTATTTGTCCCCAGGGGGGGCAATTAAACAATCTGTTTTATGTTGTTGTCTTGATTTTAATGTTTTAGAGTTTTTAGAATTTCAAGTAATCTACTGCCACAAAACATGCACCTAAAATGAAATTTCCAGGGTGATTCAGATGTTTTCAGATCCGTCTGCAGGAGTAATGGCTGGGCTGATTATTTTCTGTAATTTTCCTGTCACGTCTGAAAGCAGCAGCTGCATAACAAACACTTTTTCTGTCTTTTGTTAATCCTCGCTGGGAACAACTGGATTTCTTTCAGCCTGCAGGCAGCCGTCCAGAGCTCTGAGTGACTTGTTAGGACGGATTAGTGTTTGGCAGGGCGGCCCAGCTGACTGGAGGTGATGCAGACCGTCACGATAAAAGTCTTTTCTGGGGATTTGATGCTGAGCAGAGTCAAATTAAACGTTGAACTCTGCACCATGCGTGTCCTAACGAGGCCCAACAGGAAACCCTCGAGCTTCACTCTGGAGGCAGAAATGAGAAATACCTCCCAAGAATGGAAAAAACTAGCGGGGGCTCGCTCCCTCTGGGGGTTCGGCTGTTATACAATTCCTTTTTCCATTCGGCGCTGGTATTTTCTGCTGAGCTGAGCTGGAATGCTGCAGCCAGACCCTCCAAATATGCCCTGGTTTGGCAGCCGGACGGACCGAAATGCTCCGAGTTCTGGGCTTCGGAGCATCTCCTCCGAGGGGAAATCATATTTTCCGAACCATCGCAGTTCTGGTGCAATGAGCCGAGCTCTTTCATGTTCAACATCGTCTCTGAAAGACGTTTAATCAGATTCACCGTTTATTTTTCTGCTGCTGGTGAAAAAAACAAATGGGGGATGTCACAAAGCCTCAGAATGATGAAGTTAGAATGAGACAAAAAGGTGCAAAAATGACAAAAACACACAAACTGGCAAAAAAAAACCACGAGTGACACAAAAATATCACAAGACAAAAAGATGCAAAAAATACACAAAAGACACAAGATGCAAATAGTGCACAGAAGATACAAAAAATGACACAAAAGATGCACAAATGACATCAAAAATAACAGGCAAAATGACAAAAAGACAAATGTTGCAAAAAAGGACACAAAATGAACAAAGAGGACACAAAAAGCGAAACTTGGAAAAAGACAAAAATGACACCAAAATAACAGGCAAAAATGATTAAAAAAAAGACACACGTTGCAAAAAAAGACAAAAAAGTTGTGAAAAATGACACAAAAAGATGCAAAAATACACAAAACACTCAAAAAGATGCAAAAATTGACACAAAAGACAAAAAAAAAGCAAAAATGAGACAAAAAATAACGGGCAGAAATGATGAAAAGATACAAAAGTTCCAAAAAATAATACAAAAATATATGAAAATGACACAAAAAGATGCAAAAAATACACAAAGATCCAAAAATTATACAGAAAATACAGAAATTACACAAAAGATGCAAAAAATGAAAAATACACAAAACTTGCAAAAAAAGACAAAAATGATACAAAAAATAACACAAAAGACACAAAAAAGATGCAAAAATGACACAACAATAACAGGCAATAATGACAAAAGGCACAAAACTTGCAGAAAATGACAAAAATGACACAAAAGACACAAAAAGATGCAAAAATGACATCGAATATAATAATGACAAAAAAATGCCAAAACGAGAGAAAAATGATGCAAAAAGATACAGAAATAAGACAAATGACAAAAAAAGATACAAAAGGCACAAAAAGCTGCAAAAATGACAACAAAAATAACAGGCAAAAATGACAAAAAGAAACCAAAATTGCAAGAAAAATGGCACAAAAAGATACAAAAGTGCAAAAATGACACAAAAACATACAAAAAGATGTAGAGAAAGCAAATGTCTAAAATATTTTGATATAAATATAATATAAATACATCAATACAAGGTCCTGAACCTCTACGGAAACAGAACAACCATGACGAAGAGGAAACGCTGTCATTCTAACAGTGTCGTATTTCACATTAGACATTTCTGAATTCTCTCCTTCTTCTTCATGGTTGCTGCGATGCTTCAGCTGGATGTTTCAGGAGTTTTATTTGTTAAATTCACCTGGAAAGCTTCACTTTACTAACCCCATTAAATCTGTATCAGGCAGCAGTAATGGAAAAAAAAAGACAGTTACATAACACTCAAAGTGGCGAAAGATGAAAAACATCACATTACAAAAGCACTCTTGTGATCCAAATAAATCAGACTGATCTAGTCCCGTCAACAGAACCTGAAAAACCCAAACAAAGGCCTCATTTATCCTCAGCTTCAGATGACATGAGGAGCTTTTTAGACCTGCAGCCGTCATCTGTTAATGAGGTAAATTACCTAAACGTCCTCAGACCTCTGCAGCGGTTTAAAGGTAATAAATTTTTAGTTACAGTCGTTCATCAGGAGGCAAGCACGAACAGGAAGTCAGAAACTAGACTCTCCTAGAGCCCGCAGGGAGAAGCAGGGTTTGTTTTAGCGCACAAAAGATTGATTAACTCCTTAGTTTTTACCTGCAGAGAGAAACAAATGATGGATCTGACGAAGCCTCAGAATGATACAGCTAGAATGAGACAAATAGGTGCGAAAATGACCCTAAAGACACAAAACTTGAAAAAAAGAGACAAAAATTATACAAGAGAAGACACAAAATGATACAACAACAACCCGAAGACACAAAATGACACAAAATAACACATTAAGATACAAAAAGATACAAAAATGGCACAAAATAACACAAGATACGAAAATGACCCAAAAAAATACAAAAATGGCACAAAAAGATACAAAAATGACCCAAAAAATACAAACATAGCACAAAAAGATACAAAATGACACAAAAATATGCAAAAAAATACAAAAAATTGTATTTACATAAAACCTGTAAAAAAAAATTTATTTTTTGTATAAATGATAATCTGTTCTTTTGTAGTGTGTGTTTGCAGTTTTTTGAAAGAAATGTTGTTTTTCTTTAGGTTGGAAAAATGGTAAATAATTGTTATCTTGCAGGTTTTTCCTGTTTTGTTAAATTACATCAAATATCTAGTAAAATCACAGGAAGCGTGTTGTTTTACACGTTGACCATCAGAAGTAAACAAATAAATAAAATAACATAAATAATGTCCACATCAAAAATCTGGATCTTTTTTTTCGAAAGATAGTTTGTTCTTTTACAATTTGTGACCAATAAATTGCACTTTTTAAATCAGCAAATGTATATTATTCTTAGATATTTGCTGTTGTTTTGAGAAAAAGTTATATTAACGATCGTAAAAATTACTGTATTTAGAATATCATTATTTTACTAAACTTTAAATAACTTAACAGTATTGTTTTTTACATTCTGTTTCTGCCATCTTTGCTGTCAGATTATTTTTTTTACAGTGTAGCAGCTTCCTGGTCTGCCACAGAAAGATTTAATTCAGTAGCTTTAGAGGGAAGTTGGTTTGTGGTGATGAAAAAAAAATCGATGGCGTAACTGTTGGAATTGCAGCGTTGAAACTGCAAATTAAATGCTCGAGATTATTTCCTGATGGGTGATGGTCTGCGCCTGATGGGAGGCGTTCAGGATGTCTCCGCTCTCGAAGGATCTCATAGTTTCCAGCCCATCAGACGTCGGCTCGGCCCCGTCTGGAGCTCGTTGTGTTCTCGTGTTGAGCAGAGTTTCCTCCATCTGGGCCTTTTAAAGCTCCGAGTCACCGGGGCAACTCGCTGGGCGACGCTGCCAAGCCGTTGCCTCAGCGCTGTTGCTGCTTTGGTGCCACAGGAACGTCTGGATGCCAGGAAACATTTAAATCCAGCCGTGACCCTGAAGCTCGGTGTGTTACCTGCTGCTGGGAGTGTCGGTCCGACTGACAACAGAACAGTGTTCACCACATATCAGCACCGAAAAGTAGATTCACACATCAGGATACATCTGTTTCTGCTGCTTAACGCAGACTCAAAACTATCACTCTATCTTGAGCTATGTCCACAATGACTCAAAATCTGTCCACTGTGACTCAAAAATTCTCAAAAAATTCTGAAACTTGTCCAAATCTACTTGAAAATTGTCAAAAATGTCTTGAACCATGTCTAAAATATCTCAAAACCTGTTCAAAAATTTTTGAAATTTGTCCAAAATGACTTGAACCATGACCAAAAAGACTCAAAATCTGTCCACAATAACTCAAAAATTCTTGTGCTATGTCCAAAATGACTTTAAAATTGACAAGATGTCTTGAACCATTTCCAAAACTACTTGAAATTGTAGAAAATGTCTTGAACCATGCCTAAAACATCTCAAAACTTGTCCACGTTCTTGAGATTTGTCCAGACTGACTTTAAAATTGGTAAAATGTCTTGAAGCTTGTACAAAATGTGTCCAAAATAGCTGCAAGCTTGTCTAGAATAAACTTGTCCAAAACAATTTTAAAATTGTCCAAAATGCCTTGAACCACATCTTAAAAAGACTCAAAATCTGTCCAGTGACTTAAAATCTGTCTAAAATTACTCCAGAATTGCCCAGATATTCTTGAGATTTGTCCAAAATGTCTCCAAACTTGTAAAAATGAACTCAAATTTGTCAAAAAACTACAACCGTGTCAAAAATGTCTCAAAACTTGTACAAAACTACCTGAAAATTGTCAAAAATGTCCTGAACCATGTCTGAACTATCTCAAAACTTGTACAAAAGTTCTTTCGATTTGTCCAAAATGACTAAAATTGCCCAAAATGTCTTCAGCCATGACCAAAAAGGCTCAAAATTTGTCCAAAATGACTCAAAAATTCTCCAAAAGTTCTTGTCCAAAATGACTTCAAAATTGATAAAAATTTCTTGAAACTCATGCAAAACTACTTGAAAATTGTCAAAATGTCTTGAACCATGTCTAAAATGTCTCAAAACGTGTCCAAAAGTTCTTGAGATTTGTCCAGAATGACTTTAAAATTGGAAAAATGTCTTGAAGCTTGTCCAAAATGTTCTCCAAATTGTCCAAAACAACTGCAAACTTGTCTAAAATATCTCAAAACTTGTCCAAAGCAACTTTAAAATTGTCCAAAATGTCTTGAACCATGACCGAAAAGACTCGAAATCTGTCCAAAATGACTTAGAATCTGTCAAAAATGACTCCAAAATTGTCTAGAAATTCTTGAGATCTGTCCAAAATGACTTTGAAATTGGAAAAATGCCTCAAATTGGTCAAAAACAACTGCAAACTCATCTAAAATGTCTCACAACTTGTCCAGTTGCCTTAAAATGTGCCCAAAGTGGCTCAAATTTTGCTCAAATTTTGCCCAAAATGTCTTGAAAATTGTCCAGAGTTACTTGAAATGTATCAAAAATGACACAGAAGTTGCCCAAAATGGTTTGAGATTTTACCAGAACTTAAATGTCTTGTGTCTATCTGCTGAACTGATGAAGTCAGGAGGCTCAAAAATGATGGAAAATCCATTAAAAACTTGAATCTGGACCTTGTCTTTGGAGTATGAAGGTAGAACTTTGCATGACTTCATTAAATGAAGTTCCTGTAGATAAGAAATCTGCTGATTCTGGGAACTTTATTCAGATTTATTGGACTTTATTTGGAATTATTCTTTAATTTTCCGTCCTGAATGGAGCAGATTGGACGTTCTTCTGTCTGTTTTTACCTGATAAACTGTCTGCTGTGATTTATTTCTGTTCTCACTGATGTGACTAATGAGGATTAGATTGCTCTTTCACGTGTTTGATATTTGAGGCTGATGAACGCAGCAGCTGTTGGCAGACGGGAAGAATTCTCCGTTTTCTGCAGGAAAAACCTTTCATCTCCCAGGAAAAGTCTCAGATTCTTGTTTTTTATTGCTTTTCTACTTTTCTATTTATTTTTTGTCTGCATGTACGCGATTATCTAATGTTTGTCCAAGCGGAGGAGAAGCCGAGGTTTTCACGCTCTTCACGTTTTCCTGCTGCAGTCGGCCTTTAGATGTCTGAAGGAAATGATCCCAAACCTCAGAGGAAAATATTAGGACTGACTTGACTTTTCCAGCTCCAATAATTGCAGCTTTCAGCGAGAATGTAGACGACACGTGATGTAAGGATATCTGTGTTTTACCTTCCTGTAATACTCATCATGGTTTCTCCCGGAGGCCGGAGGCGATAATTTGATAACGTGGAAGTAAACGAACTTCCTGCTCCTGGATGTACAACGTCATATACCTTCTGCTGAATATTTACATTCATTTTACCCTCCACCTTTACAAGCCTTCCAGGACCTGCTGCTGAGAAACATCATGATGCTGCGACCACCTTGCTTCACATCCATGTGATACCACCACCATGCTTCATATCATGATGTTGCCACCAGCATGCTTCACATCATAATGATGCTACCACCCTGCTTCACAGTGTCAACATGCGATTAATTCCAGCCAAACTGAAGGTGTTCTGCAGATGGACACGCTATGATTGTGTAACTTGGTTCCACATGTTTGAGTCGCCACTCGGTTTTGATTTCCTGCAGTTAAAATTCCCAGGCGCCGGCTGATGGCATTCACTAAACATTGTGTTTTTTAGGTTTGTTGTCGATTTACAGACAACATTGCAAATTTTCCTGTAAAATTACAGTAAGCTTCTGGAAGTTCAGTAGATTACTGAGTATACGCTTTAATGCTGTGACTCAGCTTTCCTATAGTATGCTGCATTTACAGCTCCTATAAAAAGTATTCGCCCCCTCTTCCTTGGAAATTTTCCTCTTTTATTGCTTTACACCATTCAGTCATGACAAATTTAATTTGGCCTTTTTCACAAGAATTTCCCCAAAAAGACTCTTTCACGTCAAAGTGAAACAAAGTAATATCAATTAATTAAAAATATAAAACTTAGAATTGGTGATTGCTTAAGTATTCACACACTTGGTTCCAGTTCGATCATTGATTTATTGTTGGTCTCAATCAGTCTGAACATCTGGATGCTGCAATTTTGCCTCATCCTTGTTTGTATAACTTTTTAACATCTGTCAGGATACACAGAAATTGTGAGTAAACAGCCTTTTTCAACTCCAGCTACAAATTCTCAGTTGGATTGAGGTCTGGACTCCAGAACTTTAATCTTGTTGTCTTCAAACTATTTCTGTGGAGCTGTGGCTGTTTCCTTCGACTCATCACTTGGATAGAAAATAAACCTTCTCCAAGTCTCAGTTCTCTTCAGACTGCATCAGGTTGTCCTCCAGGATTTCTCTGTTTACCCTCTACCTTTACAAGCCTTCCAGGACCCGCTGCTGAGAAACATCCTCACATAATGATGACGCCACCATCGTGCTTTACATCATAACAAGTCTGATGGACATAAAGCTCCATCCTGGTCTTCTCAGACCAAAGAACCTTCTTCCAGGGGACTTCAGAGTCTCCACATGTCTTCTGGTGAACTCTAGTCCAACAGTTGTTGGATGAACAGTCTCTCCCATCTCAGCTGCTGAATCTTGAAACTCCATCAGCGGAGTCATAGGTGTCTTGGTGGCCTCCCTCTCTAGTCTCTTTCTTCTCGGTCTCTCAGTTCTTGAGGACGTCCTGCTCTAGTCCGATTTATTCGTGTTCCATCTTCCTTCCATTTCTTAATGATTGATTTAGCTGGACTCCAGAACATATTCAGGGACTTGGAATTTTTTTCCCCTGACTGATGCTTTTCAAAAACTTTTTCACAGAGTTGCTTAGAATGTTATTTTGTCTTCATGCAGTAGTTGTATCCAGGAGTACTGATTCCTTAGTGACTACTCAGGGAGATCTAATTGATTTTTTTAATGATTTCTGAGAGTGCCCAGAAACTAGTTTGGGTTCAGAGGGTTAAACAGCAACATTTAAATGCTTTCTTGTGAGTGCGTCTGTTGTGTCTTTCTGCTGATGGATGAATTCTGACATATTATTTGTACCACTTAAGGGTAAAACGGAGGCGTAGAGCACACTGCCTCATTCATAGCATGTGAATCTGGAAATTTACTGTCCTGGAGCTGAGAACCGACTGTTTAGGCTGCAGCTTGTTGGAAGATGCACAGAGAACCTTGTTTCTACTAAATTATTATTACTGGGTTTTTCTAAACACCAAATATTGACGTTGGTATTCAGCCTACTGAAGCTGGTGCTGGTTTGGGTTTAAAAAACAGACAAGAAGAAGAAGAACATGTGGGGTTGTGTAAACTTTGGACTTGTAGACCTTTTTACTGTAGTGAAATGTGAAAGATACGGAACAACATATTCACCCAGTGAGGCTTTTTGGGGTTCAGTTTGATTTAGTTCTTATTCTAGGTGATAATTCTAGGAAAATCCAAGCAAAGAAAAATCTGACTGTAACCCTTTGAAATCCAAAGGGTTGTTTTTGTTGTATTTGTTGTTGCTGTCACATTTTTCGCTGCAGTCTAAAGTCCTGCACCTCTATGGAAACACAACAACCATGAAGAAGAACTGTCTTCTCTACAGCATCACACAGTTAGAATGACAGAGATCTGAAAAAAAACCATTGAATTTCTTTTATTATTTATCTTACAAAACTGTAAAAATCCGAAATCAACGCATCCAACATCTTTCCAAGCGTCTATACATACTATTAACACTGGAAAAATGGCTGGTGACACTAAATATTATGGATGTTTTACGTTTTTTAATTAGTTTTCATGCTTCTCTCCTCTGTTTTGTGGAAACATAGCTTGTAGTTTATCTGAAAACTCAGAATTTTTGTCAAATGATTCTTAGTCACAATGGAATCACTGATGCCTTCACAGTTGCAAAGAAAAACTAAGATTTTTCAGTTTTTTACAAAATCAAGTTGGTACAAATGGTCAGTTTTTGGCAATTTTTTGTTTTTTTATGTTATTTTGCTGAAATATCATGTAGTTCAGCTTTGATTTGCTTAATTTTCCAGATAAAACTGAAAGTCACACATGATTAGTTCAAGGACTCTGTAAATCGGAAGATCCTTCAATTTTTTTTTACAGTTTCTGGCTGATAAATGCTGTTATTTTGGAGAGTTTTTTTTGCCTTTCAGAGTTGCTGCTGGGTTTTGGGCTCCAGAGGGTTAAATGTACAGTATGAATGAGTCACGTATGAAGCTTGTATCTGGTGTAATGTTGCTGCCATCGATGGATGAGTTATGTCTTGTAAATGGAAACCGATGTCGAACGGAAAGACTCCTGTGAACTTTTGGCATCGAGAATGAATCAGTCTGAGCTGCAGTCAAGGATGTTTTACCGTCTGCCTGCTCACTGAAGCTCAGATATCCTCTAAGAAATGGGTTGCAGTTTCTGTTTTTTCTGAATTAAATACTTGTCTTGGCTAAAAATAGCATGTCACATCCAAATTTTTCTTTTTGTCTTTTCTTTTTTTTTTAATGGAACGTCCTTAGCATTGGACTTCCTGTGAACTTTCATCCGTCGTCTTTTCTACCATTTTTCAGAGTGGACAACTGTTTAAGAGCTTTATTTAAAAAAGCAAAACAATCTGCAAGGATAAAACCTCCTTTGCTGTGTAGAGGACATTGAGAAAAGAATCCACAATCCTGAACAACATGCTTTCTGCTTCGGTCAATCCCCTGGTACCTGAAGTAACTTGCACATTATATGAAAGCATAGATTTAGTCCAAAATAACTTTCAAACTTGCAAAATGTCTTCAGACTCATCCAAAAGTACCTGAAATTAAAAATTTGTAAACTGTTTGCCTTTGATTTTCAAAAATTCTCCACTCCAATAAAACAGCCCATGTAGATAAAAATTTCAAGTAAATCAGACAGTGAGGCCTTTTTTCACAGCAAAATTCCTGTAAAGTAGTCCACAATAAAAGAAAACTGTCAAAAATGTCTCTAAACATCAAAATCAATCACAAACTTAGAAAAATTTGGCTCAATAAGTGTCCAGTTGCCTTTTTTGGAACATTTTGTCCAAAATGTCTTGAAAATTGTCCAAAATTACTTGAAATGAATCAGAAATTACACAGAAGTTGCCCAAAATGGTTTCAGTTTTTAGCAGAACTCTGAATGGACAGATTCACATCCTTTGTTGTGTAAACTAGCAGCTCCATCACCATGGTTGCTGTCATTGTTGGTGAACCTTCTGGTTTCTCACAATTCCTAAATTGAGACATGTGAGTCCTGGTCGTTAATGGACCATCAGCCATGTGAGCTGGAGTGAATATAAACTCTGTAACTCCTCATTAGTCAGTCAGAACTGAAGAAGTCTCTTGGCTGGGAGGTGGAGCATCTTCAAGAACCTTCAAGAAAAGTCCAGTTGGTTTCTACTGAAGCTCCTACCATGAGTTAATGCCGTTTCCATGAAAGAGTGTACATGGTCTGCAACAATGCTTAGGTAGGTAGTACTTATCAAAGTAACGTCCACATGGATGGAAGACCCAAGGTTTCCCTGCAGAACATCACCCAAAGCATCAAACTGCCTCCACCTTCTTCCCATAGTACATCCTGATGCCATGTGTTCCCCAAATCTTATGCTTGATTGGATGAAATCCAACTATTTAGGATGTCCTCTACACAGCACAACAGGTTTTATCCTTACAGACTGTTTTGTTTTTTGAATAAAGCTTTGAAACTGTCCCCTGCAGAGGACTAAATGCATGATATTCAAGAGGATAAAGGATAAAAGACGAGATAACTGAGCGGACTTCTCTAGCTCTCCTGTTTTAACTCGACGTGAATCTTGAACACAAAGAGTAAGAAGAATGTGTCACATGCGTGAGCTCAGCCTCCTTCCCATGTTGGAGCTTTTATGAAGGTCGGCACTGGAAGAAACGGAGCCGAGAAATGGAACATGAAGGTGCTGAGGCAGTTAAAAATAATGTGCAGGGCCTCGTGGTCGCACTTCATCGAATTCTTTCCATTTTCTTTTATTAACGTTTTCATTTTACTGTGTATGCTGCGGGAATTCTTTCCATTTTAGAGGAGGCAGATGTGTTTGATTTTGAAGTCTGAGAGGGGTTCTGTCACCTTGACAGGCCGGGTAACGGTGCAGAACCAGCAGCCAGACCTGAACCGATGTGTTTGGACCCGAGAAGAAGAAGAAAATGTTACTCACAACTCGTAAGGGTTCGGTCCAAGAATATGACCGGAGAGCAGTTTCCCATAAGGCAAATTACATCAGCAGTCACTGAGATTTGACAGAAAAATTCCTTTATTTCATGTTCAACCTGCACATCAGATGTCAACACGGAGCCTTTCTTCCAGTAGTGTCTTATTTTGGATGTTATTTCAGTAACATACGGGTCATTAAAACAAGCAAAAGTGGAAAAAGTTCCCATCTGACCCCCTCAGAATCACCGGATTTTATTTCATCTGCAACAACTTTAGCATACTTAAGAAAATCATGTAAGGTTTTACCTTCATACTGTGAATATTTTCGGAGTTACAGGCCCCTGAAGTACGTAATTCTCACTTTTTAATGAATTTTTCTGTCATTTGCGAGCCCCAGAACTTCAAAAGTTCAGGGAATAGACATGGGAAATTTCAGTTCTGTTAACAATTGCAACCAAATCAATCTACAACCATCCGACCATCTTAGTCTAAAGACCAAATCTGTTTGTTTTTTATTGCTCCTTTAACCAAATTTGAGCATCATAGTTTGAACAGTAAAACTGCAGCAGTTTTATGTCTATGAGTCCTAGAAACAATCATTGGTATCCTGGATATGTTTCTTTTTAGTTTGTCCACAATGAGCCAAAAATGTACCGAAATACCTCCAACTCATCCAAACTTTGTCAAGGGCTTCCCACAATGACAAAAAACTGCCACAAATGACAATTAAATCATCAAAATACCTAAAACCCTTTTGAAATTTAGCAAAAAAATGTCCAAATTGAGTCAACAATGGTTAAAAATGACTCAAATTGACTAAAATGCCATAAAACTGTCCAGAATGATTCTAAATCCGTCCTAAAGGAGTTAAAAATGAAGCAAAATTACCAAAAGAGACCACAATCAATGAAAAATTGTTCAAAATTATTTTGAAAAAAAATCCAGAATGATTCAAAAATGACCCAATCAATTTTATAACCAACTTTGAGTACCAATGTTATGGGATGTTTTTCTAATTAAGGCATTCTTAAACTCTCACAAAATGTCATATTTTAGATTCTATTCACTGAAGGAATGAACACCTTGAGAATTCCAGTTAAATTTGGACCTATCTCTAGGTAGTTCAAGGGTCTGTCACTCTGAAAATACTCATGTTATGAAGATAAAACTTTGCATGACTTCATTAAACATACTAAAGTTATTGTAGATAAAGAACCGCTTGATTCTGAGGAGGTCCAGTTGGTTTTTCACGGAATGTACCAATACATCAGTGGAAGGCAGCCAGCAGAACTTTCATTCTGACTTCTGTTGGCAGATTAAAACCCAAAACCTTAACCCTGTTTAAGCAAGTGTCTCTCAGTTTTTGGTTTTGTGGAGGATTCGGTCACTTTTCTGGGGTTTTAGGACGACGCTGGACGAGGCTCGGACGCAGGAGAAGGCCGACGGCGAGACCTTCTGGGGGTCGATGTAGTTGTTCTCCAGCCTTAAAGCCACCAGTGTGGCATCTCCGCTGTGGTTCGGGTCACAGATACTTTCCTCGGGGATACTCCTGGAAGACACAGCACAGAATACAGTGAGATACAGTTTTATATCAAGGACAAGAGCTGAAACTAACAGTTAATAACTGCACCAAGGAACACAGCAGAGTTATGTGACGATCGGTGTTGGTTTGTCTGTCTGTTGGCAACATTAATTAAAAACGGTCTAACGGATTTGGATACATTTTCAGGTAAGGTCATAACTGACACAAGGGCCAAGTTATTAGACTTTGGCAGTGATGCGGCTTATTGTCTGGATCCACGGATTTGTGAAAGATTTCCGTATCATTGCGAGTTAGTGGCACAGCATCACTGTAACTATGACAACAAGTGAACACTACACCGGCTGCCTGCTGACGATCACATGATAGAGATCCTACTAGAAAACCACCACTGCAGATTTATCGGGACTTATCCATCGGAAATGATACAATGATTTTTTTCCAATCAAACAAAGTGCGATTAATAGTTCAGAAACCATCTGAAAGGTTCGAATCTGATGAGCTTTTTTTGCTGTCTTTACAGTTTCTGGCTCTGATAAATGGTGTAATTTTTGTGATTCTTTGTAGACAACAGTCCTTTTAAAAACCTGCGAACAGATTCCAAGTGTTTATTTCAGAATACTGAAGCCAGAGATCTGCAGAGGGGCAACATCTGTATTTTAAAAACCTATTTTAAAGTCATCTTACTCATACATGTAGCCGTAAATAACACCTTGATTACTTTAAATTTATGTCCTTTTTAAAACAGATTTTGCTTTAAAGAGGATAAACTCACTTGATGTTTCTAAAAATAAATTCCTGACGAACGTTGTCAGTCTGTTGTAGTTGTTTTGGTTTCATTTTTGCTGTTTATTGATTCCTGCTCAGGTTGTTGTGGATTTTCCTCCACCTGCAGTGTTGAAGCTCAGGGTTTGAACTGTAATAACACTTTACATAAACCAACCTGGAGCTCAGACCTGTGAGGTGTCAGGAGGTGATTCAGGGCGACTCCCAGGTGGAGACGCGAGTTGTTTTGTTTCCCGTCGTCATGGCGACTCTCCGTCCAGTGAACTTTGGGCTAAATGTTGTCTGGCAGCCGGATGAGTGAGTCAGTCTGTTCGGGATCCATCTGTTGTGGGACTTCTGTTGTTCGTCCTTGTCTGGTTGTGCGGCTCTGATTCAACCACCTGCTTTTATTGTTTGACTCGGACTCTTTCTGGAGCTTCACTTTTTCATTTTTCTGAACGTTTTTTCACTCAGATGAGACACTTTAAATCCCATTGTGCGCCAGTAATTGACTCCCTCAGCCATGTTTCAAGTACAAATTACAAATTTACATCAATTAGTTGGAGCAAAACTTCATTTATACCTGGATGTATTTGTTATTGGAGTCATGGTTGTTCTGTTTCCATAGAGGTGCAGGACTTGACAAATATTTATATAGACATTGGTTTTCCCTCCATCTTTTTGTTTCTTTTTGTGTAATTTTTGCACCTTTTGTGCCTTTGTGTCATGTTTTTGTGTTATTTTTGGATTGTTGTGTCTTTTTTTATATCTGTTTGTGTATTTTGTGTCTGTTTTGTGCATTTTGACTCATTTTGTCTGTTATTTTTGGATTGTTGGGTCTTTTTAATGTCTTTTTGAGCATTTTCTGTCATTTTTGTGCTTTTTTAATGGATATTTTTAAGACATTATGGACAAATTGAATCATTTTGGACAATATTTAGTCCATTTTTGAGTCTCTGCTAATCCGTTGTAGAAAGATGTTTCACCATGCTGAATGTATCTCCAACAGCTTGCTCCTCTGTTCACTGTTTCTGAGCCATGATGCATTTATTTATTGATCCATTACGTTTGATTTTACTCTGTCCGAAACTGACCACAATTATTTGCCCAAAATAACATAAAATTTCCAGAATTACTTTAAATTTATCTGAAATGGCTCAAAATCTGTCCAAAATATCATAAAAATGTCCAAATTGACAAGAATTGTCTTAAATAACTTGATAACTGTCCAAACTGATTTGAAACACATGCAAAATTACTCAAAATTTGTTCAAATTGACAATTTTTTGGACATTTTTGAGTCCAATTTTTAGATTCAGAACTTTGTATAGACAAATATTTATACAGACATTTGTTTTCCCAACATATTATTTTTTGTGTGTAGTTGTTGCACTTTTTTTTTTTTTACTTCGTTTTATGTCATTGTTTTTGCAACTTTTGTGTGTGTTTGTCATTTTATCTGTTATTTTTGGATTGTTTTTATATTTTTGTGTATTTTGTGGTCATTTTTGTACTTTTTGTATATTTTTTGCTCATTTTTGAGTCTTTTTTGCAACTTTTTTGTCATTTTTGCCTGTTGTTTCTGACACTATTGTCTCTTTGTGTCATTCTGCACAGAAGACATTTCTGAGTTCTGTCTCCTTCTTCATGGTTGTTCTGTTTCCATAGAGGTTCAGGTCTTTATGTTGGGGTGAAAAATGAAGAAAAACGTAACAGGAGCAACAAAAAAAAAAAAAAAATAGAAAAAAAACACTCAAACTGCTGCTTGGAGGTTGGTGGGTTGAGTTGTGGAAGTTCTGTGAAGTTTTGGTGAAAATGGAAAACTATCTGTAAAGTGAGAACCTTCATTCTCACCTTCATACTCCCACTTTGTTGGTTATTATAATTATTCTGTCAATTACCTGTAAAAGTTTACAGATTGCATTTTAGCAACAGAAATATTGATTAAACCAAATGTGAATAAACTTGAGCGAAACCGCTGTCAGTTAAAACTGTGCTGGTGGTTCAACAGAGTGACTAAATCAGGTCTGAAAGCCTCCAGAATGAGAGAAAACTGCTCATGAAGTTTAGACTAAACAACTAAACATCCACTGACAAGGCTCCTGATCCTCAAACCACAGTAATTAAATACTAAAACGTCTCCATGGGTTCGTTTTGTCATGAGCTGGAGTCAGAGCTGAGATAGTAGATGAGTCATTTAGGGTCGTATAACTCACACCTATTAAACTACAGGCAGCAGAAGGCTGGCAAATCACTGAGTGCTTCTAATTTTACCTTTTGTACCTCTTTAATAGGTGCTTTTAACAGGAAGTCTATTACAAATACTTAACCTTTTTAAATTAGTAGGAACCAGGAGAAGTAGAATTATGGTCAGCTGTAGAAAGATGTTTCACCATGCTGAATGTATCTTCCAACAAATGTTTTGAAACCTCCCCAAATATATTAAAAAGGTTGTCCAAAATAACTTAAAACTCATCAAAAGCAATAAAAGATTTGTTCAAAAAGACTTTATAATAAATGGTGGAATTATGTTGGCAGTTTTCTGAGATCAACACATCATTCAGAACTGCTGGTGGATTTTGTGGTTCAGAAGGTTAAACTACAAAACAGGAGGAACACGGAAGCAAAACATTTAGTTTGGCTGTAACTCTACAACCATGAAAAACCTCGTGAGTCTTTTTTCAGTTTGTCGTCATTTAAAGTTTAAAACCTCCCAGGTATTAGTGAATTTTTGGCTTCTTACCTGATCTTGTTGTTGTTGAGTCTGAGGAAGTGTAGGTTGGTCATGGCGTTGATGCCCGACGGCACCGACAGCAGCTGGTTGTTGTCCAGACAAAGTTCCACCATCGAGTCATACGACCCAAAGAAGGACTCGGGTTCGATTCCCTCCCCGTCCAGCTTGTTGTAGGACAGATAGAGATACTCCAGACCAGGATCCATGTGGGCGAAGACGTAACCTGTGAAGGTCATTAGAGGAAGCAGAACTTACGATCACCAGAGTTACAACAGGAAGACATTAGAAAATGACTCAGGAGGAGTCATGTCTAGAAGATGATTCTTGTGTCAAATGTAGGTAAAAATAAGACTTTTCATTTGCTGTAACTTGTTCTGACCAACCAGCATTATCAGTTCAGAGCTGCTTTGTGCTCCTAAATATACATATAAATGTACCGTTCTTAGTTTTTGGGACGTGTCGTACCATCCTGCCATGAGTCATCTGTCCTGTTTGTTATCCATGTGTTCTAGTCACTTACCAGGTGTCCTAGTCACTTACCAGGTGTTCTAGTCACTTACCAGGCATTCTAGTCACTTACCAGGTGTTCTAGTCACTTACCAGGTGTCCTAGTCACTTACCAGGTGTTCTAGTCACTTACCAGGCATTCTAGTCACTTACCAGGTGTTCTAGTCACTTACCAGGTGTCCTAGTCACTTACCAGGTGTTCTAGTCACTTACCAGGCGTTCTAGTCACTTACCAGGTGTTCTAGTCACTTACCAGGCGTTCTAGTCACCTACCGGGGGTTCTAGTCACCTACCAGGTATTCTCTCTATGTTGTTCCCCACCAGAACCAGGTGGACCAGAGATCTGGGCAGGTAGGACGGAACCAGGTAGAGCTCATTATGTGAAAGGTCGATGGACTCCAGATGTCTGTGGACAAAGAGGAGAGAAAGAAGAGTTTGTAATTAAAAAGCAACAGAAAAGATCACAATTTATTTTCCTGATTTTAAAATAAATAAATATATAAAATTTACAGGTAAAACCTGCAATGTGAAATATGACAAATTTTAACATTTATTCAATGTAAATTTTGTGTACTAAAGATTGAAAACTGGATTTTTTTTTTTAACTTGTATTTTACAGAGTTTTCCAGTTTGGTTAAATTATCGATATTATCCAGTAAAATCACAGAAGAAGAAAAAAATGCCAAAACTCTACATTTAAAAATCTGTATTTTTATACAAATCGTAGTTTGTTCTTTTACATTTAACTGCAAAATGACTCATTACTGACTTTAATTCAGCTAAAAATATTATTATTTTACAAATGTTTGCTGCTGTTTGAAAGAAAAAATTTCTATAATAAGAACTACAAGATGCTAAATATTTTTTTTAATTCCTGATTTTTCCAGCTTTCCTAAATTACAGATAACTATTAAACGCACAGAAAAAAGTAGTAATTTAAATGTTAACAGTAAAAAACAAAGACAAAAACTGTAAATAATATCCACTTCATAAATCAGTATTTTTTGTAAATGGTAATTAGTTAATTTGCAGTGTTTTGCTGTAGAAGTTAAACTATTTTACTGTATTAAATTAGCAAAAAATCTAATTATTTTACGTTTGTAATTATTTCTACAATTTTTGAACATCGGAGTATTCCAGAGTTTCTTAGCATGTTTTTCTTACACTCCGACTACCAGATTTTCCCAGTTTTTCTGACAGATTATTTTCTTTTCTGTATTATTTGCTCTGCTGGTGAGCTTGTTTGGACCTTGGCTATGGATTCAGTGATGTCAGCTGGTCTCACCGGTGGTTGATCCAGGCCATCGGGGCGATTCTGGACTCGTCCAGCTTGTTGTGTCTCAGAGAAACGAGATTCAGGTTGACGGTCTGATTGAAAACCGTCTCTGAGATTTCCTCGATCAGGTTGTTCTCCAGGTACAGCTCCTGAAAGACGGAAAACAAACCTCACGTTTGACTTCGTCGAATCGGAGAGGAAAGTTCTCTGATCAAAGCTGCCGTAGGGTCTCCAGGTTTTAATGAAAGCATCATGCTAACAGCGGGAGCTTTTTGTTCGTGGATCTTGGCAGATTAATCTGTGGTTGTCTGGGATTGTTTAATCTTCTGAACCACAAAACCCACTGGTGGGTTTCAAAAGCATGTTAACCTTTAAGCAAATACTATTTATCAGAGCCAGAAACTGTGAAAGTGTGCACAAAATCATTGGATTTTTAACTTCCCAACGGTCTTTGAACTACTCCTCTGAGACTTGCAGATCAAATTTAAGCTTAAAATCATGATATTTCATCAAAATAACCATAAATAGATTGTTTATTGGAACCAGATCCTATTAAAAAGCAAAAAAATTCTCCATTTCTCAGTGCAACCAACAGTCCCATGAGAAACTGGACACTTGGAATTCAGCTGTATAGCCATAAAATCTAACTTGGAGCTTTTTGTTCACAGATTGAATCAGATAAGTTTATGTTTTGTTGGGATTGTTTAAGGTCAATGAGTCATAATCCACCCAAAACTGTTCAACTTAGAGTCTTTTTGGTAAAACTGTCTCCTTAATTAGAAGAACAGCCGACATAAACATTCAATATCATCCTTAAATCATCATCATTAAGAGTCTGGATAAATCCTGGAATCACTGAACAAACGTTGACGTTAGAGCAGCTCTGATTCTGAACACCACCAGAGGAGGTTTGGAGTTTTCTAACTGCAGAGTGTAGAATGTCTGCTGGGCGGTAAAATTAAGGTTTTAAGGTGGATTTACAGCAGCAGCAGCATGTTGCTGGTGTTTGTGGTTAACCAGAGGCTGTAATCTTCTGGTTTCCACAGGTAGGAGAGGAAACTTCTGAAGTTTAATCCGGCGGGTTTCATGTAATTAGACATGAAGCTGCTGGACGGTTTATTAGAACATTTATTGGGGTTTTTTCAGTGTTGCACATATTCTTTGGCAACTGCTGTCCATAACTTTTAATTTATGCCAAAACTTCCAAATTCCACTTAAACAGCAGTTTACAGACCTTTAAAAATGTCATGTGTTAAAACTGAAGAGCTGTGATGAATTTTTAATTTGTTGACGTTGAGCTCTTTAAGCTTCTTCAAAAATGTCTGTCTTTTAAAAATCACCAAAATTACACCTTTCATTAAACTCTAGAACCAGAAAGAACCATTGAATTTTCAGCTTTACAACAGTCCTTGAACTACTCATCTGTGATGTACCATTCTGTTGGGTAAATTAACTAAATCATGGAAATCGCGATATTTCAACAAAATCACTTTATTCCACATGCTTCGTTTAAAAATTCACCAAAATACGGCAACCTCCATCCTAAGATACTCATTGACTACACTTTATATACACTATATAAATGTCTGAAATTAAAATTCAAGCTTTTTAATCATCACTAACCTTAATCACTAAGCGTTAAACTGAAAAAATCAGCAGATTTTCAACTTTAAATTGATCTAATCATCTGTAACGTGCTAATTTGTCTCCTAACTTCACTAAATCTCAGTGAAAACATGGTATTATTTGATCAAAGTCACTTTTTTCTACATGTCACGGTTAAAAATTCTACCAAAAATAATCCATTTGCTCAAACCAGATTCTGTACAACATATCAATTTTGAACAGTTGCCTGTTGTTGTTTCCAGTACAGCAGAAGATTTTCCTTCTTTTCTCTTGCTGTCTACTATCAGCTGTTGTTTACCTCTGTATTCAGTCGTGATTGCAGCATTGCAGAGACAAGCGAATCTCCCCAATAATTGAATTTTTTGTGCATAAATAAAAAACTTTTAAATTGATTAGACTGAAATACAAAAACTGGTAAATGTTAAAATATAATCCAACAAACCTCCTATTGAGTTCATACTACAGAACACTTCACCCCAAAGCTTTTATTCTACATGTTAGATTTAAAAACTCCCCAAATATAAACTATTTGCAGTAACGAAATTCTGTTAAAAGCAAAAAATTCTGCACTTGTTTGTGCATCCATGAAGGTTTTAGGGACTCGCCTGAGACCAACAGTCATGTGACCAAAATTCAGGAACTTTTCAGCTGAACTGCAGGCTGTGTGTACACAGAGTAAAGAGTGGAAACATTTAAATATCTATAGAAGAACATAGAGCCTCTTTTTCTTTTTCCAGTGTTGGTTTTAAGCCATGCAAGTCTAAGTACACACAGTCGGTACATTAAAATTGTGAATGGCTCATTAAATGGATCATGGCTCCTGTGTGGACATGCTGGTTCCAGATAAATAATGGAAGAAATGTAACTTGGAGAGGTTTCTTTGATACAGTAAATGTCTGTCAGAGTGAGGAACGGTCGGAGTAGATTAACTTCCTACCAGCAGTGACCTGGGCAGACCCTGTGGTACAGTCCGGAAGTGGTTTCTTCCCAGTCTGAGGTAGGAGAGCTGGATGAGTGGATTGAAGGCCAGAGGATCAGTGTTCCCTTCACTCAGCAGATTTCCTTCCAGCTCCAGGATCACCAGGCTGCTCAGATCTTAAAGATAAAAACAGATAAACCAGCGTCACCGTCCGTCGACTGGAAAAACCTGCAGAACGGAGCTGTAAATCCTCATTTATAACATCTCTGTGGATCAAAGGAGGTTAAAAATTTAAAACCTTCGACTCGTGACCAGTGATATGAGCTGTGTCGACCGTTCTGAGTTATATAACACCAAAGATTAGGGCTTATCATTTAAACATCACCACTGAAACCACAACTTTTTCTGCTGCTTGATACAAAAAGAAAAGTCTTGTGGTTTTTATTTTCCATGACTGATCTACAAGAGAAGTCTGTCTGACAGAACATCATTTAATCTGATTTAAGGCTTCTTGGGCACACTGAGTTTCATGTTAACTTTATTTAAAGACAGAGTTTGTTGACCTCCAGCTCCACAGCAACATGAGAGTGGAATTACTCAAATTTTGTCCAAAATGAATTGAAATTTAGAACATAAGTAGCTGGAAACCTGTCCAAAATTTCTTAAGACTTGTCCAAAATGACAAGGAACAGGAAAGAACATCTTCAATCAGTTGTAGGGCTGCACAATTAATGGAATATGAAGGTTTAAAATGCTTCAGTCACAGAAACAGTCCATGTAGATGAAATCACCTGATTTGAGGTAAATCTTGTCAAAAATAACTCAAAACTTGTCCAGAATGTCTTAAAACATGTCTCAAATACTTTAAAATTATTCAAAGTGTCTTAAAACATGTCCAAAATGACTCAAAGTGTGTACAAAATTGCCCAAAATATCTCAAAACTACTTTAAACTTGTCCCAGACAAGTGATGCGTTTGTCGAACCTTGGAAGCTGTTGTCGTCGATTTCTCTGAGTTGGTTTTCGTTGATCTTCAGCTCCTGCAGGGTTGGAGGAAGGTCTGGAGGGATGACCTCTAGAAGGTTTCCATCCAAGTACAGACGGCTGAGCATCTTCAGACCCTGAAACACAGTTAAACTGGTGATACTGGGAGGTTTTTAATGGTCATGAGTGCAGAGTTCACTCTCATGAAGTCCTGTTTAAGGCAACTGATTGGTTTTAAACTGAGCCTGATCCTTTGTTTAGTGTCACACAGAGATGACAGTATTTAATAGGATGCAGCTAAAATGTCTGCAGTGTGGAAATATTTTAAAGATTTTGAATTATCACTGCCATAGTCCTATATAATAGCCTAAAAGTTTAGAAAACAGAACAGATGTTTAATATTTGTTTACTCGCCTCCCTTTAAACTTTGACACTAAAGTTTCTAACAGTTTGTGAACACATTCACTGTGTAAACATCCACAGGCATTTAGAAAACACAGTTTTTATTGAGTGCTCCAGCTGTTGGTGTGTCTCACTTTGAAGGCTTTAGCGTCGATGCCGGCAGAGGTGAGTTTGTTCTTCTTCAGGTTGATCCACTCCAGGTTGGGGATGCCGTTAAAGGCCTCGGCTGGGATGCTGCTGATACTGTTTCCTGCGAAGTAGAACAGTTTCAGTCAGTTCACAGTGAAAGCAAGAAACTCTGCAGGTTTCTCCCTGAACATTCTTGTGTTTTATAGATTTTTACTTGATGCAACAAAGGACAGGGCTCTAATAGTTTATATTTTTATCCTGGTTCCAAGTTAATAAAATGATCCTGGTCTGCTGGAGTTCAGTTCTAAGGAGTTTCAGGTTGCAGCTTCATCTTGAGCTTTGCTTTTTCCAGTTTCAATGATGTTTGCTGCAGGTTTTAGACAGTTAATGCTGTTTAAAAGACAACATTGTCTCACTGATCTCCTCTTTAATGTTTTAAACTTGCGATTGTTTGCATGGTAAAAGGATTGACTAAGTAGACTGTGTTGTTTCGTCTCTCGTCCAACAGCTGTGTCTTTGGGCTTGTCTTGTTGAAACTTCAAACTGTATCCAAGATCAACCTTCTGCTGATGATTTTAGGTTTTCCTGAAGACTGTGGAGGTGATCCTCCATCTTCATTATTCTAGTCAATTTGCATAAAGCTCCAGTTCCACAGAGCATGGTACTGCCACCACCATGCTTGATGGTAGGTTTAGTGTTCTTGGTGTTAAAAAAAAAGACCCAAGACAATCTGAAACCAGTCCTAAAAAGGTCTAAAACCAGGACCACAATCAACCTAATCCAGTCAGCACAGTCCTAAACCAAACCAGTTGTATGTAAACTTTTCCTTCTGTTGTTATAAAACCATTTTTGAGCCAATTTAAAACTGCACTGTAAAGAATTCAGTTTCAAAGATTTTAGAATTGGAGATGTAAATAAGAGTGTCATCAGCATAGAGGCGAATAAGCTATTTAAATGTATTTGACGATGGAGTTTAATAATAACAATATTTAAAAAGGAGAATAAACTCACCCTCCAGACTGAGAGATTTGAGCTCAGGGATGGTAAGAGGAGGGAAGTAGGTCAGTTTGGCGTTTTCACAAGTTACAGTAACGTCGGAGATATCGCAACCTGGAGGGAGGCCTCCTCTGTTCGCCTCCTCTTCATGCTCCCTTTCCACTTCATGTTCCTTCTCCACTTCATGCTCCTCTTCATGCTCCTTCTCCTCTTCATGCTCCCTTTCCACTTCATGCTCCCTTTCCACTTCATGCTCCACTTCATGCTCCTCTTCATGCTCCTCTTCATGCTCCTCCTCCACTTCACGCTCCTCCTCCAGCTCGGTTGCAGCCGGAGGTTTCGGTATGGGAGCAGGCTGGAGATCTTCTGGTTCCTTTGGGAGCATCTGGAAAACATCTCCTCTCAGCCACACCTCCTCCTCCTCGTCCATATTCAGCAGCTCCTCCCTCAGTAGCTCCTCCTGCCTCCTGCTCTCCTCCTCCAGCTTCCTCTCCATCTCCCTCGCCTCCCTCTCCGCTGCCTCCTTCTTCCTCCTGTCCTCCTCCTCCTCCATCTTCCTCCTCCACTCCTCCTCTTTCTCCACCTGCAGCCTCAGCACCTCCTCTTCCTGCCGCCTCCTCTCCTCCACCATCTTCCTCTGCTTCTCCTCCTGCTCCTTCCTCTGTTTCCTCCTCTTCTTCCTTGCCTCGTCCTTCCTTCTCAGACGCTCCTCCTCCTCGCGGTGCTCCTCCTCCTCCCTCCAGAGGATCCGCTGGATCTCCTCGTGGGTCAGAGGCTTCACCGGGTCGCTGGGGTCGCTGGGAACTGGGGAGTCACCAGAAAGGTCAAGGCTGAGGTCGGGGTCTGGGGAGCCAATCAGAGGCCAGGAGGAGGAAGGAGGGAGGAAGAGGAGGAACAAAGATAACAGATACAAACAGAGAGGAGACGCAGAAAGAGGAGGAGAAAATAAAGAAAACTACAGAAAAAGAGGAGGAAGCAGGGTGGAAGTGGACAGACAGACAGGAAATGGATGGAGACACAGGAAGTGGACAAACAGACAGGAAGTGGATGGAGACACAGGAAGTCAACAGGGAGACAGGAAATGGACAGACGGAGAGATAAGACGTAGACACAAAGGGCAGGAAGTGGACAGAGACACAGGAAGTGGACAGAGACAGACATTAAGTGGAAGGAGAGACAGGAAATGGACAGACAGGCAGACAGGAAGTGGACAGAAAGACAGACAGGAAATGGACAGTGAGACAGAAAGTGGATGGGGACACAGGAAGTGAATGGAGAGATAAGATGTGGTCAAAGACAGGATGTGGGTGAGGAGACGGGAAGTGAATGGAGCGATAGGGAGTGGACAGACAGACAGGGAGTGGACAGACAGAGAGACAGGAAGTGGACAGAGAAACCAGAAATAGACAGTGAAACAAGTGGACAGAGAGGCAGACAGACAGGAAGTGGACAGAGACAGGAAGTGGACAGAGAGACCGCTTTGTTAGCGCTGCAGACAGACAGATTTCTGTTCCAACCAGTTTGTTGAATCTAAACAACTCAACAGTCTGAACAAAATCCTCAAACTTGAAGATCTCGCTTGGCTAAAGTTGGTCTCTTTGTTTCCACTTGTGTTGGAGCTGTTTACTTCTAAATCTGCATCTTAAGAACTTAAAGCTGCCGCAGGAAAATATCTAGAAAACTAAAATGTCTTTAGCCTTCCTGTTGTAGCTGCTAAATCTAAGTTTGTTAAAGTAGAGACCTGAGATTTAAACTCTGCTATTCTGAGTTTAAAAATTTGTTGCAAAGGGTGCCAAAGAAATGGGAGAATACTGAAATGTAAAATTAAAATAGAGGCACATATCCGTACAGTAATGGTATTTTTACAGACCAGACCAACTTTAGCTCACTCATCAACACTAAAGCTGTTTTAAAGTCATAAACATCCAACAGATAAAACATGAAGAAGAAGCTTTTTATCAAAGAATCCTCTTCATAGTTTGACTGAGAATGAACATCTCTATCAGTAGTTGGATGAAGATGTTTCTTCTGACTATAAAACAGCTTTTAGTCTGCAGATAAACAGATTTCATACATACTGCGGAAACATGTATGTAAACAGTTGCATGTTTCTGTTAATATAAACTTCATGCTGTACTCATCTTCAAACACGGATGAATCATCGTCATGTAAAGGTTTTCTGTTGCTTCACCTTCATACATGCAGACAATTAGTTTGTCACTTTGACGCAGCATCGTTTTCTAGATTTTTCATCGACTGGTTTCCCATTTACAAGAGAGGAGACAGAAAAAAGATCTGAGGAAAATGTGTAATTGAAATTTTTCTAACAGATATTTCATGTGCGGCTTACATTTTGTCTGGTCGAGCTTCAGACTAAAAGATAAAAGATTGAAATTTGAGAGAACTCAGGATTGTCTTCTATGCAGAATGACACAAATCAGAAGAATAAAGTTGAGTTTCTTTGATTATTAACAAAGAAAACTGTAATCAACATGCACAACCTCACCAGTAGAAAGATGTTTCACCATGCTGAATGTATCTCCAACAACTTGCTCCTCTGTTCACTGTTTTAGAGCCATGCTGCATTTATTTTATTGATCCAGCAGGTTGGATTGTCCTTTAATGATCGTTTTAAGACAAATTTTAAGTCATTTTGAATCATTAAGTCCTTGTGGACTATTTTATATAATTTTGGACAAATTTGAGTCAATTTTGAGCAATAATTTGAAGCGTTTTTGAACAGTTTCATCATTTTGGACATATTTGGAGTCATTTTGAAAATTTTCACCATTCTGAATGTATCTTCCAACAACTTGCTCCTCGGTTCACAATTTCTGAGCCATGCTGCATTTATTTTATTCATCCAGTAGGTCGGATTTTCCTGTCTCTCCCGTCATCTCAGTTTTGTGTCTTGTTAGTCAATTTGGGTCAATTTTTAGTCAAGTTTTTGTCAATTTGTGTCTCTTTTTTGTCATTATGACACTTTTTATCGCTGTTTTGCATCAATTTGTGTCTCATTTGTGTCATCTTGTGTCTAGTTTTTGTCATCTTGGGTCTAGTTTTTGTTGTTTTGCATCTTGTTCTTGTCATTAGTTACCTAATTTTTGTTGCTTTGTGTCTCTTTATGGTGGTTTTGTCTAGATGTTGACCTAGTTCCATGTCTCCTCTACATATTTTTCTCTCTACATTGTTCATCGGCTATAGAAAGATGTTTCTCCATGCTGAATGTATCTCCAACAGCTTGCTCCTCTGTTCACTGTTTCTGAGCCATGCTGCATTTATTTGGCCCAGTAGCTTTGATTTTCCTTTAATGATTGTTTTAAGACCATTTTTAGTTCATCTTGAGTCATTTTTGAGTCCTTGTCAACTATTTTATGTCATTTTGGACAAATCTGAGTCAATTTTGAGTGATAATTTGAAGCGTTTTTGATGATTTCCATCATTTTAGACACATTTGGAGTCATTTTGAAAATATATTTCAATGTTTCCTGCCTCTCCAAACGTCTCTACTCTATCATCAGCTGTAGAAAGGTGTTTCACCATGCTGAATGTATCTTCCAACAACTTGCTCCTCTGTTCACTGTTTCTGAGCCATGCTGCATTTATTTTACTGATCCAGTAGCTTTAATCTTCCTGTCAACACTGCCTGCAGTTCAACCTAAAATCTCTGTGAATTTTTATTTCCGTGACTGTTGGTCTCATCTGAGTCACGAACAGCTTCACGTTTGCGCCAGAGTGCAGAATTTTATGTTTTTTACAGAGTTTGGTTAACAGAAAGTCTTAATTTTTAGCAGATTTTTAAAAGAGACGTTAAATATAGTGATTTTAAGCACAGATTTGGTGAATTTCCCAAGCGGAGCGGCACCTCGTGCAGTGGAAAAGTCAATAACCAACTGTTCTTTGTGTTTTTAAAGGTTCTGGCTGATAAATTATGTAATTTTGTTGATTTTAAAAAAGATAAGTTGCCTTCTAAACCTACCGTTTGGGTTTTGTGGTTCAGTTCACCTCTTTTGTCCTACACTGCTGCCATTGCTAATTGCATTGTTTAAAATTTTGATGCTGTGAAACCGTCAGTAAACGGTGAAACCAGCCCTGAACATGTTAAACGTGTCCCCCAGAAACATACAGACGTGTTCAAACAACATGTGCTCTAAATGATCCAAAATGTGAAAACCACATTTTTACAGCCATGATGGAAACAGAGCAACATACTGAGGCGTCAGAGGTGGAAACTGTCGGGTTTGATTTCCTCCAGGAAAGTAAAATACTGACGATCACACAGAGAAACGAGATGTTAAAGAGGAGAAGGAAACACATCTGAATTCAGTCTGCTAGTCTGAACTAGTTTCAGAATGTACACTGTAAAAAAAATAAATAAACCCTGTCGCAATCTGCCAGTAAAGGTCCAGAAACAAAGGTGAAATACTGTCATGTTCAAGAACTGAAAGTAGTGGCAAATATCTGTAAATAGTGATATTTTTAGTGTGTTTAACTGCAGTAAAATAGTGTCATTTTGCAGTTATACATTGTAAAAGACCAAAGTACTATTTCAAAAGATTTCTGTTCTTTTTTTTCTTTTTTTAGAGCTAACATATATGAAAATCTTTTTACCATTTTTCAACCCTTAATATGCGCACTTTTTCATTCAAATAATTATAAATATCTGCAGTGAAAACACATTATTTTTGCAGTGGAATGTTGTAAAAGAACAAACACCCACATTATTTACAATTTTATCCTTATTTTATCCTTAATTTACATCAGTTTTCTTTAAAATAACTGCAAATACCTTAAACTTAAATAAAGTAGCATTTTTTTAAATGTCTTTTATGGTCAAATTTAAAAAAAAAAAACTTGTTGCAATTTTTATTTTAGTTTAGGTTTTTGTGTTTTTTTCTAAGTTAATAGTTCAAAAAAGAAAGAAAAATCTTTAAAATAACAGTTAAGAAATTGTATTTACCATTTTATAATCTTTAATCTTCAGTTGTCTGCAAATATCTGTAAGAAATTACTCTGATGTCGACATACAATTTTTTTTGCCACCGTTATTAAGACTTTTTTAATATGATTGTTTTATTTTGATATTTGTATTTTAACAAAATGGGTAAATATGTAAAATAGCAACAAACTGTTAAATTAATAGTTAGAAATAGTTCTTTTTTTTTCTCCAGTGTACGTTCTCTACAGTTCTGATTAAACGACTGATAGCTTCCTCCCTGCTGCCTCTGGATGCTGCTTCATGGCGGCTCCATGTTGCTTCTACCTGGATCCGTGCAGACGGGGCAGCACCGGCCGGGTGGGGTGAAGGGGAACAGGCAGTCGACAGGTGGACAGGTGAGCTCGTCACAGACCACCTGTCCGGCGCTGCACAGACAGGTGACACAGGGCTTCGGAGACCAGACGGCCTGATTGAACATGGTCAGACCCTGGTAGGAGCACTGGCCCTGCTTACCTAAAACAACAACAACAACAAGATAATTTAACATCTGTAGGAACAACAAGAAGACAGTTTAACATCTGTAGGAACAACAAGAAGACAAAGTTTAACATCTGTAGGAACCAGCCATGATAGAATAAAAGGTAAAATTTGATGTGATGTTGAAGGACAGTGACGTAAATCCATCTGAAACTGAAGAAAGACAGATAGATAGACAGACAGACAGACTATAGATAGACTATAGATAGTTAGACTATAGACTATAGATAGACAGACAGATAGATAATCACCAAAATGACACCATTACCAAAAAGACTCTCAGTCGAACAGTTTTGGATGGATTAAGACTCACTGACCTCAAACAATCCCAACAAGCCACAGATTTATCTGCCAGTTAACCATCTGAACCCCAAAACTTGCTGCCAGATTTGAAAAGTTATCATGTTTAAAAAGTGCCAAAGTAACACTATTTGTTGGAGCCAGTTGGAGAGAATTGGTGGATTTTCAACTTTCTGACAGCCCTTAAACTAAAAATCTATAACATTTGTGTCAGGAGTCTTGATATTTGGTCTAAATCGCTTTATTTAAGGCATCCAATATTTAACAAATCGCTAAAATTAATTGTTTTGCTTGAACTAGATTATGCAAAAAATTCTACTGTTCTCTATGCAACCGTGAAGTTATTAGTGACTCAACTGTGACCAGCAGTCATGTGAGCAAAAAATAGGTTGAACTGCAGGCTGTGTAGTAAAATATTTAGCAAACATAGAGCCCCCGATGTTTTCTAGTCTTGGTATCATATGGAAACACTTGGAAAAATGTTGGACAGTCAAGATTTTCCAAGTTTTGTTGTTGTTTTGTCCAGTTTCTAAATTCTGGACTTTATATTACAGTGAAAAATGAGACAGTGAAGAAAAATGTAAGAAAAAGCAACATAAACCAAGCTGGATACGTAGCAGCAAACAGACCACCTTAGATATTCAGTTTATTTTACTGTCGGTTCTTTCTAGAGTGAAAAAGATTTTGAAGAGGCTATAAAAATGTAAACAGTTGAATATCTGTAGCTTGTAAAGGATTGGGAGGATGTTGGACATGTTGATTCCAGGTTAATGTTTCCCTGCTTAGAGTTCAGAGGGTTAGAGACCTTTAAGTTTCCCCACTAGGATGTGACTCTTTAAATAGTTCACTGGTTGATGCCATAAAATCCTCACATGTTGCTCTCAGCAGAACATCCTGTTTCTGGACCACAGCTGAGCAGATGGAGGAGTCTAATTTAACCAGTAAACACAGTAAACATGACCAGCTGTGGGTCACCATGTCATACGCATGAAACGTGACGCTTCATTTCATTCGTATAATCTGGATTTTGGTTTCATTATTTTAGTTCTTGGAGTTTGGAATTATGTTACTTCATATATAAAGAGCTCAGTCGGCCAAGAGAGTCCAGGATAGTGGTGTCCTGATAAGATAATGTTTTATATTAATAGTATCCCTCCTGGTTGCTGCTAGTTTCAGTGAATATTAAATGTTTATTTTCCTCACATCTCTTCATTTTAACATCCTGTAGTTGTAGGCGAAGCACTATTGGTCTGTTTTGCACCAAATAAAAGTCACATGATGTGTCAAACGCCTCCTTTTATGGAGCGGGTTCAGAAGAAAACCTCCTTAACAAGGACGATGTCGTTAATCAATACCATTATCTGTTCTTGGTACATTCTATCTGATTGATGTTTGTTCTCTAATTGATTTATTATCACTGACTGATACCAATATATCTGATTGATACTCATCATCACTGATTGATATATTACCTCTGACTGATTTACATTATCACTGAATAATGCTGTTAACACTAATCACTACCAATATCGCTGATTGATATTGTATTACTGATTGATAGCCATCATTTCTGATTGAAAGCTATTAAGTCTTATGGATATCAATATCCCTTACTCATACACCATCTGTGATTGATACCATAATGTTTTACTGATACATTATCTGTAATTGACACCAATAATTTTTATTGATCCATTATCTCTGACTAATACATGACCTCTAATTGTTACTTTGTCACTGATTGATAACAGTGTCCCTCATTGAGCTCTAATTGATACTAATATCTCTGATTCATACAATATCTCTGACTGATACATTATCTGTGATTGATACCAGTATTTTTTATTGATACATTGTCTATTATTTATGCCATTATCTTTGTATGATACCCATCAGTTCTGAGTGATACCCATTATATCTTCTTTATACATTGTATCTTCTTGATAAGTTATCTCTTATTGATACTCATTATGTCTTACTGATATCCGTGATATATGATTGATACTAAAATCTGATTGATACTTTATCTCTGACTGATACCTTTGTCTCAGATTGAAACAAATACTACTTATTGATACATTATGTATGATTGATACTAATTATTTCTGATTGATTCCATTACTTCTGATTGATACGCTATCCTGGATTAATACCAATATCTCTGATTGGTCCCAATGGCTTTGGTTGACATCATTATGGCTGATTTATATATTATCTCTTATGAGTACCCAAAAATCTCTAATTGATCTATAATCTCGCATTGATAACCAATATCTCTGATCTATACTATTGCCTCTGATCACTACCAGTATCACCAGCTGATACCATTACCTCTGATTAAAGCATTATTTCTAATTGACACTATCATCTGTTATCAGTACCATCATCTCAGATTGATACCCATTATCTCTGAATGATACATTATCTCTGATTGATACATCATCTTTGATTGATACTAATATCTCTGATTGATACCATTATTTTTGATTGATCCATTATATGTGATTGATACATTATCACCGATTCATACATTATTTCTGATTGAGACATTATCTTTGATTGATAAATTATCTTTGATTGATACTATTATCTCTGATTGGTACATCATGTCTGATTGATACCAATATCTCTGATTTGATAACTATTATCTCTGATTGATAAATTATCTTTGATTGATACTATTATCTCTGATTGATTTGATAACCATTATCTCTGATTGATACATTATCTCTGACATGATAACCATTATCTTTGATTGATAAGCATTATCTTTTTTAATTGATAAGCGTTATCTTTGATTGATAACCATTATCTCTGATTGATACATTATCCCTAATTGATACATTATCTCTGATTGATACATTATCCCTGATTGATACATTATCCCTAATTGATACATTATCTCTGATTAATACATTATCCCTGATTGATACATTATCCCTAATTGATACATTATCTCTGATTGATACATTATCCCTGATAGCAGTTTTAGGTGTTAATGGTCCCGCTATCACAGTAAATCCTGGACATGTTGAACTTTCTTCACAGTTCTTCATCTCTGGGTTCAAACAGCAACTCTTCTCATCTTGTTTCTGTCGGTTTTTCTGGTTCTCATAGTAGAAAATGTCTTAATTCTTCCAACAAAAGCCTCAACGTTTGACCTCGATGGTTATGGAAGAAACAGTTTGTCATTGAGGACGGACCGGACCGATTCAGAAGCAGCTTCAGCCTCCGTCCTGCTGATTCCGTCTAGTCGGACCTGAGTCCTGTAGTTTAGACAAAACAGTGATTTGTAGCGTTTCCACTCCTCCCTCTCCATTAAGTTCAGCTTTCAACACCAGCGACGGGACAAGACGAGGCTTCGACCGGCCGTGAGTCAGTAGGAAAGACTGTAAACCACCGTGAGGCTCTATTTGGAGTCTGTCATCCAGCCTTTCTAATGGATAGCTCTCCGTTAGCGGATAGCAACACAGGTAGTTAGGAGGTTATTCCCGTTTCTGTCTCCCTGTCATCTCCACCAGAGCACTCATACTTTAGAGCTTTTCTTTTCTCTTTAAGATATTGTCGTAGAATCTCTTTGCTGCCCGGTTAAATTGCAGGGTTTTGTCTAAATGACACGTCAGGACGAGCTGCTGCACCTTTATGTGTTTCTGCTGCGGACGGAACAATTAGCCTCACTGTTGGATGATACTGGAGGAAGGAAAACGAGTTTGTGATTCGATAAAAATGCAGGAATTTCCAGCAGATGGCTCGAAAAATTCAGTCTGGAAGCAGCTATTCATTCTAGAGGGATTAGAGGGATGTTTTTAGGGGTTACATCTGCAGAGAAAATGGCAAAGGATTTTTAAAAATGCTGTTCTTGACGTCTTGCATGGTGTAACAATGACAACAGCATCCAGAACAGATTGTTTGCTTTGGAGGATTTTCAGATTTTTCCTTGTGGAGCTTCGTGTTGCTCATTTAAAGTCGAGCTAATCAGTCGTGTTGTTTTGTTTTGAGGTAACGGCTGCAGATGTCTGACTTCAGAGTGATTTATGCTCTATCAGACAGACTTCTCTTGGAAAATAAAAGAAAACATGTGGTCCTTTAGTGTCAACCAATAAAAACAGCTGTAGTCTGATGTGACAACAATCAGAAACGACAAATGCTTCAATAGTGAGTCGATCATTTTGCAGTTTTCTAGCTCTTCCAATCAGGATTTTATCAGTGTTTTATCATTTAAAACTCATTATCTTTGTTTTTTTTGCTCTTTTGGTACCAAGATAATATTTTATCATGTTTGTTTAGATAATGTCGTCTAAAGTAAATATATTTTCATTAAATACAGATTTTTTTGGGAGGAAAATTGTGTTTTCGGGTACAAAAGAAAACAGTGTCATAATAAAGAAACGTATAGTTCAGCAAATGTGCCAGAAGACGGTAAAATTCTGTAATGTTTAGAAACTTCAATTCAATAAAATTTCATTTATATAGCACGAATTTACAACATATTTCATCTCACAGCTCTTAACAACCTTACAAACTGTAAAATGAAAATAACTGAAAATATCGATAGAATAATTTTATTTGTAGCTTAGTTAATTATATTTTTAGTTGATTTAAATGTTTTAAAATCCTGTGTATCACACAGATTTTTTTTAGCATTTTTTAAAATGCCGAAAATATAATATACAAATCATTATAAAAGCTAGATTAATTTAATTAATTAATTTAATTAATTTAAATTCTAAATAATTCCATAAATGTCTAATGTGAAATAATGGTGAAGCTGAAATCTAAAATTAAATTACTGTTAAAACACTTTTGTAAATTTCTCATAATTTCATTAGTATTTCCTTGTGAGAGAGTTTGAACACTTAAAAATTTGTAATTTTTATTCGATGGTATTTTTATAAATGTTTTTGAAATTCCTAAAAATAGAATGAATTTTAAAAACAGACTCTTAACTAAAATGTCTGTTTAAAACATAAATGTAAAAAGTACTTTGACTGTTAAAATAATAATAATTTCTCATAATTTCTTAAATATGTCCTTTTTATTTAATAAATGTTACGTTCAAGGTTAATACTATAAATAAGTTTCTTAAATTACATTCAATTAGTGACATTTAACAGAAAACTAATCATAAATTCTGTAACATTTACACCAATTTGCTAAATAAATTTAATTTTAAAACAGACTGAATTAACGTCTCATCTATAATAATATTAAAACATAAATCTAAAAAAATCACTGTTGAAATACTTTTGTACATTTCTCATAATTTCAAAAATATTTCCTTTTTTAATACATGACACTGTTAATTAACAGAAAAATAACTGTAAGTTCTGTAAAATTAACAAAAATTTTCTTGACAAATATGACAGAGCTTGAACCCTTTCAACATGTTTAATTTTACAGAATTTTTCTTTTCTATTCTATGCATTTTTTAATGTATTTTTGAACTTCATAAAAATCTAAATACATTTAAAAAAAAGATGGAATTCATGTCTAATGTGAAATATTATTAAAACATAAATACTTTGTTAGAATACTAATAATTTCACAAATATTTCCTTTTTATTTAATAAACAAGACTGTTACATTTAATGTTAATACTATAAATATGTTTCTCAAACTACATTAGATTAATGACATTTCACAGAAAAAGAATCTTTAGTTCTGTTAAATTTATACCAATTTTCTTGTTAAATGTGAGAGAGCTTGAACACATTAAACGTGTATTTTTGCAGAATTTTTCTTTTCTATTCCGCAGTATTTTTAAGTTTTTTTTAAAATTCAAAACAATATAAATACATTTTAAAAACAGACTAAATTAACACGTCGAATCTGAAATAATAATAAAATATAAATCTAAATATTACTTTGACTGTTCATAATAATTTACAGAATTTTTTTTCTGTTCTACAGTATTTTGTATTTTTTTAAGTGTTTTTGAACTTCATAAAAAAAATATTTTCGAAAGAGACTCTTAACTAATGTCTTAAAATATAAATCTAAAAGAATTTTTTCTGACTGTTAAAATACTAATAACTTCACAAATATTTCCTTTTTATTTAACAAAACTGTTATGTTTAAGTTGAATACTATGAATATATTTCTCAAATTACTTTTACTGACATTTAACAGAAAAAAAATATATATCAATAATTATATCAAATTGTAATATAAGTTCTGTAAAATTTATACCAATTTGCTGAATAAGTTTAATTTTGCAGACTTTATTTCTGTTCTGCGTAATTTTTTAAGTGTTTTTGAAAATCATAAAAATCTAAATTAATTTAAAAACAGACTGAATTAAATTAAAAATTAAATTAAAATTAAATGAAAACACTGGTATTTTCAAAGATAATTACCATTAAAATAATTCCTCATAATTTAGCAAATATTTCCTTTTAATTTATTAGATGAAATTATTAAAGCCAAGTCAAATACTGTAGTTTAAATACAATTAGAGATAAGTTTTTCATACATTTATTTTTAAAATGAGAGATATCTTGTATATATACACAAATTTTATCTATTTAAAATGTTGAATAAATGTCTTTTTATCAGTATATAATATCTACAAGCATTGCTAATCTGCCTAAATAAAGTTTCTAGCATTATATATCTATGTTATTATTATACATTATAGATAATAATGTGTAAATAATCTTCAGTAAACACCAAAAAAACAAATAAACACAAAGGATCACATGTAAAATTAAAGCAGAAAACATATTAGCCAATGGAAAATGACTGTTTTTTCATGTAAATTTAATTTTCTGTCATTTTACACTAGTTTTGGAGCTCCAGCTGCTGTAATATTTACACTTTATGCTGTTTCTTAATGCAATATCCAGTCAAAGATGTCATCTGTATAATCTTTATATCAAAATCTTTTCTGTTCAAGTCATTTTTGTTTCTACGAACTTGATCCCGTTTGGTTGTTGTTACTGTACAGTCGTTCTTACGTCCCAAACAACAGCGAAACCAGAACAAAACAAAACAAAAAACCCTCCCTGCAGCTCTGAAACCAGATCAGCACCAGGCTTCCCTTCTAATTACATCATTCAGACTTTAATGTGTTGAGGCGAAGGACTTCCACATGGCCCTGAGGTTTCCTTTGTCCTCGTCTCTCCCTGACGACTGTTTTTCCCACTCGTGTTTTTCCGTTTTGTTCATTCTGGAATGTGATGATTTGTCATTAAAATTACTGAGCTGTAATAACAGGAAGCTTCGTAATGAGCTGCTCTCTCACTGCCACTCGTTTTGTTCGGTTTTATTGACCAGAAAACTCTCCGCTACCTAAAAATTCCAGTCGCAAAAATAGACGCTGATCATTTCCATGTTGGTTCACACATAAACGTACGAACACGGACGCAAATTACTGGTTTAATTGGGGTTTTTTATGGGTTAAACATGTATGTTGTTATTTTCTGAACAGGAGTTTGAAGGTTTATTTTTGGATTTATGACAGATTTTATGCTAGTAAACATTAATACCATCAGGTTGACTTTAGTTTTACTTTGTGTTTAGTTGGTTATAGTGATCATTTATCCATTAAAGTCCAGTAGTTTATATCCATTAGTCCTGATAAAGTCTGAATTAGTCCTCTAACCAACCTTAGTTAACAATGGTACTAGTTTACTAAACCTTGGTTAAGGTTGAGTTGCTGGTTTATTCCGTCTTGGTTAAGACTGTTACTCGTTTATTACATCTTGATAAAGACTGTTACTGGTTTAGTCCATCTTGGTTAAGACTGTTACTGGTTTATTCCATCTTGTTTAAAACTGTCACTGGTTTATTTGGTCTAGGTTTAGGCAGTTACTGGTTTAAGCTGAGGTATTGGTCCAATTGACTTTGGTTAACAATGGTACTGGTTTACTAAACCTTGGTTGAGGCTGAGTTCTGGTTTACTTGACCTCGGTTGGGACTGTTATTGGTTAACTCGACCCTGGTTACAGCTTAGTTCCTGGTCTCACTGACCTGGGATGATGTTGTAGCTGGCGTGTTGTTCTTCGAGGTTCTTTAAAGGTTGTAGAAACAGACCATTTCCTCGGTTTTCAACTGGTTCCACTGGGATGCCGGGACCAGGAACCAGTCTGATCTTCAGAGGTCTAGAGCGCCCCGCTCTGGTTCTCCCGAGACCTGAAACACATGATCAAACTAATAATCTGTACAGGGACTTGTTAATTTACAGCTGGTTTTGACTGTTTTCTCCAGGTAATTCAGTAAAGCTGGTTTGTTTGTGAGACAGTTTTGATCCTGACTTTCCAAAAATGACATTGTCGAGTTTTTTTGCATTAATTAAACCTAGATTTCCCTGATTCCAGTATTGACATAAATAAAAACAATGCAAGGGGACCGAAGATTCTATCCTGGCGGACTCCACATCTTACAGGCTGATCTAATGTTTTCTTGTGCAGTTTTTAGATCAGAAAATAAGACTAGACACTGAGTTACGAGGAGACAACACCTGAAAACACCAACTGCAGGACTTTTGAATGATCCATACAGTTACTGTGTCAGACGGTTGTTGTTTTAACGGCAGTTCCAATGCAAACTGTCCCGAAAACAACACAATGGGTCGTTCATATAAAACCAACTAAACTTGAAAAGACTTTCCAACCTTAACTCCACAGAATCAACACTTCTTTCATGTATAATAACTTTGGTATATTTAATGAAGCCATGCAAAGTTTTACCTTCATACTCTGAATGTTTTCAGATTTACAGGTCCTTGAGGTGCATAGATGCGGATCCACATTTTGATGCTTTTAACTTTTTGCAGGATTTTTGAGCCTCTTAACTTCTTGACTACAGGAGATAGACAGACTCTTCTTTAACCAACTTAAACCACCCAACTTTGTTACGGCCGGAATTGTGCTGTTGAAATAAATTCCATCATATTGATGCTCAAAGTTGGTTATAGAAAATATTGACAAAACCAGATTTAGTGTTTAGATTGTGATGTCTTTAGTGGATGCAAAACTGATCTGGTTGCAGTTTTTAATAGAACTCAAATGTCTTCTGTCTGTCTGCTGAACTGATGAAGTTCTGAGGCTCAGAAATGATGGAAAAGTCATCAAAAAAGTGATAAATTTGGACCCACCTCTATGGACTTCAAGGGTCTCTAACTCTGAAAATATTTGTAGTATGAAGGTAAAACTTTGCATGACGTCATTAAATATACTAAAGTCGCTGTAGATAAACAATCAACTGATTCTGAGGTTGTTCATTGACTGATTTTTCAAGACCCGTGTGTTTGTTTCAATTTTTACACCTGCTCAGTCAACTTTAAACCATCTTCTCAGCTGACTGAGCCAGATTCTTACCGTGTCCGTCCCTCTTCCTCTTCCCTCGTCGATTCCCAACGTCCTGGTTGCGACTTCGATCCCCGGCCTGGACGTTCAGGACGTTCAGGACCACCAGCAGCCACAGACTGGCCACCACCAGCCCCCACCTCATCCCTGTAGGGTCACAACAGAACAGAACAGGGTCAGAATTAGGTTCAAGCTGGATTTACAGCATTTTCACAAGTCTGGTATTAATAGACGTCTTTAAAAGCTTGAGTTTCAAATACTAAGTGAGTAACACCTTTCAGTCAAACATATAAACATGTTTCCGATAAAAGAAATTCAATTAAAATAAGTCAAAGATCTCAAATGTTAAGTGTAGTCCAAAAACTAGCAGCTGCACAGGAATCCTTCATTTATTCCCCTGAAAATGTCCTGAAAACTAAATATTTATAACTTTATATATATGTCACCTTTTAAAAGCAGAGTTTACAGACGGAACAAAAAGGAAAAGAAGGAAATGACAGATCAGTCCAAATATCGTGAAAGATTTTCAGAATAAATTAATACGACGGAAGATAAAATAATAAAATACCACATACAAGGTAGGGAAGGAACAAGTGGAATAAAAGAAAATAAAGGGTAAAACCATAGATATGAAGCTAAAAATTGTAATAATAATAGCAGCAATTGTAGATAAGTACCTAAATAAGTAAATAAAGGATAGAACCATAAACACAAGGCTAAAAATCCTAATAACAATAGTAAATAAGTCAAATAAATAAATAAAGACTAAACATGACTCAAAAATATTAGTAGCAGTAAATAAGTAAAATAAATACGAAAATAAATAAAGGGTAAAAATGACAATAATAGTATTAGTACCGATAAATAGATAAATACATAAATAAAAATGATAATAGTTAAAAAATAAGCTAAAATAAATACATAAGTAAGTAAATAAAGGGTAAAACCATAAACACAAGGCTAAAAATAGTAATAATAATAATAATAATAATAATAATAATAATAATAATAATAATAATAATAATAATAGTAAATGTAAATAAGTAAAATAAATACATAAATACAAAAATAAATAAAGGCTAAAAATAATATTAATAGTAGTAACAGTAAATAAGCAAAATAAATACATACATACGAAAATAAATAAATCGTAAAAATAATAATAATAATAATAGTATTAATAGTAAATAAATGTCAAATAAATACATAAATAAGTAAATAAAGGGTGAAACCATAAACATAAGGCTAAAAATGATAACAATAATAATAGTAATAATAGTATCAGTAAATGAGTCAAATAAATACATAAATAAATGAAGGGTAAAACCATAAACACGAGGCTAAAAAATAATAACAGTAGTAACAGTAAATAAGGCAATTAAATAAGTAAATGAATACATAAAGGCTGCAAATGATAATAATAATAGTAATAGTAAATAAGTCAAATAAATACATAAATACTAAATAAATAAATGATGAAACCATAAACATGAGGCCAAAAATGATAACAATAGAAACAGTAAATAGGTCAAATAAATACATAAATAAGTAAATACTAAAGAGTAAAATGATAACAATAGTAGCAATAGTAAATAAAGTAAAATAAATACATAAATGAGTAACTAGAAGGTTGACGAGAATAAAATGAACAATGAAATAAATTTTAAAAAACAAACGATAAAAAATAACAGTAATTAAAATAGAAATAGACATTTGAACATTAATGTCCAGAGTTTCAGTGAGATGTTCAATGTCCCCCTAAAAAAAATCAGAAAATCTATCATCTGATGAGCCTGTTAGCTGTTTTCTTGATCTCTTTTTGTTTTAGCAGTTTAAATAAATCTAAACTTAAAGCAAACAGTCCACCTGAGCAGAGATGTGTTTACCTGCAGCAGCGTCGCAGTCGGAGCTGCGTTGGTGCAGCTGAGGCCTCTTATAGCTGCTAATGGTCGGTTGGTCTGCGGCTAACGATCAGTCTGAGCTCAGCCTCTGTCATTATTAACAGACGCCTCCACACCTGATGTTTGTCTGCCGTCTGATTCTACCTCTGAACAATAACTGTAATAAATCTGCTCACTTCAGCTCTGAGACTGAACACAGAAAAAAAACTGTGAATTTACAGATTTTCTCCTTCTTATTTCACATATTTTTACTGTTTTATTTAAATGCACACAATTAGAACAAAGTTAAACGATAAAAATGAATTTAAAAGTTTTTTATGTACATTTATGTGTAATAACTCAAATTACACCGATATAATCTACAATTAACAGCAGATTCTTCCACTAAGTTGGTTTTACGTCAGTATTTTTGCATTTTTTTTAACACAAAATCCATTATTTTATTTTCCATTACATTATTGACCATTTTTCCAACAACACGACATTTTTCAACCATATTTATACATTTATGATTAATAAACACTCAAAGTACAAGTGTTTCATGTGTAGTGTAAATGTGTAAGAGCAGAAGAAATCTTTTCCCACCACTTAAATAAATGCAGAGTTATGAGATAAAACTTGTAATTTATTGGTTTAAATCAACTTTGTAGGTTTTAAACAGTCCGAGTTCCTTAAGAAAATCTTAATTCTGTAGATTTATAACTTCACAAGTCATAAAATAAAATAAAAAACGAGCTTATAATAAATAAAAAATGTTAAAATTGTAAATTTATGAAGGAAAAATCAGAAATGTGTATTTTATTGACTTTTATCATTGTTTTTTCAACTCCAAATCAGATAAAAACAGCTTTAAGTGATTAAAATATTTTAAAAAAACAAAAACTAGTAAATAATACATTAAAACTGGGTAAGTTAGAAGAACATACAAGAGGAAATACTGCCAGTAATTTAATATATAAAGATGAAAGGAAACTTTCAGTCTTTCACAGGTTTTATTTTTAGTTCAATCTCTTAATTCTAATAAAATGAGTTCTATTAGAATCTAAAGAGTTAAAACCCATTTATATTCTAAAACTAGACTTTATTAAATCATCATATTAAACTTTATTCTTCTTTATCCTGGACTCGGGTTGAGTCTTTCACGTTTTTATTCGGCCTGACGACAAACTACACTCAGCAGCTGCTCACATTTCAGTTCCTCCCACATGACCTCGGCCTCGACCAATCAGACGCCAGGATCCGGTGTGATAGGAAAAGCAGCAGCAGCAGGGAGACCCATGGAAAATATTCTGGATGAACAGGCTCAGATGGAGAAACTTCCAGCAGCAGTGGATAAAAATAACCTGAGTTTAAACATTGATGAATCCCAGACGGAGTTTAAATCTCTGCTGCTGTTTATGATCCACTCAGTTTCACTTCATAACCTGATGTGTGAAAAAAAGGTTCCAAAACTGCACCTAAAGCCAACAGAGAACATCTGAAGCTTAATTAAACACACAGTTCATTAAGTTTACAGGTTTTTTTAACCTTTAAAATATATTACATTAGCAGCATCTTCATGTAAACTCACATTACAGACGCGATTAATTGCAGTTTAAATCTAACTTCTTAGTTTTATGACAGTATTTTGACATTTTTTACCATTTTTGCATAAAATTGTACCAATATAAGCTTATCTGATGTATTGTACCTGATTTCATAACATTATTCAACCATTTTTATGTGTTTTTAATTGTTTTTACCCAACAGTGAAACGTCAATAGATGCATATTATTTAAAATTAACGCTAAATGAAGACTTAATCTTAGATAACTGGATTAGTACGCTGCAAAGATTAAACTTTTTTTTTCAAACTGCAGCCAGTGCTCCATAAAGGTACTGTCAAGAATTGAAAAATAACAATCTAATTTTAAAAATGCAGTAATTTTCCATATTAAAATATGTTTTCTGGACTTACTTTGGCTTTTTTTTTTACGTGCAAAAACAGTAAATTATCTGTAATATGGTTGGTTGGCTGGCTGGTTGGTTAGTAGATTTGTGGGTTGGTTGATTGGTTGGTTGGTAGTTTTTGTGGTTGATTAGTGGTTTGGTTGGTTGATTGATTGATAAGATAAGATAAGATAAAGTTCTTTATTTCTCCCCACTCCAGGGGAAATTTACATTGTTACAGCAGTTTTATTTACAATATATACAAGGGTGGCAAAATTTTTAACAGAAAAAATAAAAATAAAAATAAAGTTTAAAAGTGCAAAGATGTGCAGTGCAAGAATGTCTGTGCAAATTTTATGGTTTGGGGTGGTAATGATATAGTCCAGTTTATGTTAACATCAGCCAGTGATGCTGATGTTGTAAAGTCTTATAGCAGATGGGATGTAGGACCTGCGATAGCGTTCCTTCTTGCAGGGTGGATGTCTCAGTCTGCTGCTGAAGGAGCTGCTTAAAGACCCCACAGTGTCATGCAGTGGGTGAGAGGGATTGTCCATGATGGATGTGAGCTTTGCCAACATCCTCCTCTCACCCACCTCCTCTATGGAGTCCAGGGAACAGTGGGTGGGTTGGTTGGTTGTTTGGTGGGTGCATTGGTTGGTGAGTTGGTTGGTTGGTTGGTTGATTAGTGGGTGGGTTGGTTGGTTGATAGGTTGATTGGTTGGTTGGTTGGTGAGTTGGTTGGTTGGTAGATAAGGGATTGTTTTACATTTTTACTTAAATTTAAGAATCAAATTAATCTTATTGCGTTAACTGACTTTTAAAATTAGCTGACTTGTTGTTTCAGTGCTACAAATATCCAAACTCTTTCTGCTGAAGGTTTAAAACTTACAGTTTGTACAACTGATGTTCTTCTTTTCTAAACTCTGGTTTGCTTGACGTTGATGCAGGAAAATGTTGCTCAGAGTTGTGTTTGTTTTAGTTTCCTTGTTGTGATGTGTCATATGTTTGACTAGTCAGTCACCAGGTCTGATGTTCACCATCAGCCAAGGCTGCTTTTTTTTATTGCTTTACAAAGGAAAGTAAGATAAATTTACTGAAACTCATCTGGCCACAACTTGATTCAAGAAGAATACTGTCACGTTTCCATGACCAATTTACAAGAGAAGTCCGTCTGATAGAAAATCTTTTCCTCTGATTTAAGGCTTTTTCAGTACTCTAAGTTTATTTAACTTAATTTAAAGACAGAGTTTGTTGGCTTGACTCCATGGATGGATGGATTAACTCAACGGGTTGCAGGTAAATCTTTGCCAAAAGCAACTCTAAACTAAATTGACTCAAAATTGCCCAAACAGTCAGTTTTGTCAAAATGTTTACAGTTGCTCTTGACAAATTTGAGTCATTTTGGGTAATTATAGTCATTTTAGACACATTTACAGTTGCTTTTTACACATTTGGAGTCATTTTGGACACATTTACAGTTGCGTTTGACAAACTTAGACTAATTTTGCGCAATTCTGAATAATTTTGGGCATATATACAGTTGCTTTTGACAAATTTGTAGTCATTTTGGGCAATTTTGAGTCATTTTGGACACATTTACATTTGCTTTTGACACATTTTGAGTAATTGTAGGAAATTTTCAGTAATTTTTGACATATTTACAGTTGCTTTTGACCAATTTTGACTCATTTTGGACAATTTTGAGTCACTGGGGAATTCCGAGTCATTTTGGAGACATTTACAGTTGCTTTTGACAAACTCTAGATACAGTGTGTATAACAAAATAGCTAAACATTGTAATGTCAGTTTTATTTTTCTGAAATTTATTTCAGGACTCATTCCTTAAACTCGGTGTGGAGCAGAACGAACCGCAACAAATGGATAATCAATTTGAATATTATGTAAAGTTCCAGTAGTGGAAAGAAGCTAATAGTGCCAAACTAACCTCAGCGGTAGCTTGAACAAAGACTTGCTTCACGTCTGTTTATGGTTGAAAAGTGCAAAAGCTGCAGCAGAAAAGTTCATCTAAAAAAAAATGTTACTGTGGTTTAGTTCAGTTCTTTTCTCAGTGACTGTAATTTTTAAAGGTTTTTAAACTTTAAACCGCATTGACTCGTGCAGCAGCTGCATCATGTTTGAGAGGCAGCAGATAAAACTCCAGAGACTTTTTTTCTAAACGACCCCCAAAGTTTCCATTTTCTGTTCAATCCAGAGAATTATTGAGAAACAACCGATGAAACCTGAGCGAGCGTCCAGATGTTCTGTCGGGTTTCACTTCGTGAAGCAACTGTTTACAAACCGCAGTAAGACGGATGGATGGACGGAGGGGAGGAGCTCCGGACAGACAGACAGACATTAACTCTACTTTACCAGCAGCTGGAAGACGACTGCAGGACTTCAGGCCAAAACTCTTCCAGCCTCTTTTCTCCTCCTCTGGTCGTGCTGGAGCTTCAGGAGCCTCAGTGAGGTGATAGTCTGTCGTGTTGTGACAGTCGGAGTGTGTCGGTGAGCAGAGCAGAGCCGCTAATAGAGCCGAAGAAAAGCCTGGACTTGTGCAGCAGCCGAGACAGAAACAGAGAGAGCGAGCGAGAGAGAGAGGAAGAAACAGACAGAAGAAAAAAGAGAGAGAGAGAGAATCTGTCTTTGCAGGACGTCTGAGAAAGACAACAAAGCTGCAGGCTGACAGGAAACAGACAAAAACCTTTGAGATTAAACAGATTTATGAACACAACGGAGCATAAAACGCTAAGTTGGCTTCGCTTCTGTGGCGAAAGTCAGAAAAACTCTTCTGAGAAATGAGTTTACGTGAAGGTCAGAGGTCATCAGGACCAAACATCTCACTTCAGTGTCAACTCAACAGGTTTCATGAGAAAACAAACTCAACTAAAAACGTCCGGTGGACGCAGTTTAACCAGTCAAGCCAGAGAAAGATATTCAAAACCTGTCCAACTTTACTCAGAATTAGTTAAAACAACTCTAAACTTGTCACAAATCACACAAATGTTGTTCAAATTGTATCAAAAATCATCATAAACAACTTTATAATCATTCAGAATGTCTTGAAACGTGTACAAAATGACTCCAAGCCTGTCTAAAATTACTCAGAATTTGTCAAAAGCAAATGTAAATATGTCCAAAATGACTTCAAATGTGATAAAAGCAACTGTAAAAGTCTCCAAAATGACTCCAAATGTCTCAAAAGCAACTGTAAGTATCTCTTAAATGACTCCAAATGTGATAAAAGCAACTGGAAATGTGTCCAAAATGTCTTTATGAAAACAACGAAGCATAAAGCACAAAATCGGCTTCGGTTCTGTGGTGAAAAGTAGAAAAACTCTTCTGAGAAATCAGTCAATTCAGCGGATTTCATGTGAATACAAACGGAAGTAACTAAAAAAGTCAGATGGATGCAGTTTAACCAGAGTTTGTCGGTTTCTTCAGTGAAAATACAACCATCAATCCCAGTGAAGTTTTAATGTTGAGTAAAACGTAAATAACAGAATACAAGGATTTTCAAATCTACATTCAATCGAATACACAATAAAATATTATTATAATATTTACTGTCCAAACTGATAAACTTTATTGTTTTTTTTGCCAAATTCCCTCCTTTTGAATTCGATGCCTGCAGCATGTTCCATAAAAGACTGGGAAAGTTGAGGAATGCTCCTAAATCACCTGTTTGGAACCTGTTCACCTGTGGAATGTTGGAAACAGGTGAGTCCTGATTGCATGTAAAAAGGAGCAAAACCCCTGAAAGTCTAAGTGGTTCACAACGATAGATGGAGGTTCACCACTTTGTGAACAACCGAGTAGCAAATAGTCCAAGAAACAGTCCAACAGTTTCTTTGGGATTTCAGCTCTACAGTCCATAACGTAGGTGGCAACATTGAAAGGCCAAGACCTTCGATGCCTCTAAAAAACCATCATCATTCTAAAGGATGTGACCAGGTGGACTCAGAAACACTTTGGAAAACTATTATCAGCTGTTTGTTGCTTCGTCTACAAGTTAAAACTCAACCATGTAAAGCGAAAGCCAGATATTACCGACACCCAGAAACGCTGATGGTTTCTCAGGTTGGAATTTATCTGAGATCAACTGGTGCAAAGTCGAAATTAGTTAAAACAGCTCTAAACTTGTCCAAAATGTCTCAAAACCCATTGTAAACTATTTTATCCATCCATCCATTATCTATACACCACTTAATCCTCACTAGGGTCATGGGGGGGCTGGAGTCTATCCCAGCTGACTCAGGTGAAGGCAGGGGACACCCTAGACAGGTCACCAGTCTGTCACAGGGCTACATACAGAGACAAACAATCACTCTCACATTCACACCTACGGGCAATTTAGAATGATCAATTAACCTCAGCATATTTTTGGACTGTGGGAGGAAGCCGGAGTACCCGGAGAAAACCCACGCATGCACAGGGAGAACATGCAAACTCCATGCAGAAAGATCCCGGGAAAGCCGGGACGTGAACCAGGGATCTTCTAGCTGCAAGGAGAAAGTGCTAACCACTACGCCACTGTGCAGCCCGTAAACTATTTTATAATTATTCAAAATGTCTTTGTATAAAATGACTCCTGACTTGTCCAAAATTACTCAAGGTTTGCCAAAAAACTGTAAAAGTGTCCAAAATTACGCAAAAATTGTCCAAAATGTCCTGAAGCATATTCAAAACCTACTCAGAATTAGTTAAAATAACTCTAAACTCGTCCAAAATCACTTGAACTTTTTTTTTGTTGCCCCAAACATTTCAAAACTCATCCAAAACTACTCGTTACTACTGCGACTTTAACCTTGTAAATCAGGACTCCCTTCTCGTCCAAAAGTGACTCAACAATTGCTCAAAATGTCTTTAAAATGTGTCCCAAAAAATGCTCAAAACCAATCTTGCTCAGAATTAAAACTCTAAACTTGTCCAAAATCACTCATATTTTGTCCAAAACGTCTCAAAACTCGTCCTTTTTGAGTCACTTTTGGACACATTTACAGTTATTTTTGACAAGTTTGGAGTCTTTTTGGACACATTTACAGTTGGTTTTGACACATTTGGAGTAATTTTGGACCTATTTACAGTTGATTTTGACAAATTCTGAATCATTTTGTGCAGTTTTGAGCTCCGTCAGACGTTCTGTTGGAGATAAAAACATCAGCGCAGCAGGTCTGAACACGTCGATGCTGTTCGAAGATGATTCTGTCTGGACTCGCCTCAGTCTGAAGTAAAACCATTAAACTGGAGTCTCATCATCAGGAAGAAGCTGCTGAATGTTTAGAATAATAAAAACTCAAGTTTAAAGGCAGGGGGAAACTAATTTATACAAAAGACAATGCAGGAAATCAAATAAAAGACTTCAAACTCCTGTAAAATCCAATTTAAGTTTGCTTAAAAATATGATTTAAAACACGTCACTGACTTAATTTATATTTTCAGTTATTTTTTATTTTAATCTGCTTAAATCCAACAGCTCCGTTATAAATCCTGCTTTTAAAAGTCGATTTATTATTATTTATTCAGCTCAATTAAAACCGGCTGATGAAGCAAGACCTATAATATTATTAATTATAGAGATGAAGACTTGACAGAAATATACATAAAAACACAACAAATCAAAGCTTTAAACTTATTTATAGACAACCTTTATTTTATTTAATGTTTATTTTATATAATCTACAGCAGCCAGTTCAGCTGAAAAGTTCCTGAATTTTTATTACATAACTGCTGGTCGTAGCTGAGTCACTAAATGTTTCACGTTTGCGCCAAACATCTTTTTACAGAATTAATTTCAAACAACTGGTTAATTTTGGGGAAATTTTTAAACGACACGTGTAGAAAAAAGTCGATTTGTAGCTCAGGTTTGATTACATTTCTTTCAGTGGAACTTCAAGTCACTGATGATGCGTTTAAGGGCAGTAGAAAAGTTGAAAATGTGATGATTCTTTCTGTTTTTACAGTTTCTGGCTCTGATCAATTACGATAAGATGTTTTTAGAACTCAAAAGCAGGTTTTAGGGTTAAACTTGACTTTAAAGATCCTCTAAAAGAGATCAATAAAATCCTAAAATTAAGTTTAAATCGAGCAAGCAAACCTGGATACACCTGGAAACACATGGACACATCTGGACACACCTGGATAAACCTGGACACATCTGGACACGCCTGGATAAACCTTCACCTGTCAGATCATATTCTTTAAATTGAATCAATCAGAAGAATCGATTCATCTAAAACAAGAAACAAACTGAACCTGAAGCTTCTTTAGTCGACTGAAAATGTTCTGATATTTCTTCTGGACTTGAATATTTCTGTTTGGTCTGAAGTTGATGAAGAGACGCTGCAGCGCCGCCTGCAGGATGACGGTGGAAACAACTCCAGCAAATAATTCATAATAATAATAAACTAAACATAATTTCTGTTTTGTTTTTCAAAATGCAAACAAATTGTTTACTTTATGCAAACAGTAACTACTTTTTTATACAAAAAATATATTTTTAATACAAAATATTTTTCATACAAAATATTTTTTATACAAAAAATTGGTTGTTAACAAAGAAATTATATTTTTAGAAATAATTATTTAATTTTTAAAACAAAAAATGTTTTATTTCCTAAAAAAATGAAAAATCATTTTAAAAAATTATATACTAAATGATTAATAAATTTATAAATACATTTCTAAATTTTTTAAGTAAAGAAAAATGTCTTTTTAATACCAAAAGGAATTTTTAAGCACAAATTTAAGTTGTCTTTTGTACAGAAAAAAAAGTGTTTTTTCAAATTTATTTATTTATTGCAACAAAATGTTTTTATACAGAATAATTCCTCTTTTTAGCCTGTAATGCTAAAATAGTTTTTACAATAAAAAATAATTAGTTTTGTTAACAGAAGCTTTTAAAGGTCGAGGTTCTTGTTATTTCTTCAGCTCATTTAAAGCAGCAGCTGAAAAACCAGAACAAGTTTAAATGTAAAAATTCAAACCCTACAGGGATGTTTATGATGGGAATTTACCAGAATAATTAAAATTTTATGGATTAAAACTCTAAGAAAATGATTCAAAAAAACACAACTTTACCTGACTATATTAAATATTAAGTCAGAGACCTTTAATATTAGTTCTGGAGATGAAGACAACATAAAAACACAACAAGACGTTTAAAAAGCAGCTGAGAATGAAAACCTGTGATCTGCTGCCATCTGGGGCTCAAAGCTTCAACTGTTTTTAACTCGATTCAAACCTTTGATTTATTTTATTTAATCCAATCATTTCTGCTCACGTTCTTCACTCTGTTTGATTTTCAGCTGGTCTTTATTGGAGGGTTCATGTTACTTTAACTTTAAAACACTGAAGGTTTTCTGTTGAATTCATCACAACTTATTATTGTCCTCGTATTGTTTTTGAACTTGTTCTGGACACGTTTTGAGTCCTTTTAGACATAAAAAGCATTTTGGAATCATTTCAACGAGATCTGGACAAAATCTGAGTCACTTTAGACGAGTTTGGCATCATTCTGGACGATCTGACTTCCACTTTGTTCCTGTGTGATTTAGTTCTTTGGACGATTCTCCTGCTGGAATGTTTCTCTCTTCATCAACGTTCATCAATCAGTCAGTATTTTGGTTTATTCATCTATAAATATCATCTCTCCAACTCCTTTTCCACTCATGTAGCTTCATATTATCACACTATCACCTCCATTCTTCACTGTCAGGAGGATGCATCTACTCTGGTCCTGGTCAGGTTCACACCAAACATCTGGACTCCATCTAACCCAACAAGTTTATCTTCATCTGATCAAAGAATGTTCTCCAACATTCATCAGGGTCTTTCTCATGTCCTTTAGCAAATATTTATCTGGAAGTCTGAACAGTAAGACGGTGTTTTGATGGAGGTTGTTTCCACAGCTAGATTGTGAGAGTAGTTCACTGTCTGTGGAGTCATTTTTGGAGCCATGATTAGTGGAACTAATCATTGACTTATCGATCTCCTGGATACTTGGATACATGTTTTTAGAGTTTTTCAGATTTTTCAGTTCCTCTGTTCAGTTCTTTTCCACATGGAGCCATGATGAAGACATAGATACAGTTCAAAGGTCCAAAACTGAGGAAGTTCTGCTGTTCACAGCTCATTTTAGAACCATGTTCATAAGGTTAGTCTGACTGAAAATCATAGGTGGACTGTAGTCTGCATGTTTTAATTGTTGTTTTGTGTTCCATTCTGGTTGTTTTTCATGTCTTTGTTCACGTCTATGGACTCCCCCTATTAGGACGACCACTGCAGCCATGATTAGTGGGACTATGATTCCTTCTAGACCTCCTGATTACTGCTGACACTGGGGTTCACTCATGTTTAGATCATGTTTTTGGATCTTTTTCCTGAAGCCTCACAGTCAAACTTTTGAATTTATTTGTCAGTTTTTTTTCCATGTGGAGCCATGATGAAGACATAGATTCAGCTCATAGGTCCAAAATTGAGAAAGTTCTGTTGTTCATGGCTCTGATTTCCATTGATATCTCCTGAGCCAAGTCTGAAGCAGCTGCCGTCTGTTTTTCAGAGCTGGATTGTGAAAGTAGTTCACTGTCTGTGGAGTCATTTTAGGAGGACGACCACTGCAGCTATGATTAGTGGGACTATGACTCCTTCTAGACCTCCTGATTACTGCTGACACTGTGGTTCACTGATGTTTAGTTGATCTTCATGGATCTTTTTAATCTTTGTAAAATCTCACAATCAGATTTTCAGTTCCTTTGTTCAGTTCATTTCCATGTGGAGCCATGATGAAGACATAGATACAGCTCCAGTCTCCATAAAGCGTTTCTTTCAGTAGAAATATTCTAGTTGGACTCTAAACCTGACCCTAAGTCTTCGTCTCTTGTTTCTCTGCAGCAGAAGTATCCGTCCGTCGTCTCTCTTCCTGGAGGCTGCAGGTCGGAGGTCATGGCTCTGAGTCACGCTGAGCTTTCTGGGTAAATATTCGTCGTGACGCATCACAAAACAAAAACAAAGCTGGAACCTGAAGCGTCTCTCTGTGGTTTTCAGTTGCGTCCTTTTTGTCCGTTGGTCCATCGATGTTTCCAGAGAAGGAGGCGTCTCTCCGAACATCGAGCTGCTGACCAAGATCCCAGACCAAGGTGAGGAACCATCCAAATGCTGATTAGATGACTGGAGGTTTTATTACATTTTTATCAAGTAAATCATCAAAGACAAACAAAAACAAACTAAATTAGTTTCGTGCCTGATTTTTATCTGCCTTGCTTCTGTGTTTTGTGTCTTGTCTTTGTCAGTTTGTGTCTCTTGTGTCATTTTGTTGTTTTTTCTTATAATTTTGTATCTCATTTGTGTTGTATTATGTCTTATTTCTGTCATTTTCTGGGTTTTTCTTGTAAATTTGTGTCTGTTTTCTAAAATTTTGAGTCTTCTTTTTTATGATTTTGTGTCTTATTTGTGTAATTTTGTGTTATTTCTTGTAATGTGTGGCTTACTTGTGTTGTTGAGCTTTGAGGTTCTACTGGAAAAAAATAATCGGTGATTCTGTGAAATTCTTCTAGTTTCCTACAAACTAATTTATTGGAACTAAGTCCATTAATTTGTCCTTGAAATGAAACAGTGGTTTAAACGTAAATTTGTCACATTTTACATTTCTGTACCTTCAGCTGAGCTGCTGAGGCCGAACACATCTTCTAATTCTACATCTTCAACTTACTGTTAGTTTCATTATTAATTAAAATGTCACTTTATCAGAATTCCAGACAGTAACAGCAGGACATTATCATCTGATATCTCAAAGAAAAAGCACCAGATCTATCACAAAGAATCAACATTTTTGGTATTTTGGCCTGAAAAATCAATCATCAGTGTGATTAATTTTCTGTCATCTACTTGAATAATCACCTTATTGTTGCTACTCTGTAGTAAATTATTTAGAATGACAGTGTAAATGTGTTCCATCACATCTGTTTTATCCTCCAATTACTATTAAACTTCTTCCGTGATTATTTCTTCTCTTCAGTAAAAATATCTTGGCAATAATTCAGATCATTCAGAATGTTAATGTTTGTTGTGTTCAGTCAGAAAAACTGCCATTTGACATTTTCCTTTGTATTTTATATTTTTTCTGTATTTTTTTAAAAGCGCAAGAACAGTGCAAAAAAAGCAATGAAAATACAAAAATATGTTAAATATAAAGTAACCTATAACTGCAAATAACCAGAACATATAAGAAAACTGAATTTTTATTTTACACGAAAGGATGAATAAAGAGCAAATTTATGCAATTCTACTTAAATTTCATTTACTTAGTTAACATTAAATAATTACTCTGTCAAGGAACAGCGGAGTTATGTGACGATCGGCATACGTTTGTCTGTGAATCTGTCAGTCTGTCTGTGTGAAACATTGCTCAAAAACAGACTCATGGATTTGGATAAAATTTTCAGGGAAGGTCAGAAATGACACAAGGACCACCTCATTAAATTTCCACAGTGATGCAGCTTATAGTCCGGATCCACGGCTTTGTTAAGGATTTCCCATTGCCAGATATAGCTGCAGGCACGGCGTCGCTGTAACCTTGACAAGTGAACACTGTGTCAGTTACCTGTTGACGATCACAGCAAACCCCAGCAAGACAATGGTGAAGGTCCAGATGTTTTTACGTTCAGCCGTCAGCCTTATTTTGAACACAAATTCACCTTTCTGTTCTTCACTCCTTTCTTCAGGAAACACAGTCAGACCTTGTCTCCATTCCAGCTAGGTGCTTCTAAGTTTAGACACATCCAAAATGTGCAAAAAACGTCATAGTTTAGTATTTCGTCTAAAACGGGGTAAAAATGCCATAGTTTAGTATGTCGTCCGAAATGTGACAAAAATGTCATAGTTTTGTATGTCGTCCGAAATGTGACAAAAACATCATACTTTAGTATGGCGTCCAAATTGTGACAAAAACGTCATAGTTTAGTATGTCGTCAAAAATGGGGTAAAAACGTCATAGTTTAATGTCGTCCAAAATGTCACTAAAACGTCATAGTTTAGCATGTAAAGGAGGCCGTGAAAAACAGTCCAGAAAGGTTTTCTTTGAAAAAAAAATCATCATGAATTTTGGCACAAAAAAATGCCATAGTATACTATGTCGAAAAAAAAATGCGATTTTTCAACATGTTGTAAAAACGTGCCATATGATGAAATAATGTAAAGGAGGCCGTGAAAAACACTCCAGAAAGGTTTTCTTTGAAAAAAAAATCATCATGAATTTTGGCGCAAAAAAACGCCATATGTCGACAAAAAAATGTGATTTTTCAACATGTTGTAAAAACGTGCCATATGATGAAATAATGTAAAGGAGGCCGTGAAAAACACTCCAGAAAGGTTCTCTTTGAAAAAAAAAAATCATCATGAATTTTGGCGCAAAAAAACGCCATAGTATACTATGTCGAAAAAAAATATGCAGTTTTCAACATGTTGTAAAAACGTGCCATATGATGAAATAATGTAAAGAAGGCCGTGAAAAACACTCCAGAAAGGTTTTCTTTGAAAAAAAAATCATCATGAATTTTGGCGCAAAAAAACGCCATAGTATACTATGTCGAAAAAAAAAGCGATTTTTCAACATGTTGTAAAAACGTGCCATATGATGAAATAATGTAAAGGAGGTCCAAAATGTGACAAAAACGTCATAGTTTAGTATGTCGTCCAAAATGTCACTAAAACGTCATAGTTTAGTATGTCGTCCGAAATGTGGAAAAAAATTCATAATCCTTCGCACTCCATCTTCTTTTTTAAAATCAAAATTCTTAGTTTCTTAATTGGAGTGTATTTGGAGTTGTATTGTTTATTAAATGAGACCTATTTTGTATAATTACAGAAGTTTTCACAACAAACAGGTTTTCTTTCGCGTATGTTATCGATAGGCTCTATCTTTATATATTGCAATCTTCTGATTCGTCTATTTATAATTACGGTGAAATTGTGGTTTCATTTTTACACAAAATTTTCTTTAAAGATTAAAAAAATGTGTCATCTGTCATGTAGAGTTAAGGCTAAAAAATGTATTTAAGTCATTCTAAGTCACAGTATCTTCATGAGACGGTTATTTTAGTGCATTTTTAGCATCCCAGCTGCTTGAATGTGAACATTTTTGTTTTTATGTCTCTTTGTGTGTCTGTAGCTCTGATGTTGTTCCCCTGTTGGCCTGTTGGAGGTGCCGCTGAGGCCTTTCAGAGCCTGCTGAGGATTCTGGGAGTTGAAGGCGCCATGGAGTCAATCATCGTCAGCTTCCAACAGGAAGTTTAACCAAACCTCCATCTTCTACTTCCTGACTTTCAATAAGAATTCTTTAATTCAGTCGATAGAGACAGAGAAAGACGACAGTGAAGCTTTGAGTCCGTTAGAAATCTTTAATTCAATAGAAAGAGCTCGACTGCGACAGCTGTGACAGCAGCGGAGCTCATCGGTCAAAATCTACAAAAATAAATAATTTAAATACAAAATGCCAGACAGCAGATTCGCCTTTGTATTTTTTTCTCAAATAGTTTCTCTTCTCTCGGCTATTTACACACACGCAGTTATTAGAATCTCTATCACAGTGCTGTGATGTTTCTGCAGGCCGACGCCCAGGCAGCAGACGGCGGCCAATCAGGAGGCAGCGGGTGGAGGCAGTGACCAATCAGGCTGCAGCTCACCTGTCAGAGGTCTGGAGTGATGTTACAGGATTATCATTTTATTATAGTAACCCTGACAACAAGTGAACACTGTGTCCATTACCTGCTGATGATCACAGCAAACCCCAGCTAGACAATGGTGAAGGTCCTAATGTTTTACAAAGCCTTTATTTACGTTCAGCCGTCAGCCTTATTTTGAACACAAAATCACCTTTCTTTCCATCACTCCTTTCTTCAGGAAACACAGTCAGACCTTGTCTCCATTTAAGCTAGGTGCGTCTAAGTTTAGACACATCCAAAATGTGCAAAAAATGTCATAGTTTAGTATGTCGTCCAAAATGTGCAAAAAACGTCATAGTTTAGTATGTCGTCCAAAATATCGCTAAAACGTCATAGTTTAGTATGTTGTCCAAAATGTCGCTAAAATGTCAGTTTAGTATGTCGTCCGAAATGTCGCTAAAACGTCATAGTTTAGTATGTCGACCAAAATGTGCAAAGAACGTCATAGTTTAGTATGTCATCCAAAACATGACAAAAACGTCATAGTTTAGTATGTCGTCCAAAATATGACAAAAACGTCATAGTTTAGTATGTCGTCCAAAATGTCACTAAAACATCATATTTTAGTATATCGTCCAAATTGTGACAAAAACGTCATAGTTTAGTATGTCGTCCAAAATATGACAAAAACATCATAGTTTAGTATGTCGTCCAAAATGTGCAAAAAACGTCATAGTTTAGTATCGTCCAAAATGTCACTAAAACGTCATAGTTTAGTATGTCGTCCAAAATGTCGCTAAAACGTCATAGTTTAGTATGTCGTCCAAAATGTGCAAAAAACGTCATAGTTTAGTATCGTCGAAAATGTCACTAAAACGTCATAGTTTAGTATGTCGTCCAAAACGTGCAAAAAAGTCATAGTTTAGTATGTCGTCCGAAATGTGACAAAAACGTCATGGTTTAGTATGGCATCCAAAATGTGGAAAAAAACGTCATAGTTTAGTATGTCGTCCAAAATGTGACAAAAACGTCATAGTTTATAGTATGTCGTCCAAAATGTGACAAAAATGTCATAGTTTAGTATGTCGTCCAAAATGTGACAAAAACGTCATAGTTTAGTATGTTGTCCAACATGTCACTAAAACGTCATAGTTTAGTATGTCGTCCGAAATGTGACAAAAATGTCATAGTTTTGTATGTCCTCCAAAATGTGACAAAAACGTCATAGTTTAGTATGTCGTTCAAATTGTGACAAAAACGTCATAGTTTAGTATGTGGTCCGAAATGTTGCAAAAACGTCATAGTTGAGTATGTCGTCCAAAATGTGACTAAAACGTCATAGTTTAGTATGTCGTCCAAAATGTGACTAAAACGTCATAGTTTTGTATGTCGTCCAAAATGGGGTAAAAACGTCATAGTTTAGTATGTCGTCCAAAATGTGACAAAAATGTCATAGTTTAGTATGTCGTCCAAAATGTGACAAAAACGTCATAGTTTAGTATGTCGTCCAAAACGTGCAAAAAAGTCATAGTTTAGTATGTCGTCCGAAATGTGACAAAAACGTCATGGTTTAGTATGTCGTCCGAAATGTGACAAAAACGTCATGGTTTAGTATGGCATCCAAAATGTGGAAAAAAACGTCATAGTTTAGTATGTCGTCCAAAATGTGACAAAAACGTCATAGTTTATAGTATGTCGTCCAAAATGTGACTAAAACGTCATAGTTTAGTATGTCGTCCAAAATGTGACTAAAACGTCATAGTTTTGTATGTCGTCCAAAATGGGGTAAAAACGTCATAGTTTAGTATGTCGTCCAAAATGTGACAAAAATGTCATAGTTTAGTATGTCGTCCAAAATGTGACAAAAACGTCATAGTTTAGTATGTGGTCCGAAATGTTGCAAAAACGTCATAGTTGAGTATGTCGTCCGAAATGTGACTAAAACGTCATAGTTTAGTATGTCGTCCAAAATGTGACTAAAACGTCATAGTTTTGTATGTCGTCCAAAATGGGGTAAAAACGTCATAGTTTAGTATGTCGTCCAAAATGTGACAAAAACGTCATAGTTTAGTATGTGGTCCAAAATCTGGAAGAAACGTCATAGTTTAGTATGTTGTCCAAAATGTGGTGTTACGTCCCCGAGAACTAGGAGATGAGGGGAGTAACAAATATGCAGAAAACCGAGTAAAGAGGCCTGGAAACTGATTGTGTAGCAGACAAAGTATTTATTTTACAAAAAGGAAACAGAAGGAAGATACAGTACAAGACAAGCTTATTAACACAACGCCGCTCCAAAATCAAAGCATCACACTTCTGATTGTAGCAGAACGCGAGACACCAACACGGAACCCTTGCCGCTGATCTGGCCCTCTGGCAAAGATAAGATCAGGTTGGCTTGACTTGTAACCATCTCTGATTGCGAGGTAGCTGCAGGTGTATCTGTCCACTCCCACCTGGCGTAACCTGTCTGCTAAAAGAAAAATTAAAAAGAAGGGAGAGAACAGGAACAAAAACACAACCAACCCCACCTGCACACAACCACACCAAGGAACTTAACAGTGGGAAAAATGTCTTAGTTTAGTATGTCATCCAAAATGTGCAAAAACAAGTCATAGTTTAGTATGTCGTCCAAAATGTGACAAAAATGTCATAGTTTAGTATGTCGTCAAAAATGGGGAAAAAACGTCATAGTTTAGTATGTCATCCAAAATCTGGAAAAAAAAGCCATAGTTTAGTATGTCGTCAAAAATGGGGAAAAAACGTCATAGTTTAGTATGTCATCCAAAATCTGGAAAAAAAAGCCATAGTTTAGTATGTCATCCTAAATCTGGAAAAAACGTCATGGTTTAGTCTGTCGTCTAAAATCTGGAAAAAAAAGCCATAGTTTAGTATGTCATCCTAAATCTGGAAAAAACGTCATAGTTTAGTCTGTCGTCTAAAATCTGGAAAAAACGTCATACTGTAGTATGGCATGAAAAATGGGGTAAAAATGTCAGATTACTATGTTGTCCAAAATGTGAGAAAAACGTCATACTTTAGGATGTCATCCGAAATGTGACAAAAATGTCATAGTTTTGTATGTCGTCCAAAATGTGACAAAAACGTCATAGTTTATTATGTCGTCAAAAATGGGGTAAAAACGTCATGGTTTAGTATGTCGCCCAAAATGTCACTAAAACGTCATAGTTTAGTATGTCGTCCAAAATGTTACAAAAACATCATACTTTAGTATGTAAAGGAGGCCGTGAAAAATGTAAGTGTAAGTATACTATGTCGAAAAATGTCATTTTTCAACATGTTGTAAAAACGTGCCATATCATGAAATAATCAAGAGGAGGCTGTCAAAACACTCCAGAAAGGTTTTCTTTGAAAAAATAATCATCATGAATTTTGGCGCAAAAAAAACCTCATAGTATACTATGTCGAAAAATGTCATTTTTCAACATGTTGTGAAAACATGCCATATGATGAAATAATGTAAAGCAGGCCATGAAAAACACTCCAGAAAGGTTTTCTTTGAAAAAAAAATCATCATGAATTTTGGCGCCAAAAAACGCTATAGTATACTATGTCGGAAAAAAAATGTGATTTTTCAACATGTTGTAAAAACATGCCACATGATGAAATAATGTAAAGCAGGCTCTGAAAACACTCCAGAAAGCTTCTCTTTGAAAAAAAAAAATCATCATGAATTTTGGCGCAAAAAAACGCCATAGTATACTATGTCGAAAAAAAAATGCGACTTTTCAACATGTTGTAAAAATGTGCCATATGATGAAATAATGTAAAGAAGGCCGTGAAAAACACTCCAGAAAGGTTTTCTTTGAAAAAAAAAATCATGAATTTTGGCGCAAAAAAACGCCATAGTATACTATGTCGAAAAAAAAATGCGATTTTTCAACATGTTGTAAAAACGTGCCATATGATGAAATAATGTAAAGGAGGCCGTGAAAAACACTCCAGAAAGGTTTTCTTTGAAAAAAAAATCATCATGAATTTTGGCGCAAAAAAACGCCATAGTATACTATGTCGAAAAAAAAATGTGCATTTTTCAACATGTTGTAAAAACGTGCCATATGATGAAATAATGTAAAGGAGGCCGTGAAAAACACTCCAGAAAGGTTTTCTTTGAAAAAAAAATCATCATGAATTTTGGCGCAAAAAAACGCCATAGTATACTATGTCGAAAAAAAAAATGCGATTTTTCAACATGTTGTAAAAA